>NC_056730.1:60769781-60967281 GCF_019279795.1 Protopterus annectens | reverse complement strand
CCAATGTCTTTGTTTATAAGTTCCATGGTAATACATTCCATGGCCTTGCAGATCAGGCTCATCAGACTGATGGGGCACTAGTTGCTGGGTTCCAAGGTGGGCCCCCCTTGTGGAGTGGGATAACAGTAGCTGTGTGCCACTCAGTGGGCATGAAGCCTGAGGTGAGGCTATGATTAAACATGACACTTAGGTGAGGTGCCAGTTCATTTTGTAGTTCATGTAGTACACAGCCCGGGATGTCATCTGGTCCCATGGATGCTGTATTTTTAGCTTTGGAGAGTGCATTTTTTACCTGTGTAGCTGTTATTACCGGAATTTGGCAATCTTCAGGTGTTGGGATGGGCCGTTTAGGGGGTGAGAGGGGAGTGAAGTTGGCACTGAATTAATCTGCTAGGATATTGGCAATATTCTTGGGATCAGTATAGTTAATGCCATTCTGTTGTAGCTCAGAACAGATCTGAGCATTGCCATTTAGATTCTTGACATAGTTATAGAATGCCTCATGGTTGTCTTTGGAATCTTTCGCAATTTTATTTTTGTAACTAACTTTGGAGAATTTTATGAGGGATCTCAGCTTCTTACTGAGGCTGGTATGGGAGTTTTTTGCATCCTGGGATTTTCCTCTTTTCTGCAACAGTTTCTTCCTTTTGTTGTAAAGTTTGTTTATGGCAGGGGACCAACCAGATTGGCTTCCTTTTTTTTGGAGGAGAGCATCTTGGTTCTATTTGGGATGGCACGATTCATGCATGAGTGTATGTGCTCATACAGTGTCTTAGTGTAGGATTCAGCAGTCGAACTGTCAGATCCCGTCTGCATGGGTGTCATGAAGTTTGTAACTTCTGACTTGAGTAGCATGAAGTTGGCTTTGGAGAAGTTTTTTATGGAGGTTTCCTTACTGGGGGGTGGGGTGGGATGTGGATGTTAAGGGCGATTAGCTTATGGTCAGACCTGACCAACAAGGGGGTGACCAAAGGTGTGGAGCATCGATTTTCCATGTTGGTAATGACCAGGTCTAGGATATTGGAGCCCCTGTGGGACAATGGATTAGTTTATCCAAGGCCTTGGAATTTATGAATTCCAAGAACCGTTGGACAAAGGTGTTGGTACACGAGTAGTTTTCCCAGTTAATGGCAGGGTAGTTGAAATCACCCAGTATTAGGGTGTTTGGTTGTATCTTAATATTTTCCAGTATGTTTAGAAAGGTGTAGTGAGAATCTTGGGGCATGGTGGGGGATCTGTAGCAAGCTACAATTTGGATTGCAGTCTTGTCGAGTGTTAGTTGCACCTGGATTTAGATGTTTTGGTGTCAATATTATGAAATTCAGCATTACGAAATTTCAATATTATGAAGTAGACCCATATATGTATGTATATATATATATATATGTATATATATATATATATATATATATATATATATATATATATATATATATATATATATATATATATATGGGTCCCCTTTGAAACATCTAAAACCCATAACATCTAATCTCATAACATTGAGACCAGAACATCTAACAGAACAAATCACATGAGAATAACATCCCCTCCATATATAACGACATATAATGACACCGAACTACCAAACACACTTTCTACTACGTTTCTGCAGGGAGGCTTGATACAGTGGGGATAGGAAATTAACTTTTTCCCACTGTAGTGCGATCTTGGAGTTGGTGTATTTAATTTACGGGTGGTCTGGGGGAGGAGCCCCCACATGGGGGATGCAGGGGGGCCTGCCCCCATGCAGAAACTTAGTAAAAAATGTGCTTGGTAGTTTGGCGTCGTCATATGTGGAGCGGATGTTATTTTCTTGTGATTTGTAGTGTTCGATGTTATGGGTTTTAGATATTTTGGGTTTTAGATGTTCTGGTCTCAATGTTATGAAATTAGATGTTATGGGTTTTGGATGTTTCACAGTAGACCCATATATATATATTTATATATATGTGTGTGTGTGTGTGTGTGTGTGTGTGTGTTTGTGTGCATATGCCAGTAAGAAAATAATCTTTACAACCTCTGTTTGCAAGTAGCTTGTGCAATTCCTTCACAACGAAGGATATGGTCTATCTCAGAAAAGACATTGCAGACATTTTGTGTACAGAATTAATTGAAACTTTTTTTTGAGATAATCAACTCTCTCTTCATGGCCTTAATTATCCTTTCTGCTTATTTACTCCTGTTCAGCTCATTGTATTCCTCTGTCTATTTTGTCAAACGGGATACTCAAATTTTTCAGCTCTATATATTTAGAAATACAGTCAGTATTTTGAATAACTATGTATTAGTTTGCTTGACATAGACTCTCCACTTCTGTAGTACTTCCAGTACACATTGTATTCTTAATATTTCTGTAAATTTATTTCAGTCTGTGTTTTTATCTGTTGTGAGCATTTTCTCTCCTTGTATATATTGTAAAATATTTTTGTGTGTATTTTTGTTGAGGGCCTTTCTCCTGAAATGTAAATTGTAAATATTTAACCTGCTGTGACGGGCTGTTCCCCTGTATATAGTTACTTAAATGTATTTGAATCTGTTGTGGAGATTTTCTTCTCAGACCCCCACTGAAAATAGGCCAGTGGCTCAGATGGACAGATAAATACATAAAAATCTGTTATGCAGGCTCTTAAGCCTTTTAAGCATTTGTTAGGAGTGCATGCATCCCTCTGACTCCACATGTGGAGGGCCCGTGCTCTCTATACTCCTTTTATTTAAATTATTGTGCCTTAGATTAGGAAGAATATTCCAAACTACCACAATTCTGGACTTATAGGTTCATAGACAAATACTACGATAGTTACCCTTCTGGGGCATTTTAGGCCCAATAAATCTCCCTTGTGTGAGAAACAAACCCTGTACTTTGTGTTTATGAAGTAAACACCTTCAAAATTATACATGTTGCTTGCATTTGCACTTAGTTACACCTGTTCTAACTGTTAGAATCACAATCTTTTGGAAATTTAACAGGTGCTCTACCCTGCTGCTAAGGTGTGTGTGTGTGTGTATATATATATATATATATATATATATATATATATATATATATATATATATATATATATATATATACACACACACACACACACACACACATTCCGTTGCTTTAAAGGGTAGTTGTATGATTTCTGTTTAATGCCATACCTGTCAAAAACATTTTTAAGTTTTCATTAAGTTTTATTTCACCATAAAATTGGCTTTTGATGTTATTGGAAACATGTTTTTTTTTTGTATAAAAATTACCCTTTCTCTTATTGAAAACATGTCAGTACCACCAAAACTTCCTGTACTGACAGTGACAAAAATGTCACAGCCAAATTCATTTTTGCACTGTGTGGCACAGTTTGTATGGAAGAACCCAAGAGTAGTAAGTCCCAGAAATGTTTCCAGACAATTTTTAGGTAGTGCTTTAGAGATTCTTTGCTATGCATAGTTAATTACATGGTTGGAGCATGATATTCTGACAAGTTGCAGTATATATATTTAGGTCCTTTGCTGTCCTGCCAGTAGTTACTCATTTCCCAAGGTGCCGCAGTATCAGAGTTGATTGCATTATATCTGATATTGTGTGCACCTACACGGGGGAGGTGTGGAGGTGCGTACTTCCTTGGGGTGATGACCTTGAAAAGTCAGTTACCCATTTTGATTTTGACTTACATTTTTGAATTATTTCTTAGAGGACTGACATGAATCATTTTTCTTTTGCAGGTACATAGCCTAATATTTTGGATGAGGATTTCTCCCTGTTAATGACCTTTTCTTGCACTAGAAAGATACTACAGTGAAAAAGTCTGATACTGACAAGGGCTATCTGACCATGCCATTTTTGTTACAGAGCTGCAATAAATTCTTAAGAGCTGAAAGCCATTTGTAAATACAGCATGGGCCTGAAAGTTTTACAAGGAGCTATCAAAAAGTAGTTGAGATATTACCTCTTACTGCACACACTCATGACTTGCATAATCATTTTCCTATTGCATCTTCATCTGCCAAGTTGCGTTATATTTTATTTTCATTAATATCACTGTATGTCTTCTCATTGGGGTGGAGAATGCAGTACATGCCCAGAATGTATCTTTAGTGAGTTAGCATTATAGCAGAAATAAAAATCATACCATACATATTTCCCAGTAAATGTGACAATTTTTGTCACTCCAAAGATGCTATCACCAAAACTTGTATACTTCTAAGGGCAAAATTGCCCAGTCAGTTTCTGCACTGAGCTGTACTTATGTCACTAAGCATGGTACAGGTACTTTTTGATGCAGTATTAATCTGATGATCCTATAATTTCTTGAAAACTCTACTAATCAGAAAAAAAAGTGGGATTTAATTTTTGCCTACTTTATCTAGATGCCTAATGCTGACCTGCATTTAAATAGATTTCCATAAGAGGTGGCTATATAACATTTTTTTCTAGGTGATAAATGACTGCTATATATTTGTGTTGATTTGTTTTTTTTGTTTTTTTTTTGCATTCCAAATATGCATCTTATATATTTCTCCTTAGAAATAGCTTTTCTGCCACTAGGTTAATATAAACCTATAAAAATAGGTACATATGAAATGACATTTATGACACAAAACTTAAGCTCTTTGTATGGATTTTTTTACTTAGACTGCGGTGGTGGTGCTGCGGTAGCGTTGTTGCCTTACAGTAAGACGTTGTCCTGTTCGATTCTCAGCTAGAGCGTCTTCTGTGTGGAGACATGCGTGAATGGGCATACCTTCGTTGAAGGTTGTGCGTCAGGGCCGGCAACTCAGCACGTAAAAATCTACTGCCAATCATTAGCAGACCAGAGTTCCGCTGTGGCGACCCCTAACCGGGAAAAGACGAAAGACACAACAACAAATAAATAAGTACATTCTTAACCTTAGTAGCATAACTTAATTTTATGAGATTTTTTTTCTTTACGGATATGTAGTCGTAGCCTGCATAGGCGGCTCATTTTTATTCCACTCAGTTTATAGCAAATGCATACATATTGTAAGTGTCTTGGCAGATAAATTCAGTAAATATCAGAAACGTACCTTTATATTTGGCAGTGTAATGTCTAAACTAAAGCTAATGATTATTTTTCAAAAGAGACAGTTTTGTCCATTTTGAACATTATAAAAAATGAGTGGTGTTCACTAGCAATATCACATTTGAAATGTTTTGTTTCATTGACTTCACCATTGTTAACTCATACTATGTGTAAATCAGCCACAATAAAAATATTAGTGGTATAAAACGTTTACAATTCCTATGAAATGTGTAATGCTGGATACCACACATTTATCTGAATGCTATTTTTAAGACAAACCACTGAATCCTGTTCATCAGGCGATAAAGAATAATAGTTTAAATGCAAATCAGTTAGTCACATGATTACACTTAGTAACAATTAGCCAGTTGCATATTTATTTTTTTATAAGGGTCTATATCATATAAGCGAATTGCACAAATTGCGAAAGCTCATAACATCGAATGTACTGGACCTCGAGCTTCATATTGTGGGGGGCTGTACCCCCCCTAAATATATATTCCAACTCCAAGATCGCACTACAGTGAGGAAAGGGCAAATATCCCATTCTTCACTGTACCGCAATCTCGGCAAAAGCACTTCGAGGTCTGGTACGTTCGATATTATGAGCGTTCGCAATTTGTACAATTCGCTCATATGATATAGACCATTTATAAAGTTATTCAATATCCAGCTTTCGGTATTTTCCTTTTATGAGTTATGATAACTTAAGACACACTTATCATGTAACCCCTAACTGTAATTACTCTTTGTTTATTTGCTATCTTGCTTCACAAAACATTAGTTCATTTTTAAAGTCCCCCAGTTATTTTCATCTACTTAGTTCTAGAAGTTTAAACTCAGCATTGTGGCCTGCATTCAGCTGCTATTTAAACAATATAGTTGTCATGCTTCCATTTTTAGATCCCATAATTGCTGTTGTGAGTGAGTGTGTAGTGCATGCTTTATTTCAACACAAAGGAGCATAAATATTTATAGACTGCTCGGCAACTAACTTTACTAATGTGTATAAATTCTGAATGTTTAGTAACACTGTTACAGCTAAAAAAGGATGTTGGACTTTCTGATTGTTAAATCATGCAGACTCTTTACTTGATGGTTTTCTTTATTTATTTATGTATGTATGTATGTAAGTATTTATATAAGACTTGCCTGCTGTCATTTTCCTGGAATTTTGCCCCCCCCCCTTTTTTTTTTGGCAGTATAAGGCTAACTGTTCAGTTGTCTTGTCTAGAAAATGCTGTTAGTAACCTCAAAGCAAAAAAAAACATTTCCCACCTTTAATGTGACCTATAACCTGTACAATTCAACAAACAAATCTGTTAGGGGTAAAAATATAAAAAATAAAAAATGTACAATAAGCTGGTTGCATAAGAGTGCACACCTTTAAATAATGACTTTATTGAAGCACCTTTTGATTTAATAACAGCATTCAGTCTTCTTGGGTACACACCTACCGTCAGTTAAAAAGACTGATTAACCTCAAATAAAGTTCAGCTATCCTAATAGGATTTTCCTGACATTTACTCAGTTGCCTGCTGCAGCAAAAGTCATGGTTCTCAGAGAGCTTACAAAGCATCAAAGGGATATCATTGTTGAAAGGTATCAGTCAGGAGAAGGGTACAAAAAAATTTCCACAGCACTGGATATACCATGGAACACAGTAAAGACAGTCATCAAAAAGTGGAGAAAATATGGGACAACAGTGATGTTGCAAAGAACTGCATGTCCCTCCAAATTTGATGAAAAGACAAGATGAAAACTAGTCAGAGAGGTTACCAAGAGATCTACAACAACACTGAAGGAGCTGCAGGAATGTCTGGCAAGTACTGGTTGTGTACTACATTTGACAATCTCCTGTTTTCTCCATACATCTGGATTATGGGGTAGGTTTGCAAGACGGAAGCCTTTCTTACACAGAAAAACATCCAGGCCTGGCTACAATTTGCAAAACAATATGTCAAGTCTCTCAAAAGCATGTGGAAAAATGTGTTATGGTCTGATGAGACTAAGGTTGAACTTTTTGGCCACAATTCAAAAAGGTATGTTTGGCGCAAAAACACTTTGCATCGCCAAAAGAACACCATCCCCACGGTGAAGTATGGTGGTGGCAGTATCATGCTTTGGGGTTGCTTTTCTTCAGCTGGAACTGGGGCTTCAGTTAAGGTGGAGGGAATTATGAACATTACCAAATACCAGTCACTTTTGGCCAAAAATTGTTTATATTTTTTCCCTAACAGATTTGTTTGTTTTTCAATTGAATTGTACAGGTTATATATCATACTAAAGGTGGGAAAAGGTTTGAAATGATTTATTGTGGTCTCATTTTTTTATATCACAAAAACCTGGCATTTTAACAGGGCTGTATAAACTTTTTAGATCCACTGCATGCACACACACACACACACACACACACATATATATATATATATATATATATATATATATATATATATATAGATTCACTTCATAATTTCAAAATGCTGAAATCTCGAATTTCAGTTTTGCAAGACCATGAAATCAAATCCACACAACACCAAAACGCCAATACCATGAAATTCAGAACACCTAATACACAGCACACATCAGACCACACATATACCACAACACCCACATCACAACATAAACAAAACAACACACATCCACAAACCTACAACATAAATAAGCAAGGGGGCCAGGCCCCCTACACCCCCCCCATACCCCACCTACTTATATATACCAACTCCGAGATCGCACAAATGGTAAACAAAAGCAAACACACACACATTCTACAGTCCCTCACACACACATCACACATATCAGCACACTCACATACACTCAAACTCCCACCAGAAACCCTTACAAAACACTCACTTAAGTGACATAACACCTAAAGCCACACACGACACCTCACACCATCCACATACAATGCCGGACATTACGTCGCGTAAAGCAATAACCACAAATTTGAGATTATGCACATTCGCTATTTTCAAAGTTCAACTTTATAGTCTCGTGATACTGAAAATCGACATTTCAGTATTTCGAGATTATAAAGTGTTTCCATATGTGTGTGTGTGTGTGTGTGTATATATATATATATATATATATATATATATATATAAAATTTAATGTGTCATTATGATGTCATGCTTAAATATAAGAATGAATTTCTGTAAAAGTTGGGTTTTCATTTGTGTTCTTTGTTGAATAAAAATGATATCAAAAATTATTTGTTTTTCCTTAAAACTGATGATCCTACTGCTGCTTAGCCTTTTAAGGATGGAGAATCTAAAGACTTTTTCCAGGTGTAGGTCTCAGTACAGTTCCTAGAAAATGTCCTTAAAATTTATTAGACAATGATGGGGATAATGACCTTTATCTACAGAGATGAAAAGTAGCCTGAGCAGTTGGTTATAGAGGGGATAGTCTTCTTGAAAATAGTCAGTAGTGAAGGAGTTAAGAATCCCTAGCAATGCTTACACTTGTGGGAGTTTAACTTGTTTCCTGCTGGTACACCAGCTTTAGCAAGGGCCTGCAGTCTTAACAGATTTTACCATATCTTCATACATCAACACTTGAATAGATTTAGAACCTATGTTGCTTCAGCAAAGCAATACTTTGTGTTTAGGTGTAAGTCACTATGAAGATCCAATAACAGTCATTTTTTTCTTTTTTTGTTCGTGTCTAGATATGCATACACACATCTATATCTGTGTATATATATATATATATATATATATATATATATATATATATATATATATATATATATGGGTCCTAGTCAGAATATCGAAAATACAGTTCATCGAACTACACTTTGTCAAACTGACTGTAGCAAAAGTGCGTAACATCGAATATGCACTTTCACTAAAGGAGACTTAAAAGAGAGAAAACTTGCTGTTTGCATGTTTTATTAGTTGTACATCAACATATACTGTTGTTGTACAGCTAACAAACTTATTGTGGAGATCATGGTACAGTGGGGATGAGGGAATATTCCCTTTTCTCCATTGTAGTACAATCTCTGAGTTAGAATATTAAATTGGGGGGTATGGGGCACAGCCCCCCACATGAGGGGTGCAGGGGGGCTTGCCCCCCTGCAAAATACTGTTTAGAGGTTATTATTTTGTTTTTTGCCAGTTATGAAAACCGGCTTTTGCGAAAGTGCACTTTCGATATATTGCACTTTTGCTTTTATGGGGTTCGATGTTGTTAGATTGATGTTGTACATAATGCCCTATATGAAACACTGATGGATGGTTTGATACATCGGACTTTGAGTTTCTTTATATAGCTGAACCTAAAATTCCGTTGATTAAAGGGATACCCAAAGTCCATGAGAGTCTAGTAAACCCCCCATTACGTCCAGTAGTCTCGGGGGAAGGTTGGGTAACCAAAGCTTGTTCAATTTATATTGAGAGTAAGTTAAAAAGTCTGTTAATTTCGATTCCAACTGTTTTAAAGGACACTGAGCTATTTTTAAATGATTTATGTCTGTTTTTGCAATCCTATGGTAGTATGACAGAGTTATTGTTTGTAACCATGGATGTTAAGAACCTTTCTACCTTCATCCAAAATGATTTTGGGCTTGACACTATAAAAAAGTTTTTAGTATATAGAGGTGATTTTATTTATACCAGTATCACTGCTATCTGCACCTTGCTAGATCTGGTGTTGAATGATAATATACTCATGTTTTTGCACAGAAGTGGGGGGTTACCATGGGCAACCCCTGTACAAACTCATAGAAAAGTGCTTACCAATTTTCTAGCCAAACATATTAGTGAAACTGATGATACTCATCAGTTTATTTTAGAGCTATATATCCAAATGCTAGGCGATTTAATAAACCGTGTAGATATGAAAGAATATGAATGGATTATTCGACTGGAAGCAGATAAATATCCAGGTTTAAATAAACAGGTTACACTTAAACCAGTTCTGAAACTCAAACAACAAGAAGTGAAGAAAAAATGATTCTGTACTATGTATGTATATGCTGCTGCTACTGTGATTTTAAAAGCTTAATTGCTGTTTTGAGAGATGTTGCTGATAGGTTGCTGTGTCATGTGGTGTGACTGAAGTGTATTTAAATATGCTGTTTTATAGTCATTTTATGTAAGATACTGAGGAAGGATAGTTTATATCTGAAAGCTTTGTCGTTTTATTAAAGTTTTTTTTGATGGTGTGGGGTTCTGCCTTTTTTTGCGTGTTCCTTTAAAGCCAGCTTTAAGAAGTAGAAAACTGCTTTAAATTTTCTATTGGTTATGTTTATTGTTTAATTGTTGAATTGTTTTTATTGAATGCATTCTACTTTAAATGGTTATGTTTTATTGCACTTTTTGAGATCTGAAGAAGAGTTGGTTGCACAACGCGAAAGCGCTCATCTGTTTTTTAATAAATTGTGTTTTTGTGCTGTAAAAGTGTGGTGGTCTGACCATATATTTTTATGCTTGGATTTATATTGTTTTTGGTTTTGACCTTTGCCAGCTGTTGGGACTTTCTTTTGTAATTTATGTAGATATATATATATATATATATATATATATATACACACACACACACATATATATATATATATAGAGAGAGAGAGAGAGAGATTTGTATTATATATCTGTCTATGGATTCCCTACAATTCTTCAAGAAATCAAATTCTCAAAGTGAAGAAAAGGCCGTACAGCTGATCAAAAATCAGTTTACTACATGTACAAGCTTTTTCTCAGTACGAGGTCACTGTACAGAGGGGATCAGGGTCTTTACCTTTTCCTCACTGTATGTGATCTCTGAGTTGGTAGATATAATCAGCAGAGGGTTTGATGTTAACCCTTGCAAGAAAGTATATTTTATTTTCTGTGAATCTTTGTGATTCAAAGTATTGCATATTTGAGTGTTTGCTTAGAACAATTTTGAGTGTGTAGCAAGTGTTCAAAGATATGATACTTTGTCTTTTGTATGTCCATAAATATCTGTATATATGCATACGTGTGTGTATGTGTGTATATATATATATATATATATATATATATATATATATATATTATATATATAAAAAATATACATATATAATTATATATACTTGCATGTGTGTGTACAGATACAATCTACAAGTATGTTGTAAAAAACTGAAGAGTCATTGCAACAGTTCACTATTAATCTAACTGCACACCTCTATCTCCTCACAACCGATGTAACTTTCTCTAACTCTAGACCTTGTCTCACTTTATCTTCTCTATCCAAAGCACATTACATACATTCTTATCTGCATAATGTACAATTTTATGTCTGGTGACAAAGCTATTTGTTTATCCTGAATGATGTGGGATTCTAAATCTGACAGACATAATGATTAGTTTACTGTAGTAAATCCTTGTTTTTCATGTATATGTTGCATTGACTATTTTCTGTAAACCAGTTGTTTACTTATTTTTGTAAATGATAATCTGTAGAAAATGTAGAGTTTTTCTCCCCGGGCCTCCACTGAAAAAGGGCTTCTTAGCTCAGTCGGACAAACCCGGTCAACGAATGTAAAATAAATAAATAAATCTAAAATATTGAGGAAACATATCTTTCACTAAAATGCTGCTTTCATGAATCAGTAAAATGTTTCTTTTCTGATCAGATAAATAAAAATTAAACAGTCACAACTGCAGACATAATTTTTCTCTGGAGTGGTACTGTTAGGGAAAAGTTATTTAGTACTCTAATGTGAAGGAATGGGGTTGGGGTGCAGGGTAGGATTAGGGTTATTGTTAGCACCACACATACATTTCAAACAAATCTAGCCTCTTCACTACTGCTAACTCTAACCGTAATCTGCAAACATGTCCACTAACCCTCACAATCCAAATCCTAAAATGTAATACACAAAGTAATACGCAAATCCCACTTAACCTTACATTCAGTGTTCAACACAAATACAGCTGTCCATGGCACTCTGAGCAGTCAACCAATTCTCATACAAAAAAATCTGTAATAAGTAAGTTTGACCAAATTTATTGCACCCGTACATATTATATAGGTTCATAAGTTAAGTTCTACTCTAGCTGCCCTTGTGGTCCATTTTAAGGTTCGCCAGTTTTTCCTTTTATGCTCATTTGGTTACAGACTGATCTTACCCATCCCTTGGTTGATAGTTATATATTATCCCTAATGGGAATAACTGGGATCATATGATAGATAATTTGTGATAACCCATATGCATGTAAAGGAGCCATTATTTTGACAAATGTTCAGAATATCGAATGTTTTTCTTGATAGCATATGAGATCAAATTCTTGTAATGTTGAACAGTGCTGGCATGTATATGTGGGAAATTATATTATAGCAGTGTGTGAGAATTTGCCTTTTCCACAAAGTTGTCCGATTTAAATTTGATATAAGTGTGTGTGTGTGTGTGTGTATATATATATGTGCACACACACACATACACACACACACACACACATATATATATATATATATATATATATATATATATGTGTGTGTGTGTGTGTGCATGTGTGTGTGTGTGTGCGTTTTGTGTATGAATTTAATATAAAGTTGCAGGCATGTGGATGGTGCAAGTGGCTTGCCTTCAAGCATAAACATGCTTTATGTTTTTTTTTTCATTTAGTTAAGTTTCAGTTTTTTTGGATGGATGTTGTATGATTTAAACATGTAGTTGTTTGATTAAATGTCATCGTCCCTTATACATGCATATAGACTTACAGGACATAGTTACAACCTGCAATCAGATAGAGCATTGTAGAGTAGGCTTTTCAAGTGCCCCAGCCTGCATGATTTGATGTCTTTGTACAACATATACAAGACTTTATGGGTTCCTGCATGCAAGAATAGTTCTCATGAAACTGTAATTCATAATGGAAATGGGTTTCATTTCCACAAGTAAGCAATGTTTTTTTTTTTTTAGTGTAATTCTACAAAATGTTAAAAAATGAAATGCTAATGGGTACCAACAAGTAATATGTCGTGATGTGCATTGAGGTCACTTCCAATTACTTTGCAGTTTCCCAACATTTTTAGCTGTGCAGTGAATGTTAGACTCCTGTATGCCTTATTTTATTCTATCTGTGAATATGAAAACAGAGGTGGTGAGCATCCCAGAACTACAGCATATGCTGTCGTTAAATTGCTGTGATACTGTCAGTGATGATGCAGAGGGTTTTAAATGTACATGCAGAAATTACTGTTATTCATTGTAAAGTAGTTGGTACAAACACAGCTAAAAGTGCATCGTGTAATACCTCTGATTATATGTCTTGAGTAATTTTATAATCTTTTAAGTTTTATTAAATATATGCTCTTTTTAATTTTACCCAGTGGATTGCCTCGTTAACGATGCATTGATCTTTCTGTGTTTGTGTTTTTACTTTCTGCAGGAGGTAGTCCTCAAGAGAGCCCAAGAAATTTCTCTCCAAGTGCTTCAGCTCATTTTAATTTTGCTCGAAGGTAAGAACATTTATTTCCGGTAACTTAAATATCAGCTGTTTGACTACCTGTCCACACCTTTTACTACCTCCTTAGTTTTTTGTTATTTAGATTATAAAAAAAGAGAAACTGACTGGAGAATAAATTGACATTTGTTCTTGTGTGTGGATATATAGGCATTTTGAACTGCATCTACTAGTTTCTTAGTGGTATTTGAAGGGTTGGACATCTTCCTAGTTATCTCAAAAAGGGAATTGGCATTCATTTTCTGTAAATATTAGGAATAACTAGAACTGATTATTGTATTTAACTTCAGAACCATCTATGTGTGAAATCTCAAGGAGGAAGCAGAGTGTGCATAACCAAGCGCACTTGAGTGTGTAGCCAACAAACAATAAATGCATTTGAAATAAAGCAATGACTTAGAAAAACTACTAAGGTAAAGTGCAGTAAACAATTTTAAGCTAATTTAAGCAAAAACAGTCAAACTGAGATACTTAAAATCAGTTAAAGTCTCTCTTTTTTTTTCTGTTGCCCTTGTAGTCTGCTTGACACGCATAGCTCAAATAACAGTGTGCCACTCAACCAGAGCCCCTAAGGCTTACCAAATACACTAGTCATAGGTGACTCGATAGTGAGGCACACTGATGTCCCACTCACTAGGTTGAATAAGGAGACGTTTATGGTCAGCTGCCTGTCTGGTGCCAGGATCCGCCACATAACACATGCACTTGGGTCACTCCACAACAGGTACAAATATGACTCTGTCATTGTCCATGCTGGAGTGAATGACCTTAGACGTACCTCCCTGGAGTACATGAAAAGAG
Source organism: Protopterus annectens (assembly GCF_019279795.1). Lineage (NCBI taxonomy): Eukaryota > Metazoa > Chordata > Ceratodontiformes > Protopteridae > Protopterus > Protopterus annectens. The sequence goes on along the minus strand of NC_056730.1, from coordinate 60,953,018 downwards.
ACGTGGAGGAGGTTTCAGATCATGTAGCCCAGGCAGATATGACCCTTGCCCTGAGTAGCATCCTGCCATCACCCAGAATGATACCACAGTACATGCAGGAAATGATTGACTTCATTTGTCTAAGTTTCTGATGTCATTCAAGGGGGATACAGTATCTGTCTGCCTGGGTGGATATGATTGACAGACCTCGATGCTTTGCCAGAGATGTCCTGCACCTGTCACCCCTAGGATTCTGGATACTGGCCAAGGCCCTTGCCACCCCTGTAGTGCCTTTTTTAGGCAATGTCCGGAAGACAAAATTACCACCATAACAGATACAAGCAAACAAAATCTGAGGGTTATGTTACTAAACGCTAGAAGTTTAAATAACAAAATACACTCACTCGAAGCACTCCTTAAACTGAAGAACATCGACATCTGTGCAGTAACAGAGACCTGGTTCAAGGCTCCAGAGAGCACCCCAGCGCTACCAGGATATAATTCATACCATAGCTTTCGGCATCTAAACATGGACAGAAGCCCTAAAGGCGGTGGTGTCTCCATATTCATAAAGGATACAAACACTTCCAGACTAGTAGCCCAACATAACACATCTGAAATACTTCAGGTACAACTAACACTGGGTAAAACTGCAGTCTACGTTATAGCCTGCTATAGGTTCCCCACCATCTCCCAAGACTCCCACTCCACATTCCTAAACACACTATAAAATGTTAAGGTGCAACCCAGCACCCTTATACTGGGAGACTTTAACTACCCCTCCATTAACTGGAAAAACTACTCGTGTACCAATGCACTTTTGCTCAACACTTTCTGGAATTCATTAATTCCAATGCCTTTTACCAGCTCATTCTTACCTCCATCAGAGAAAGAAACATCCTTGACCTGGTCATCACTAACATGGGTGACCATTGCTCTACACCAGAAATCAACTTCTCCCTGGTCAGATCTGACCACAAGCTAATGACCATGGATGTCCACATCTCAGCCCCACCCCCGTAAAGTAAACCACAGTGAAAAACTTCTCCAAAGCCAATTTTGGGCTTCTAAAAACAGTGGTGACTAACTTCACGTCACCCATGCAAATGGAAAATAGGTGCATAACTGCTGAATCATGCACTAAAGCACTGTATGAGCACATACACAAGTGCATGGAATGGGCCATACCAAACAGAACCAAGACGCTCTCCTCCAAAAAAAGGAAGCCAAATCTGGTGGACCCTTGCCATAAACAGAAGGAAGAAACAGTTGCAGAAAAGGGTGAAGTCACAAGACTGAAAAACTCCCTTGCTAACCTCAGCAAAAAATTGAGATCCCTTCTCAAATCCTCTAAAGCTAGCTATGAAAACAAAATTGCTGCAGATACTAAGGACATCCACAAAGGCATTCTATAGCCATGTCAAGAATTTACAGGGCAATACTCAGATCTGCTCTGAGCTACAGCACAATGGCAACATTACACCGAGCCAACTGATATTGCCAATATATTGGCCGACAGGTACAGACTGAACTTATCCCCCTTTCACCCCTTAAAGGGCCAATCACAATACCTGAGGAATGCCAAGTTCCTAATATAACAGTTGTACAGGTAAAAAATGCACTGTCCAAATCCAAGAATACAGCTTCCATATGGGACCTGATAGTATCCCTGGCTGTGTTCTACATGAATTACAAAGTGAACTGGCACCACACCTGATTGCCCTGTTCAATCACAGCCTTACTTCAGGCTTGTCCATTCAGAATGGTGCACTGCTACGGTCATCCCACTCCACAAAGGGGGGGGGGGGCGACTACTGTCCCCAGGAACTACCACCCTATTAGCCTGATGAGTCTGATATGTAAGGCTATGGAATTCATCATCACAGACCTTATAAATATGGACATAGGGAATCTCCAAACTCTGGATCCCACGCTATTTGGGTTTGTGGAAAGGTAGGTCATGCCTGCTCAACTTGATAGAGTTCTTAGTGTCTGTCACCAAAGCAGTGGATGAAGGCAAGGTAGTTCACACAGCCTACCTCAATCTTGCCAAGGCCTTCAACACCATCCCTCACTCAGGAATCATATATAGACTCACTAAACTAGGCATTAAACCCTATGTCATAAGATGGGTTGCCAGCTAGTTCACTGATAGAAGCCACACCATCAAAGTAATAGACTCCATATCTGACTACCAATCAGTTAGAAATGAGTCCCACAGGGATCAGTCCTAGGTCCTCTCCTGTTTGGCATCTACTTCTCTGAAGTTCACGCCAATACAAATGGACTGTGGCTGAACAAGTTCACCGATGATTGCAAACTAGATGCCATTATTGATTCACCAACTGATTTAGACATTCTACAAAAAGGCCTCACTGAGACCAATGATTGGTGCCAGAACCATGGCCTAAAGTCACCAAAAAGTGCATTGTCATTCCCTTTGGGAAAAACCTCAGTACCCAAGAACTACCACATTGGCGGTAGACCACTAAACACCGAAGGTGTGATAAGAGATCTCAACCTCTCCTTTGATAACCACATTGCCATTGTGGTCAGAAAGTCCTTCTGTGTGGCACATCTCATTATAAAAGGTTTTTCCTCCAGAAAGAAGGAGGTCATAATCCCTCTCTGCTAATCCCTCATTAGACCTGTTATAGAATACAGTGTCCCATTTGGCATGTACCTCACTAGGTACCTACAACAACTGGAAAGGCCACAAAAATATCTCACTAAGAGGATCTTAGGCCTTAAATACATGCCCTACATGGACCGACTCAAAAAACTCCAGCAATACTGTGTCTCATATCGCTTGCTTAGAGGTGATCTCTGCTTGACCTACAAAGCCATGTCTGACCCAGAGCTGTTAGATATGCTACATCTAACAAAATCCCAATCCCTCTGTACCAGACACTCCAGGGACCTCAACCTCATTACCTCAGTAAACAGAACATGCTGGAGGGACAGGTTCCTAACCTAGAAACTCCCCATACTCTGGAACACACCTCCCATACATGTCAAGCAGAGCACTTCACTGGTCCTCTTCAAGAGAAATCTTGACGAGTGGATGGACAATAGAAAGCTCACCCCAGGGATCACTTCAGTGGCCTTGCTCAATAGGGGCACTGGGAACTAACGCTGGGAAGCACAATGCCAGGGAATCTTTTGGGCTAGGCTTGTATGGCCTCCAGGGCCATTAACCTAGTACACACCTATGAACCTATGACTATTTCTAATGGTATTGCTAACTTACAGAGCATAAGTTGTGTGAACACCCCTGTAATTTAATAACTAAGGTTGTAACTCTGCAGCTGCGTGGTTCAAAAAAATGCTGCTGTCTCATAGCAGTGTTTGGGGATGTTAAACGTTCTTCTGTGCTTGCATGTGTTTCTTTCATGTATTCCTCATCACTCCATTCTGTAACAAATAAAAGCATGCTTTTTAAATACCTGCCATAGCTTATTCATGTACATTACATCTTCTTGTGGCCAAAGTCATAGCTAAAAATAGTCTATGAAGGACTATACAGATATTAGGCAAATGCCTCTGATTTCCCGAGAAAGTACCATGTTCATTTAGGTTCATTAGGTTCATAGATTAGTACTAGACTAACTGCCATTTTGGGCCATTTTAAGCCTAGCCAATTACCCCATGTGAGAATCAAACTCTGCAGCTTGTGTCTTCAAGGTTAACACCTTAACCATTATGCCATCCTCCCACCAGAATCTCTGAATTCTGTCAACCTGTCCTACCTGATGGTCCCAAGCTTTATAAACATGAAACACAAAGCGTGATTAACAGTGATGAACCTCAGACCATGTGGGCTCACCTAATACCAAAACTTAGGAAAGCAGAAGCAAGAGAATGAAATGTTGTAGTCTAAGAATAAAAGACAGAAGTAGTGTTAATTGTGAAAATTGCTACACATAACGATTATCATATCCTGTGTTCCAAGAAAGACAAAGTCATAAAATACCAAGTTTTGCGAGCAGAAAAGAAAGTTATGTGGAGACAATTTATTCAGACAGTTTCTACAGTAGAAGGAGCACCAGGACTAATTAAAAAAAGAATTTACAATTGTACTTTAATATGCTACTAGTATGTGTAACCCATATGAATTACAGAAGGAGGCAATTTTGGGTACTTTGCGGGTTCTGAGAAGAGCACTCTTGGCTAAAGTGAAAGACTAAGGAACAATACCAATTTCATGAACTTTAATCATACTCTAAGGACTGGGGTCCTTTCCTGTCATAGTATTAAAAAAACAAAACACTTGGAGAAATTAAGAAGAGAGGAATACAATAAGCTCCTGTATATCTGGCAAACCGTAACACCCACTGAGCAGTCTACATACGGAAGCACTGAAATGTCAAAAAGTGATTTTTAACATTAAATTGGGTAGAATTTTCCTTTTTATATTTTGTAAACCTTTGTCAGCTTCATGTTGTGACTTGTGGATGCTATCTGTTCTTTTTCTTCAAAACTGGAACTGATGCAGCCAAAGTGAATGGGACACGTATTTGTAAATGTCAGTCAGTATAGCATAATGGTTTAAGGCACCACCTTTGTAACAAAGCTGTACATTGTTGGCCTGCGAGTTTCACAGTATCCTCTTGCATACTATATAACTTAACATCATGGTACTTAGCTAGACCAGTGTCTGTTTGGCACTCATGAAGAGAGGCATATGTGCTTAGTTTGCTTTAATTAATCTAGAGCTGAAAGAACAAAAAAACACACACAGATCAGTTCCCCTCAGAAAGAAAAATTCTTGATCATGAAGACAGATGATTATCATTTTTATCTATTTTGTGTACACGTGCGCGCGCGCACACACACACACACACATGTGTGTGTACATTTTCTTTAATGAACTTAAAGCATGTTTATTGTTTTCTCTTGTATTGCTGTCATCTCTGTATTCTCACTGGTAGTAGGTAAACTATGTCTTTGTCGGTCCTTTTCATTTGCTTGCTCAGCAAAAACAAGCAAACAGTTGAAGAAGAGACTAGAGCCCGCCATGCCCAGTCACAAAGACTGTTGATATCAATGAAGAGGAGACTAGAGCCCACCATGCTCAGTCAGCAAAGACTGTTGATATCAATGAAGAGGAGACTAGAGCCCACCATGCCCAGTCACAAAGACTGTTGATATCAATGAAGAGGAGACTAGAGCCCACCATGCTCAGTCAGCAAAGACTGTTGATATCAATGAAGAGGAGACTAGAGCCCACCATGCCCAGTCACAAAGACTGTTGATATCATTGAAGAGGAGACTAGAGCCCGCCATGCTCAGTCAGCAAAGACTGTTGATATCAGTGAAGAGGAGACTAGAGCCCGCCATGCTCAGTCAGCAAAGACTGTTGATATCAATAAAGAGGAGACTAGAGCCCACCATGCCCAGTCACAAAGACTGTTGATATCAATGAAGAGGAGACTAGAGCCCGCCATGCTCAGTCAGCAAAGACTGTTGATATCAATGAAGAGGAGACTAGAGCCCGCCATGCCCAGTCACAAAGACTGTTGATATCAATGAAGAGGAGACTAGAGCCCGCCATGCCCAGTCAGCAAAGACTGTTGATATCAATGAAGAGGAGACTAGAGCCCGCCATGCCTCCTCAGCAAAGACTGTTGATATCAATGAAGAGGAGACTAGAGCCTGCCATGCCCAGTCAGCAAAGACTGTTGATATCAATGAAGAGGAGACTAGAGCCCGCCATGCCCAGTTAGCAAAGACTGTTGATATCAATGAAGAGGAGACTAGAGCTCGCCATGCCCAGTCAGCAAAAACTGTTGATATCAATGAAGAGGAGACTAGAGCCCACCATGCCCAGTCACAAAGACTGTTGATATCAATGAAGAGGAGACTAGAGCCTGCCATGCCCAGTCAGCAAAGACTGTTGATATCAATGAAGAGGAGACTAGAGCCCACCATGCCCAGTCAGCAAAAACTGTTGATATCAATGAAGAGGAGACTAGAGCCCGCCATGCCTCGTCAGCAAAGACTGTTGATATCAATGAAGAGGAGCCTAGAGCCTGCCATGCCTTGTCAGCAAAGACTGTTGATATCAATGAAGAGGAGACTAGAGCCTGCCATGCTCAGTCAGCAAAGACTATTGATATCAATGAAGAGGAGACTAGAGCCCGCCATGCCTCATCAGCAAAGACTGTTGATATCAATGAAGAGGAGCCTAGAGCCCGCCATGCCTCGTCAGCAAAGACTGTTGATATCAATGAAGAGGAGACTAGAGCCCGCCATGCTCAGTTAGCAAAGACTGTTGATATCAATGAAGAGGAGACTAGAGCCCGCCATGCCTCGTCAGCAAAGACTGTTGATATCCATGAAGAGGAGACTAAAGCCCGCCATGCTCAGTCAGCAAAGACTGTTGATATCAAACTCCGGTTTGTACCCTCCAGAACAGCATTTTAGTCAGCTTGCTATCACTTTATAGATGGTTGACTGACACAAAAAATACAGCATAAATTATCCTTGCTTGTTGGTCCAAGTACTTTTGAGTTTTAACGTTTGAGTGAAATGGAGTAAAGTTACAAGATTTGCCCATTTTGCTGCAGTCAGTTTAGAACTCTTGAAATACCTAGTACACACATCAATTGGTGAAGACATATGTTGAATTTCAGTAAAAAAATACATTTTCGTAGTTTTGAAAATGCACACTCATTAAATTACTGATTATTACTACCTTGGGATTAACTACTGTATGATTGTTTAATGGGATTGTTAGTTACATTCTGATTTGCAGATGAGTCATAAACTTACATTTTGATTTACAGATGAGTCATCTGTTTACTTACTTCAGTTATATAAATGTCATGCATATGATTCTATTTTTAGCTGCACTGAAGAAGCCCTTTTGTGTGAAACCTGTCTGCAGTTTGGTGCTGGCAATGTATTAATAAAGTATGTATGTTATGGACTTTAGTGCTGTTATTTTATTTATTTATTTATTTAACATTTGTTGACCGGGGAAGTCCGACTAGGTTCCACAGATCCTGTTTTCAGCGGAGGCCCGAGGAGAAATGCTCCAGAAGCATGTCTTTAGAATGTGGGAGGAAACCGGAGTACCCAGAGGAAACCCACGCGAATGCAGGGAGAACATGCAAACTCCACACAGAAGGCACCCCAGCCGAGAATCGAACCGGAGAACCTCTTGCTGTGAGGCGACAGCATTAACCGCTGCACCATTGCTTTTTCTCCATGCATCTTAATGTTTGTTGTGTATTTGTGATTTGCATGCTAGGATAATGGATATCTGTTATCTGAACAGGTTTAATAGTTTATTTTTGTATGAATTTGTTAACCACAGTAGAAAGGTGATTCATATGTACCATTTTCACATGTGTGTTTATACACACACAAAAAAAAAAAAAAGAATACTTGCTAAAAAAGTTGAGTGTACATATATTCTGATAATACTTTATAATGGGAATACCACCTGATATGAATTCATACCTGGCAGGACCTTTCACTGATAAAGATGAAGCAGTATATTTCCTATACCTTAGAAGTGATGATTTTGTGTTTGATTGTGGATTAGGAATTGGATATGCAGAAATGGATAATGAACCAATTCGACAAGCATTTTAGAATATTCAGAATGAACCTTAGAAATTGTGATCTAACATCTGGCATTTGAAGATACTTAAAGACCTTTTAAAGTACCACCTTGCAGGGTCCAGATAGACACTTTGAATGTGGTGCCTGTGACTAATGGGGATATATCGCGAGAACAACAAGAGAGTGGTAAAGTGCCTGTAAAGAAGAGTCAACAGTTAGTTTTGAATTTTTCCCAAAGACGCTTTCAGTTGGATCAAGCAGAGAAAGTGCAGGACAACATAGCATCGAGGGACAAATCCTTAATGAGACAAGCACCTGGTTCTGTCAAACGCAAGAACGACAGCCCTGCGGGGCAAGGGAAGATCAGCCGCAGATAAATAAAGGTATATTGAATCTTTCTAAATTTGTGTTGGATGAATCCTGTGTTGCTTTATTGCAGAAAGGCCTGAGTTTCATACCTATGGCAAGTGATGACTTAGTGTCTGCTCTGACGGACTTGAAACAATTTGTTAGAAATATAAATCTTAAGATTTTGTTTAAGTCGACTACTTTGATGTCATTACCATCTATATGCAAGAGACGCAGTACTTTCATACCGATTAGTTTATCAGTAACAACGGCTTTTCATGATTTGTGTGAAATTGAACTGAGAGACTTGTATGGCACGGACATTAAGAAGAAGCACTATAATTTAACATATGGTGAATACTCTGCATTAAAGAATTTACAGTCTAACATAACTATAGTGATTAAACAAGCAGATAAAGGGGGTGCTGTCGTTATTATGGATTGTGATAAATATAAATCATCTGTTGTTGATTTTCTTAATGATGATAATGCCTTTAAGCATATTTCACATAATGATGTTAAGAAGCACATCAGTGATGTTAACATGCATATTTATGAATTACAGGCGAATGGTGAGATAGACTTAGATCTGTTTCACTTTTTTACAGTACCATGTCCTACTATTCCCCAGCTCTATGGTTTACCAAAAATTCATAAATCCTTGAAGGATCCACGTATGAGGCCCATAGTATCGGGAAATGGATGGGTAACGGAACCGATATCGGTTTATTTACAGAAACAACTACATCCATTTTTATTAGAATGTGGGAATATTTTAAAAGATACTGGTGAATTTTTGGGTAAATTGTCTGATTGGTATAGCAGTTTACAGGTCATGAAGATTGACCCAGGGAAATATTTGTTTGTAACTATGGACATTGTATCCCTTTTTACTGTCATACCCAATGTTTACGGGATAGATTCTATTAGAGAGTTCCTGACAGCGAAAGGATCTTTGTCTGTTGATTATGTTCAAAATATTTGTTTGCTATTAGATTTAGTGTTGAGCAATAATGTGTTTATGTTTGATCAACAACTATATTTACAGCTAACCGGTGTTGCCATGGGCACACCGGTTGCTAATACATATGCGAATTTGGTTTTGCATCAATGGGAAATGCAACATATACATAATGGTTATAAATTTTTGAATGATAATATTTGTTTTTATCAAAGGTTTGTTAATGATTGTTTTATGATTTGGAAGGGTTCTTATCATGATTTAGTAAAATTTATATCATATCTTAATATAACCACTGTTTTTTTGACGTTTAAGGAAACCATTTCAGATCATGAGGCATTGTTCCTTGATGTCAGAATTACTTTATTTGAAGGTGTAATACAGACTACTATATATAAGAAAAATGTACACACAAGTAGATATATACATCGTGATAGCATGCATGCTCCACATGTTTTTAAAGGTATAGTCAAAGCTCAGTTTGCTAGGGTAAGTAGACTAAATACAGTTGATTCATTATTTTTTGTACAACTAGAAGAAATGTTCAATGAATTTTTGGCAAGTGGATATGATTGAGATATGTTAGTAGGATTGAGGGATTATGTAGTGTTTAATAGAGAAACTATATATATAAACCTTTCTTTAAGAATGTTTTTTCTGCCCGTCATTCCAGTTCTGATTTGAGTAGTAGTATCCATTGTACGGATAAAATTAGATACGTTATGACCTTTGGTAATAGAACATATTCAGTTAAACGTATTATAGAGAAGAACTGGCCAGTGTTGATGGCTTCTCCGGATATTAATAGACGTTTGGGTACTAAACCGTATTTCTCATATAGGAATATGAGAACTATTAAGAGTCGGATATGTTATAAGGATTTTAATTATAGATTGGGTATAAATGGATATACTTTTACTCGTTTTGGTACATTTAAATGTTTTAAATGTTCTTGTGTGGCTGTAGCTAATAACCCTAATTATGTTTATATTCACCCCATTACGAATAAGGGCTATGAGTTTAAATCTGTAGCGAATTGTGGTAGTACTAATGTTGTTTATTTGGCTATATGTGTGGCCTGTTCTTCATTTTATGTAGGTAAGACCACACATAGGCTGAAGGATCGAATAATCGAACACAAATCTGAGATTAGAAGGGAGAATGAAAATAATGCTCTATTTAAGCACATTAGACTACATGGGGATGATCATTGTTTTAAATTTAGGGTTATAGATATGGTTATTCCCTCTGGGAGGGGTGGGGACATTAATAATACTTCAGAGATTAAAGAGTATGAGTGGATACTTAGACTGGCGGCTGATTGTACGCCAGGGTTGAATTCTGCTGTTAGTCTGAAACCAATTTTAATGAAGTTGCAACGAACTAAGTTGTATAATTAGAAGTATATATTTTATACTTTATATTTTATGATGATTGTATTTTTTACGTTTTAATTGCTGTAATACTTTGTTTATGTTTTGTTTTTGATCATATGATTTTGGCTGCTGTCATATGACCAATTGTGCTCCTATTTAAAGCATGTTGCTTTTCAGTGTATTTTGTGTTAAGTATTGAAGAAGGGTTTTGCCCGAAAGCTTTGCTGTGTATAAAGTTTTTTCGCTCAGCGATTGGTGTTTTTTCTTTGAAGACACAGTATAAAACAGGTAAAATAGATGAAAAAGCAACCCTTGTTAATTCTTTTGATTTTGATTAGTTGCCCCATTTTTCCTATTTAACTAGGTTGCCCCTGCTGTGATTGATTTGTCATTCTGCTGGTTAAGAGTATTGAAATAGGTGAGGGGAGATGGAGTTCAGTTTGACTGTGACAAAACAACTCTCTCTACTTTCTGTTACTTGGAGGTAGGCAACCCCATTGTTGCTTCCCATATTAGGATTTCCTTTTGGTCATGGTCCCTGACAATGCAGTTTGTTTGGTGATTACCTAATGCTGAAACCCCATTTGAATGTTTGATTTGTTATGCACACCCATGCAGCTACTGCTTACTCAGTGTAGAATTTAGACGTGGGAAATAAAATGTGCTCAGATTGCTTCTGTGAATGTCATTTAGTTTAAGGATATGACATCTACAGTTAATGCATATCTTCATCTCTTTGATAATTTTTTGTGTAAAAATAAATTCTTGTACTGTAGAGCTTTTAAGATTTCCTTCCCTTTAAGTTATTCTTGTTTGACAAATATAATGCTGTCCATCTTTGAAGGCCCAGTTGCTTTTATTTTTCCTGTAGCCTAGTGGTCTTGCTTTGTTTCCATCTGATTACTGTTCAAGTTTGAAACTCCTTTCTCTCTTTTACATTTCAAACTGGATTCACCATCTTCCATGACTTTTGTATTTAAGAAGATGCCTCAGGTTTGTGTAGCGGTTCTGTTGTGATAAGATCCTGTGATTTTTTGAATGAATTAAGCAGAATCCATAGGTACTGGCAAATGTCATAGGGGTGTTAGTGGAACAGTTTCTGCAGACTTCCTGTTAGCCATTGTAGTTTGGACCCCAGATGAATAGAATACTGCATATCTGGTCTCTGCACAAGGATTGGTTATGAATGGTCATTGAGAACTACTGGATAGACATTCCTGAGTCTCTAAGAGGGTAGCTGACAGGCATATAAATGGGAAATAGCCTACTTATTTTTCTGGCTGCTAGTAGATTGCAGGTCCCAAAGCTCACTAATTTCATTTTTCATTCAAACTTCATACTATAGAGTGATTGGTGCAGTGGTTTGCGTTGTCATCTCAAAGCAAGAGGTTCTATGGTTCAATTCTCAGCTGTGCTGTCTTCTGTGCCGAGTGTTCATGCCCTCCCCGTGTTCGTGTGGGTTTCCTCGGGGTGCTTTGGATTCCTCCAACATTCCAAAGATATGCATCTGGAGTGTTTTTCCCCAGGCCTCCACTAAAAATTGGCTCTTTCCAAGTTGGACTTTCCCGTTAAACAAATGTTAAATAAATAAATCATTGTTAGATTAGGATACTTGGAGTACATTTTACATCAGGTCTTTGTAAGGCATTCTGTTTTTGTTCAAATTTCTTTGAAAGTTGTTTGAGAAATTTGCACACTGTTCATGCTCATTTTGTATAGGATGCATCCAACATTAACAAATGTACATTGAAAAAGGAGAAAACAAAGCAATGACTCAAATGTCAAGTCAGCACATTTGTTTTGATTCCTGCTACATCACTAGGTTTCAGCAAATGGCTTCAGTGTCATATGGTCAGCCAGAAGTGAATGGCTGGATTGAGTGACTGCAGTTCATGTCTCTCATCTTTGTAGAAGTGTGTAACGTGTAAAGTTATGGCACTTCTCCTGCAGGGTCTTGGGGGAAGTGTAGCTCTCAGGTTGTCATATCCCTTACTACATCTATATACCCTTTAAGAATGCACATAGGGCTGTACATGCATGAATGAGCATCCTGCAGGTAAGTGTGAGAAGTCTGAAGATGAAATCCCAAGAGTCCTCCTGGCTGTTAGCAGTGGCCTTTACTTACTGACATCTCCTCTAAGCTAAGAGTGATTCACTGATGTAGTCATAGTGTAAAGACCAATGTTTGTGTGAATAAGATGTCAAGATGTGTGCTGGTAGAGGAGATAATTTATGTCTGAGCAAAGTTAAAATGTCTAGAATATTCTGTAGATTTAAAGATGTTAGTCATTTTATGTGTCACCATTTGCTTCTATTTTAAAACTGAGCCCATTGGTAGAACAGTGAGATCATGAATATAAGTCAGTTTGTTTTAATAGTGTTCTGTGTCACCTTGTGTTTTGGTTAGTGCTTTTTGTATTCCAGAAGCTGTCTTCAAAACTAAGTCTATTGACATGAAAGTGGGCTGAGTAGCTTTCCTGGTCTTAGTGTTGTTGAAGTATAGACTCTCATGTTGAGGGCATGTCTGCCTGTCCACTGCAGCAGGCTGTTTACAGCCAGAATGAAACCTGTGAGACATTTCACACAGTTCTGGCTGATATTTGATTCATACATGATTTACTGCCGCTGTTAATACAAAAACAATGTTGAGGTAAAGTCAAATGCTGCCATTGCAAATTGAATTCATGGGAATGTAGCAAAAAGTACAAAACTTGCAAAATTAGAAAATAAAACCATTTGCAGGTATCTCTGTGCTATCTAATTGGCTTATTATATAACCAAAGGACTGTCTGTCCCATCATTCCCTAGTTGCTAAAGAATTGTGAAAACCTATTTTTTAATCAGGGTCGTAAAACCTGTTAATGTCCTTCAGGTCACAATGCTTAGTACTCCTTTCCCCATGGGCAAAACTGTAGCTTGTCTTGTCCGCTCTGAAGTTGAAGGGAGTTAAAGTATGCAAATAACTTTTTTTTTTTTAGGTCTACTAATTCAGTTAGGAGTTTGCACTCTTTGTTGCGCACCTGGCTTTATAGATTTTCCATCTCTTGTTACTGTGGATCATTTGTTTTGCAAAAAATGTTTGTCTTCTCATATCCACGTTAAACAGTGAAGTGACCTCCTTTTTAAGGCATTTTGTTTTTAACTCGTTGGAGCAGATCTTAACTGAACAAGAGTAGCACATACTACACCATACTACAAAACCACGTTATAAGATCCTCCTTTCTTAAATGTAATCTTTAAAATATTATTCATGCAGTATATGTAAGATGATAGTCTTGTGTAAGAAGGAAATATTTTCACAGGAAGTTTTATCACCTTTTGTTTCTTTTTTCTGTTATTAAATTCCATTCTCATGCTAAAGGTGACATAATGAACTAATTATTTGTCTAAAACATTTTTATATGGTTGTTTTATCATTAAGAATTTTAGTTTTGCTGTCCCTCTTTGTACAATTGCTTATGTGTAAAATTATTTATATTAAGTGAACTTTGAAAATTATATGTGAATATTTATGATTTAGTTTATTACAGAACAGCATTGCTTTATTGAATGAGACTTATTTCTTATTGCTTAATTATTTTGTTTGATCATTATCCCTAGCCATAATTTTATCACTCTTAGTTACCATTTCCAAGTTAGAAACAATTCTTTAAGCCTTTACTGTTTCATATCAAGTATTATAAATTAGAAAAACAAATTTCATTAAGCAGTCATTAAGCAAAATTGTGTGGAAAGGCAAGAATAAGTTGAACTAATTGCAACTTTCCATGGAGATTTAAATTAGAATTTAAGTCAGAATTAGTAATGGTCAGTCAATCAAAAACAAGTTATTTAAGCAATGAAAACTCAAACAATGTAATCCCAGGAGTCCATGTTAAGTCATTTTCATGGGAGTTTATCAGTTTATAACAAAACATAACATAAATAATTCATGCATACAGCATATATGCAATTAATGTACAATGATGTTACATGTATGGAATAAACCATAGAGTGAATTTTATGCTTGTTATAATTTAAAGAAGTATACAACTCTTTATTGCACTTGCATCTTTACTGCTGGATTTTATTCCTGCTGTATGCTTCTTCTGCTAGGAGAGCTGCTCTGCAAGGTATGTTTGTTGTTGAGGAGGTGGGCTCCTTCTGACCTCTTGTCATTTTGTAGCTGTGTTTGTCATTCACTGAGCTGTAATGTGTGCATGTGTGTGCAGTAGGATTATAGAGGGTTAGGGAAGTGGAATGCCTCCCCCTACTGGGGTATGGGGGTTACATGGCTCAGCTTTTCTTCTCACTGCCACATAAACAGAAGTCATCTTTACAAGTCTTTGCTTAGCAGCATTCTGCTCTGCTGACAGGTTCTTATAGTTTAGTGAGCTTCCTACATTTGTCCAACACTGCACAGAGGAACATTAAACAGACACCCTTCTGCTAACTGTATGAGGTTTGCAAACCCTTGTATACAGCAGATGATCTGGGAAGTGTCTGAGTGGGTAAGACTAACTCTTTATCCCCTTGACAGAGTTCTTTGCAGAGAGAAAGCTAGTTTCCTTTGGTGTGACCCCCGTGTAATGCTGTCTGTGACTTAGTCCAATAGGTTTTAATCTAATATAGTTTGACTGAGTAGACTGTATTTTTGGAAAAGACTTACCCTGGACTGACCCCATAAACAGTTGCATTTACATTTAACAGTCTGGTGTGCTTTCATTCTGGAATTAACTATGAGAATGCAGTCAGAGCTTTTATTCTTCAAATACTGGGACCAAATTACATACATCAGCAGTCTATGGACTTTGTGATGTTGAAACACCGTGTCCTGATGTTCTTCGTGTTTCACTGTTGCAGTCGTTACATTTGGGTTATCTGCTTGCAGGTAGCCCTCAGTCGGCCTGATTAACAAAGTCTTACGTCCTGCATCGGTTGGTGTCCCTTCTTCCATGACGTCAGGTAGTCAGGGGTATAAAACATGCAGCCGACGCCATTACATCATTCTTTCTTGCCGTGCAGTGCCCAAAGCAGAAGCAGTTCGCAAGCACCGGTCGGCCGACTCTTGAAATTTCCTTTTTTGAGTTTCAGAGCGGAAGTCTTCAACTAAAGCTAAGTACCCCGTTGGGGAAACTTTTTCTTGCTCCTTACCGATGTCAGTAAAAGTTAATTGCATTGCTTGTGGAAAGCAAATACCTCATAAAGATTTTAATTCGTACTGTATTCCTTGCCTAGGCCCTGACCACGATGTACCTTGCTGTCAGTTTTGTGCTTTATTTAATCAGTGCACTATCCGTCGCTGGTATATTTTCGCCTCAAAATATTTCGGTTCTCAGTTTAATTATCCAGAAATGTTGTCGGTTAGCCATCTGACTACCGGGATTCTGAAAAACGCAAAGATAAAGTCAGAGACAGGCCACTGAGGTCCAAAACTGCCGACAACACTTCTCCTAAGCCAGTTACCAGTTTGCCGGTACTCAGTGAGGTGCTTTCGCAGCCCCTGATACCTGCTACTTCTGATTCGCAGGCCTCTACTGAGACCCATTTGGTGTCCGGTGTGCCGTGAAATGCTTCAACTATGGAACCCGTGGGTGGTCTCTACCTTGGATGGGTCCGGAGCTGCTGTGCAGGCACCGGCTTCTGAGGGTGTATTCAGGCCTACGAACTTGCATATTAAACTGACGTCTCCTTCTTTACTTAGGCCTACATCTCGATCCATGCCTAAAAAAATGATGCCCAGGCCACATGCTTAGGCCTATATGCCTAAAAAACAAATGATAAGAATGGCTGAATATCTAATAACTCTAATCAGGGGTAGCCAACAACCCCCCCCCCCCCCCCGTTCTAAGAGGCCTAGGACTGAAGTTGATTAAGAATCTTCTGATCAGGATTCTGTTTTTTCTGATTCTGCTGATGATCTGGATTTGCCCTTATCTACTTATGAAGATTCTGATGCAGAAAGGACTCCATTCCCTCTGCTTCCCCTCCTGAGGATTTTTCTTTTGTGGAAACCTTACACAATGTGGTTTTGATTCATTGGAGGCCTCTTGCAGGGCTGCTGTTACTGGGTCTGTGCTCAGAAGGCATGCTTGGCTTAAGGAGCAATCTTTGCCTGATCATGTTAAAGCTAAATAGTTGGGTGCTCCTTTAAATCAGGACCGTCTGTTTGGCAACAAGGCTGAGGAAGTTCTTAAAAAGGTGGAAGATAAAGCTAAATCTATGCAAACTGTTAAAGATTTTTTGCAAGTTCAGCCTCCTAGATTTGGTAGGCACTGGTCTTCTAAGAATTGGTCCTTTCCAGCCCCTTCCAGGTCTTATCAAGCCAAACCCAGACACAGCAAAAACCCCAGGTTTCAGTCCCAGGGGACACATGGAACTAAGCAGTGGGGGGGCCTCCACTTCCAAATCTGGGAATAATAAAACTCCCCCCCTATGGTAAACTGTCTCAATGACTTCCTTTTAAAATTTCCAAAAACTTATCAACTGACTGCCCGTTTGGGGGGGGGGGGTTGCTCTTCATGCAAAGAATTGGGAACTCATTACCCAGGACAAATGGGTTTTAAATATAGTGTCCCAGGGATACAGATTTCACTTCCGGCCGGACTTACCCCCAAATCAGTGGGCAGAGGCCCAAAAGCAAATACTTTCTCTCTTAAACATGGGGGCTATTCAACTGGTACCAGAAGAGGAAAAGGGACAAGGTTTCTACTCGAGACTTTTCCTGGTACCCAGAAAAGACAATTCATGGCATCCTATCCTGGAACTGTCTACTCTAAACACCTTTTTGGAGATTCCAAAATTCAAGATGCTGAATCTTCACCAGTTACTTCCTATGCTAGGCAAAGATGCCTGGTTGGCAACACTAGATTTAAAAGAAGTATACCTGCCCATCCCAATCAGGGAATCTTGCAGAAGATACCTACGCTTCAAAGCAGGCTACATTCACCATCAGTTCTCTGCACTGCCCTTTGGCTTATCTACTGCACCCAGGGTAGTCAAAAAGTGCCTACCTCCAGTTATTGCATCTTGCAGGCAAAGAAATATTCAAATATACCCATACCTGGATGATTGTCTAATTCAGGCAGAAAGCCAGGACATACTTTTGAATTGTCTGGCCTTTGTAAAAATGGTTCTAACTTGTCTGGGGTACACCATAAACGAAAAGAAATCACACCTGGTACCCTGCCAACAAATTATATTCCTGGGAGCAAGTTTGAATACAAATTCCCAGATGGCTTACCTCACGCCAGAGAAACAAATTCATTTGACAGCCTACTTCAAACAAGTGGCCACAAAAACCCTGCTATCTGCAAGACAAATACTGCAAGCCTTGGGGTTCATGGCCTCCTGCATTCTTCTAATTCCATATGCAAGGCTGCATATGAGGAAACTACAGTGGTATCTAAAAAGCCTATGGTGTCAACATTCTCGAGATCTAGAAACAATGATTCCTATCATACCTTGCCTACGCCTAGTGTTCCTTTGGTGGGCAGAGGCCTGCCATCAGAAAAAAAAGGGACTACCTTTCACACCACCCCCTGACACCCAAACCCTAACAATAGATGCATTAGACTGTGCATGGGGGCTCACCTGGTAGGGAAGTGCATTCAGGGTTAATGGAACCCAAGTCAAATGCACCTGCATATCAATCAAAAAGAAATGTTAGCTGTACAGAATGCTCTGACAGCCTTCAAGGACCACATTCTTCCAGGACAACTAATGGTAAAGACAAGACAACACCACTGTTATGTGGTACATAAACAAGTAGGGGGGTACACATTCTTACCCCCTCTGCAGACTAGCCATGTCATTGTGGAACACAGCCTTGAGCTACCAAGTGTACCTATAAGCTCAATTCCTGCCAGGAAAATTAAATACACTGGCAGACGGACTAAGCAGAAAAAACCTCATGGACCCACACAAGTGGAAACTGGAACATACTTTGCAGGACAAACCAAGGATGATTTTGATTGCTCCAGTCTGGCCACGCCAACACTGGTACCCCCTCCTGCGCAGTGTGTCACAGTTATCTCCATGGCACCTGCCTCAGACTCCTACCCTGCTGTCTCAACAGGAGAACCAGATTCTGCACCCTCAGCTTCTAACACTGAACCTTGTAGCCTGGCTAATTACTTAATCTCTCCTTTACCATCCCTCAGCAAACCTATGATGGATATCATTTTAGAGGCAAGGAGGCCTAGTACTAGAAAATCTTATGCTGAAAAATGGAAAAGATTCTGTGCCTGGAACCAGTGTCAAGGGAAGAACACAGCAACGTTCAATTTACCTCAGATTTTACAATACTTAACTGAGATGCTTCACAAGGGCCTGTCTTTTTCCTCCATTAAAATCCATGCCTCAGCTATTTCAGCGTATTGTAACACAGAAACTCCCCTTTTCTCTCATCCATTGCTCAAGCAGTTCCTCAAGAGGGGCCAAAAATTTGAGACCACCCAGGAGAGCTCCAACCCCAGCCTGGGGCCTTAACTTTGTCTTGGAGAAACTCACTGTACCTCCTTTCGAGCCAGCTGCTACTGCAGACTTAAAATTTCTTTCTTGGAAAACAGCTTTCCTTTTAGCAATCACTTCAGCTAGAAGGGTATCTGAATTACAGGCCCTTATGGCAGTGGAGCCTTTCATCATCTTTCATGCGGACAGGGTGCCCCTCAGAACCAATCCATCCTTCATGCCCAAGGTGGTATCCAGTGTGGCTCTTAATCAGTCCATTCATTTTCCAACCTTCTTTCCCAATCCACAGAATAAAGGGGAATGGATACTGCATTCCTTAGATGTGCACAGACAACTTAGATTCTACTTGGACAGGACTGAACCTCAAAGGAAATCTGAACAACTGCTGGTGGCATTTGCTGCAGGGGCAGAGGGGAAGGCTATTTCAAAGCAAACCATTTCTAATGGATAAGCCATTGCATTAATTTCTGCTATAAGCACCATGGAAAACGTGTCCCCCAGGGGATCAGACCTCACTCCACCAGGGCTGCATCTATCTCTACAACCTTTCTCAGAGGCGTCCCTACCAGGGACATCCTAGAAGCTGCTACCTGGAGTTCTGTGCATGCTTTCACCAAGTATTATCATTTGACAATTTTCTCTAAATCCAGAGCTGGCTTTGCCACTGCAGTCTTGCAGGACCTTATAGCTGGCCCTAATGCTATTTAAATTCCTCCTCCCTTCCTTAGCTTTGGGAATCTACCCAAATGTAATGACTGCAACAGTGAAACACGAAGAACATAGTATGGTTGTGTACACTTACCATAAATGTAGATGTTCGAGTGTATTCACTGTTGCAGTCCTGGTTACCCTCCCTCCAGCCTCCTAACTTCTTTTTGTTATACCTCTACTTTCCTTTACTATGCTTAAAAGCCTTTTTGGTGTATTTGCTTTTTTGTTGGAGGTATATCTTTGTACCTTTATATTTAATTGCTTCCCATTAGAGGGGCACCTGACATCTGGGGCAAGAAAAACTGATGTAATGGCGTCGGCTGCGTGTTTTATACCCCTGATGACCTGACGTCATGGAAGAAGGAACAGCAACCAACGCAGGACCCAAGACTTTGTTAATCAGGCCGACTGAAGGCTACCTGCAAGCAGATAACCCAAATGTAATGACTGCAACAGTGAATGCACTCAAGCATCTACATTTATGGTAATTGTACACAACTGTACTTTCCTTATATAGACAAAATGTGGTAAATTTGCAGAACCCCAACGCTACAGTATTTGTGCAAAGATAAGAGAATAGTTACGCTGATACTTGGCAGAATCCACCTTACTACTTCTGAATCAGAGACAAAAACATCAGATAAAGTTTCTTTCACACCCTGGAGTTGGCTTTGCTTAGGGGGCTTTGGAGAATAATTGCAGCATGCCGTTTTGTCCCCTTCCCCAATCTACCATTGCAGAGGTGCTAGCCATACCTTCTTTGCAACATTGAAAAGCCCTGTTAATATTGACATTCCAGCAGTGTCTCATGCTTTCAGTATCTCGCTCCTGATCTCAGCTACTCCCACATGCGGAATTGTTTAATCTCTGCAGTGACCTTGTCTGGAAAAGTGGATCCAATCTCACTGAATACTGAGAAGAGCACTGTTGGCAAACAGAAACTGAAGTAGAATTAATTTTGTGAACGTTATGCTCTGACTTAGGAAAGGGTTCCAGTTCTGTCACAATATTAAAAAATCTGAACATTTGAAGACATTAAACAAAGGCAGAATTGGGTCGAGTGTCATTTGATGTGCATAAACTGAAGATGAAGAAAATGTATGATCTTTAGTAGAATATATGTCATATTGTCCCACCTGTTAAACATCAAGGTATCTTTACACCATTGATATACAAGATTGATGACACAATGCTGAGAAACTGGAACAAACTACCTATCTATATCAAATAAAGCTCCTCATTAGCACTCTTCAAGAAAAATCTTGATGATTGGATGGGAGATAGGAAATTCACCCCAGGGATCACTTCTGTGTCTCTACTTGACAGGGGCACAGGAAAATAATTTTCTTGGGTGGCAAAAGCCAGGGTACCATTTGGCTAGGCTTATATAGGCCCTAGGGCCAATAGCCTAGTACCGGCCTATGAGAACACAATGCTGGGAAACTATATGGACATGTGATATAAACTGCCTGTGCAAAGTACCATATTGCACCAGTGATGATACAACACATGGAAACACCTTGAGCATGTGAAACAGCTGTGAGAGATGGAACAACGTGATGTATTACAGAATTATGATAGTCGATTTTTGTAATACAGTCTTAATTCAAAGCACCATACATCAGTGCGGTGTACAGTAACTGCACTTTGACAGTAGTTTATGCCATCTGCTTGCAGTTGCTGCTTTGTGTTTTATAAACACCTATAGTTATGCTGTCATTTTTGACCAGAGGTGTTATGCTGCCCTCTTAAAGGGGAAGGCTACATAGCTTGAACTCATTGACGGATATGCATCATTCTTATTGACTGGTTTCATGTGGCTGAAACTGCCTTTTGATAGTCTAATGAATTTTGTTCATGCTGAATCCCATTTGGGAAAGAACTCTAGATTGTGGTGGTGGTGGGGGGGGGGGTTATGATGCAGCTTTAGTGTACTGATACATGACTATGACTACCAAAGGCAATTTTTAAATATATTTCACTTGAAAAGATATACGGTATCACAAGTACAATATGTAACAGACAAAAGAAAGGGCATAGGTTTCATATTTGCAATATTGTGGCTGTATTAATGTAGAAATAAATCTTGGTTATGCAAATAAAAGATAAATCTTACAAATAAACCTGATGCATGTAACACATTACTATTACTGAATAGGGAGTTTGCTATGCCTGGATCTGCAGTACAGGGCAACATTCTTCTGATATTTTGACCTCTGCATTGCTAAAGTGTATTTTAGTATCTTTGTTGTCTGCTCACGTGTCTGACATAGTACATACATACATATGGATAAAAATTGTCAGGACTGAAACTTAGTTTGAAGAAATGAAGATTGTTCATAGGTAGGGCATGGATCTTTCAGTTACTGCAAAGTAATGCAAAAAAAAAACAGAGGCAGGGGATACAGTGAAACAGTATAGTAAAAAAAAATGGTCATCTTGAGAAGACCGTATGGATAGCTAGGATTTCTGAATGTATGTAAAAGATTTCCTTGGTTTATTCCATTAAGAAGGTCTCTCAAGTTGCTGGTACGCTTTCACTCACAAACAAGAGAGTAGAAAAAAATTGAAGTAAAGCAGGCTGGAATGTTCAAGCTTCTTTAAGAGCTTAAACATTACACACTATGTAAAGTTAAAATAAAAAAGCAGCATGTTGCTAAATACATATAGTTAAAGAAATTAAGTGCATCAAATTAAAAAATAGAAAACTAAGATGAAGTCAGCAAAGTAACAAATTTGCAGCAGGTTGAGATATAAATTCATAAATAAGCAACAGTTTGACAAGGATGTGAACTTTCATCAGAGAATTTCACGACAAGTGAGTCTAGAAGACCATAGGAGCCCTCACTCATGTAGCCACCATTTATGGAAGGGCACAGCATTGCAGTCTAAGGATGAATTTGTGGGTATCCATCCAGTCATCTGAGTTTGATTTGGAGAGCTTCCTTGGTCACCTAGGCAGCATGCTCCAAAGATGCAGTCCTTGAAAAGCAAAGCTTGCATATGTAGTATGTTAAGCAAATCAAACAGCAAACATACATAATGTATTCCAAAAGCTTAACAAATCATGTAATACATTAAACTTCCATATTTCTAGAAACTTAGCATGCAGGCATTAACAAGAGAAAGAATGTTATCATTCTGTGTACTGTTTGGCAGAGGGGGTATCTGAGGATTCTCACAGGAGGCTAGACCATTTCAATAGCAGCCACTCAGATTTCTGTAGGGTCTGACTTAAAACCATATGATGGTAGATTAAAGCACCTCACTGTGTAAACCTAAGGAAGTTACTGAAGGTCCACACAGCAACAGTATTGTAAACAGATTTGTGAGAACAAAGTATAGGCAGCTCATACACAGTGTGGTGGATGGATCAGCTTTCATTTTGAGGGAATTTAAGATAGTATGGATGGGATGGGTGCAAGGCAGATGTGGTGATAGGAGAGGAGGAATAAAAATTAGGCAGTTGGCAAAGTGACTGATGAAGGGTCGGTAGTATTTTGGGTAATAAGCAAACAGAACATATCGAAAGGTCTTGGGTCTGATGTGTATGCTTTTTATATGAGATGTTAAAGTAGGCATTTAATATTAAAATGTAAAGATTTTTTAAGTAACATGTACAGTATACATATGTATATATACCATTGGGTTCAAACAGAAAAAATACTGGCTTTATTTAATCTCAGAAGGCCTGTGGCAAAAAAGTTGACACATTACAAGTTTTTGCTTCAGATGTAGCTGTTTCTGTTTCAGAAGATGCTGCTGTCAGTTCCGTGGTTGGGCTTTGGCTTCCAAATAGGAAAAACAGTTCCTGCAGTATCTGAACTCTTCCCAGTGGCTTTGCAGAAACCTGCAAACAGGTGTTCAGATTAGTCTGAGGTTAAGCCCTTAAAGCTCCATGTAGTTATTTTGGCTTAAATTTAGTCTCACTTCTCTGTACAATTCAGATAAGAAAAGTACCAGTTTTGTGCAACAATCATGTAAGGAGTATAGGAGCAATGGTAGTGTAGTCCGCAGTATATAAAGAGAAGACATAAATAAATAAATAAAAATCTGATAACAAAAGGTCTGCTTCAGGTTATACCCTTTAGCTGGATACCGGATCATTTATAAGGCCAGTTCAAAAGAGAGAGAGAGCGACTGAACTCCTCTTACCAAATAAATAAATAAATAAAAATCTGAAAACAAAAGGTCTGCTTCAGGTTATACCCTTTAGCTGGATACCGGATCATTTATAAGGCCAGTTCAAAAGAGAGAGAGCGAGCGACTGAACTCCTCTTACCAAATAAATAAATAAAAATCTGAAAACAAAATGTCTGCTTCAGGTTATACTTTAGCTGGATACCGGATCATTTATAAGGCCAGTTCAAAAGAGAGAGAGAGCGACTGAACTCTTCTTACCTGAGGAAGTGTGCATCGCCTTTTGAAACTGGGCACTTCAGTAATTTGTTTAGCCTTTTAAAAGATCAAACCTGTAACAATTGTTTTGTTTTGCTACTTCTCGTTCCTCCTTGGTAGGAATTGCATATATTTTAATATTGCAGGTTAATCAAGGTAATGTATAAGTGGTGAAACTGTCAGATAAAGTAGTGTTTGATGATTTTTTTTTTTTTTTTTTTTGCCTAGTCTTGATCATTTTTAGGCCAATAAAAATATTCTGCAGAGTGTGATAAATACAAGGAACGGAGGAGGAGAAGCAC
The DNA here is from genome assembly GCF_019279795.1 of Protopterus annectens. NCBI lineage: Eukaryota > Metazoa > Chordata > Ceratodontiformes > Protopteridae > Protopterus > Protopterus annectens. The sequence goes on along the minus strand of NC_056730.1, from coordinate 60,928,920 downwards.
ACTTTTTACAGAATTACAGTATTCATCATTGCAGTTCCAGTTGTGTTCTCTGTGGTGTGTAACACATAACTGTGACAGAGCTGTAGCTGGTTAGTGTAGTACCAACCCTGGTGCCTAGAAAGCGCACCCCACCTCCTTCAGCTCTTCAAGTAGAAAACAGATTCCTACAGTGCAGCCAGCCAATAGATGCCCACATCCCCCACTTGTCTTACCTTGTGATTGGCTACAAACAGTACAGGAGCCAAGCCATGCCCCACCAGCTCTTCAAGTGAAAACAGTAAAAGGCAAAACAGAAAGCAGGATGCATTTTCCACCTAGGGCAATTGCAGTCTTTGCTCCACCTTTCCTACCCTACTGAGTTGTGGTATCCACCATTGAAGATGACATCATCAGACAGAAAGTAGTGTGAAATTCACAGACATGACAGCCAGTTTGTTGGCCTAATATATAGTAGAAAGACCAAACATGATTCCAAACCAGCACAACAGGTACTCTGTTGTGCAACTGTAATGTTTGTGACTGACATTCAGCTGTGCAGTTGAGCATGCATAACAGCATTTAAATGATTCACTGAAAGCAGATAGGAGAGCTAGAGCCATAGCCGGCCTTAGGCATAGGCCAGCTAGGTGGCTGCCTAGTGTGCCACTCTAGAAGGGGTGCTTTTCCAGTATTTATTTGGTGTAGGTAGACCAGCATGGTGGCACCGAGTGGTGTGGGGGGGGGCACCATAGACCCCTTTTGCCTCGGGTACCAGTTGACCTAAGGCCAGTCCTGACTAGTGCCCACATGTCGTAGCACTTACATGATACATAGACGAGCAAATTAGTGAACGACTCCATCTACACATACTGCACTGGAACAGAAGGCATGAGCTGCTAATGAAACGGAAGCCATTTTACCACTATCAGGCATGCAGTCACCAAATGCCAATAGAAAACTAGCATTTGCAGAGAAGTACATGTAAACCCCCACCTTCCCCAGAAAAAGGAATTTGTAGAGATATTTAAATGTTGTGCGACACAGACATAGACATGGACACTGACACCACAGATGCATTTGCACACAAGAACAGTACATAAGTATACCTGTGCACACACATTACAAACAGTTCTCTCTAACAGTACAGCCCCAGCTGCTAAATGTTGCAATAGAACTGATTAATTCTGTGCATGCCATATGCATTAGGCAGAACTCCAGAGATTTGTGCCATTGCAGGGCAGAGATGGAACCAGTGCTTGTGTGTCATTTACACATGATGGAATGGATGATGAGCGTAACACAGTGCAAATACTTTTTTGACATGATCCATTGAACACTGAGTACCACATGTTCACTGTTTTTCTGTAATGTGCATCCTAAGCATATTGCAGCTGTGGAGTTAAGGTCTCCCTCTTATAAACACAACCCACCCTTTGCATGTACGTGTGTGTGTTTGAAAGCAGTGACACTCTGTGGGGCACACTAAATCACGTACTTCGAGATGGTACATTATAGTATGGCCTCCTTTACATGTCATGCACTAAGCTTCTAACTGTGCAGCAATTTTTGTAAGGGTGTGTTTAAAAAAGTATGTGCCTTTTACCCTGTACCACTGCAGGATGCATCTCCCTCATTTCCATTTTCTTTCCTTGATTCTTGCCTACCCTTGGTGTCACCTCCTTCAATCTATTGCCCTTCTCTCCGCTACCCACTTGCTTCTGTTTCTAGACTTTTTTGGTCCATGTTTTCCATCTCATGCTGTATGCTTTCCTGCCACATCATCCCTTTTGTTGTCCTTATGTTGTTGTCTCTTCTGCAGCTGTTTGCATCCACTTTTCTCCTGATTAGATGGCTCACTCATATCTCTAACTCCCATATTCTTCCCTAACTCTCCCAATTCTCCTGCATAGACATCATCTGGGGAAACCCTCCTGCAACTTCTGTGAGTATCATACTGATCTCTCCTTTCTTCTCCTTTAGCCTAAAGATCCCTCTTCTTTCTTCTCTGGATTTTTTTCTCTGTCTCTCTTTATTAATATCTAACAATCTTTCTGCCACAAATTATTTCATTAACCTGTATTAAATTAACAGCCGCATAAGCATCAGTCAAGCACCTGTGACCTAATCTGCTGTAGAAAGACTTAACCCAAATACAATAGAGAAGAACCAGTCATTTTTTTATTTTAAATGACATGTCCTACAATCATTCCTCTCCAAAAGTACATGGCTTTATGTAACTGACAAGCAATTAACAGCTAGATTATTCTGTAATATAAAAGTCACAAGTATTTATAGAGTTGGAGTCAATCTGGGGATTATTATTGTCGACATTTTGTAGTTCTCACTAGGTTATCCATATTTGCACCATTTGTTCAGACTGATCTCTCTCTTGTACTCACAAAATGTCTGTAATTTTAGTAACTATAATTAGCGCAAATGCCACCTTGGGTTTCCGCTGAAAAGAGGCTACTAGCCTAGTGGGACCAATGTGGTCAAAAAAGGATAAATAAACTGGGCAGGAGTGGCCGAGACCATATTCCATTGCTGCTCTGGCAGTGTAGTAACATTAATTTGTTTACGATTGCACTGTATTTAAGTGGGGCTGGATGTAGGGCTATTGCAGGTTTGCAGTTTAGCCCCCTAAGAACTTTGCAGTTCCTTATGTCCAAATGTTTGTTATGTAGCTGCTACTTTTCTCTGTTATAAATGGCACATTACTTGCTGTTGCATAACAATTCTAATACTAGAACAGTCAACAAACTTTCAGAGTAAATAGTCTGTCATTGTGTTCAACTTTATTTATTTTACATTTGTTAACTGAGTTAGTCCAACTAGGCTAGTAGCTCATTTTCAGTGGAGACCCGAGGAGAAAAGCTCCAGTTGCAAAAACAATGTACAGTATTATACAGATTAACACTCTAAAATATTATAATTACCAATACAGGTAAAAAAAAATGAATAACGAAGTAGAGAGAAAATCAAACAGAAACATAGGCAGTAGCATTGCATATAATTAGCAAAGTCAGATTGAAATAATTGAGCTATCAATGTTTAGAGATTACAATGTCAGGGTAAATACCAGTAGGTTACAAAGTAAAAAAGGCTGAGACTAAAACAAGTGGATATATGAAGGGAATGCAATGTAAAAAGGATGAGGAGTTAGGTAGGGTCCTGACAGGGACAAGTTTTATTGTTAAGCAGGTGGAGTTTGAGCTCTTTTTTGAAGTATAATGGGTGGGTAATGGCTCGTATATTTAAAGGAAGTTTGTTCCAAGATAGGACAGAGCAGAGATGTGCTTCAAGCCCTTCAGCCCTTTTTCTGCCACTACAAATCTCTCTCCCAGGCAGACAAGACAGTGAAAGTCGTGCAGCTGTAACTCGCCATTTTTCTGGCTCTTCCAGCTTCTTGAACTACTAAATGGGTTGAGTCATCTGGTAGTATTCAGGGCGTTATTCTGCGACACAGCACCAAGTACAGAAGAGTATGTTTTGACTGTAGAACATAGACCATGGATGAATTAGATATTTGCTGTAGTTAGTGGTTGAATCCAGACTCCTGGAATTCTTTATCTTACCTGTTTCCAGAAGTCACCCCCAAACTGTCCCATGTCAGAATACACTAATATATTTTTTTGTTTCAGTTTTATCTTTAGTCTAAAAAAACATTCATTACACGTTAAGGGAAATACCGCACTCTATATATTTTCCATTTTTGTGTTAATTTCTTGGATAGCATGAAGACTTTCAAAAACTGATGCACAGTATTGAAATGGTTACAAACCTAGGACCAGTAATACATTCATTAGCAAAGCAAACTGTCTTAGAGCTGAATAAAATGATAAACTTACATTTTTCTCTGATGCCAGTAAGTATTATTACAGCATGTACACAACAGGCTTGGCACCTAGCAGCTCTCTCTGCCTGTAGCAGTCAGTTGTCGAGGTGATGCAGTGTCATCCTTGACCATATTTTGGATATGGCAGAAGGGGTCTGCTTAGAGGCAGTGTGTGTGATGTCAGCCTGTCTGCACTAGTACTTCATCCAATCAAGTACGTGTCCAAAACGTGTGTGTGTGTGTGTGTGTGTATATATATATATATATATATATATATATATATATATATATATATATTTATATATACATACACACACACACACACACACACACACACACACACACATATGCACACAGATGGTTATAACTTTTAGGAGTATAAATACAACATGGAAAAGTATTTTTCTGATGTATAAAATAGAACTTATTTGTTAAGGCTGTATTTTGGTCTTTACGTTTATACAAAGCAGCCTTGTGATTTAAAGTACTGCAGAGGCCACTCTGTATATACAAGTAGCTGTATCATGGTCTCAGGCATTGGGAGATGGTATCCGTTTCCCTTCCACAAGTTTCTTTATTGTCTGATTTTCTGCTTAAGCAGTGGGAAGTGATGAATTATGGGTGAAAGTATTGGTGACTGAAGGGGTTTTGTGTATACAGTAGTTGACCTTCCACCAAAACGTTTGCTATATAATTTCCTTCCCAGTAAAGTCGCAGCGAAAATGTAATTTTTAGGCACTTTATTTATTTATTGATTTGATGTTTGTTGACTGGGTTTGTAGGCTGAATCAGATGTACCCTTTTCATACTTGACTTACGTAAATATTATACATCACAAATGTATTTAATATGTTAGGTATCGTATTTAATATGCTAGGTATCTTGAGTATACATTTTGGATGATTACATGTAATAAAGAGAAATAGTGTGCAGTATAACAGATTATAGGAGTCTAGCACATGTAAGTTATGTGGACATATTGACAATGTGACACTGTATGTATACATACACCAACACTTTTTTAGCATACATAACCCCATAACACACGATCATTTAATATTTTGTGTATACAATACAGAAAGCTGTCATATGGGAGTTAAAAGGATTAGTTACAATATATAGCAGTAATTCAGTGATGGGGTATCACTTGTGTCAAAAGAAGAAAACAGTTGCAGAATCTTTGCATTGTGTATTGGCGTGTTTTGTTGCCATCTTCTGGACTGTGGTGATTAGATGTGTTTTAGGGACTGTCATAGATCATTTGCATCTACATTTACATTTGTAAACATGTGCACTTGTATATATAGAATGGCATTTGCTGTACATTAAGTCACAAGGCTGCCCTGAAGAACTGCTTATATTGCAATGAGAAGTGTATTATTAGAATCTCTACAGGCTGAAGCATCCCATAATTCAGGAGTTATGTGGGTACCTCTTCCTTGTGGTGGTTTGTGTATTCACTCCTATCCATCTCTAAAGTTATCTACTCCTTAACCTAGACTCTTTCTGATACTCAGGCTTCACCAGACAAATGTATTTAAGATGTTCTTGTCCTGTTTAGTTTGCAATATTATGTCATTACTGCACAGAAGAGGCTTCACATGCTTTACACTTAAGTCTCCCTGATTTGGAAATAAAATGTTGCTTTGTTCCTGTTAGCACTTATAATCAAAGCCAGGGCAGTGAGTATTACAGCCACTATATCACGCCTGGCTTTTCAGTTACCGACTTGCAATTCTTCCCTGAATGTGTATTATTAGCTGTCTTATTCTGTGTTAACATTATCCCTGATTCCTGATTGAAAAGTTTGTAAACTGTGTCTTGTAATTCTTGAGGTTCTGTCTTTAATGCATTAATTCAGAGTTGTCATTTTCCTTGGTACATTTAATGTTGCTGAAGGCTTTCTGACCTGCATCTGTCTGGACTTCTAGAGAGCAAAGCTCCAGCTTGTAGTATCTTTGTTCGTAGGACCCAACAGCCTTTCCATGGACTGTTTGTAGCTTTAGAATGTACAAGATATTGATCATGAAACAGTGTCAGGTTGAGTACTCTGAAAGTCACATGCCCTTCTCAAGGTGGCTGCTGAGAGTTGCTGTTCAGGGACTGTACCTTCCCAGTCTTAGCTACAGCTGCTAGCACTTTGGCAAGTGTCATATCGAAAGCAGTGCTGTTGTACTTATGTTTGAATCCGTTCCTATGATATGGGCTCTGTGAATGACCTCTAACCCTACCGCACTGCTGTATAACAAAGGCAGATGCATAAGTCTAGTCTACAAATTCATCTGCTTGCCTTTTTACCTCTTCAGGAAGTTTTTAATTTGTTTAAGCCTTCTTTCAGAGACTGTTTATCCATAGCTGTGTAAAACACGTATGATTCTCCCCCATTTTCTGTAAGCTATGGCACAGTTTGCAAAGCAAATGCATACTACTTTGTTTATTTTTCACAGGCTGCAACTTTGCTTTTTAATTAGACTGCAAAAAGTCTAGTTTATTTATAAATATATTCACACCTCCATCGTTCTTACCTTGAATTCTCTAGAGGGAGTGGTCCAGGTGTTGTCTGCATACAGCAATCTGCTGTGTTTGCATATATCTGCCAGCATCAGTCAGTGCATAAAAGTCATATCAGCACATGCCTGAGCAAAGATGTATTTTCTTTTTTTTTAGGACTGATGGACGACGGTGGTCTCTGGCATCTCTACCTTCCTCAGGATATGGCACAAATACTCCCAGCTCTACCATCTCTGTAAGTTTTGCACTTTTCTGTCTCTTTATACGTGTGTGTGTGTGTGTGTGTGTGTGTGTGTGTGTGTATATATATATATATATATATATATATATATATATATATATATATATATATGTATGCATGTCGTTTTAGTAAACATATTCTACACGAATGGCTTTGTGTTTCCCATTGCTTGTCTTAAATATGTTAACTGTATTGTATAGTATAATATACTGTCATTTCATATAATGATAATAAGTTTTCTGTGTAAAATTAAACCTACTGTGATCAGAATGCTAATAAATAAATTACTACTTTTATCCTGTATAGCCAGCATATACCAATGATCTTTTGTTTTAAGTGTTTGTAAATCCTGTTTTCTCTGTAGTCTAAGGTTAAAGTCATTGTTAGCGGCTGTGCGGTGACCTTGAAGTAAGTCAGGTATGCAATGCACATATTGACCTTTGTCCCTCAACTGTCTCATAGTGATGTGATGATAAATGTAAGGGCCATGCTGGTAGTAGTTACAGTTTGGCCTTGTGAAGCACAGCCAAGTCCCTGTAGTGGGAGCTTGGTCAAGGTGACAGACTTCAGGCATCAATGTGGAATTTGTTTATTATTGAAATACCCTTGTGGGCTACTTCTTCACACAGGATATACAGATAATCGGAGAACATTTTGTTGCTGAGCTGGGTAGATGTGAAAGTCAAAGTAAAGTGAAAGCTTAAGGGTAGTCGGTTGTATTGTTGCGATGTTTAACTATGAATACACTCATAATAAGAAGTCATAAAATGACACGAGTTGTTAATGATTCTTATACTCCTGTTGTGAGTTTTAGGTTTAGTGACTCTGTTGTGAGTTTTAGGTTTAGTGACTCTTAACTGTAATTTTCCATGGATATGCCTTAAGTCAATGCTCTGTGAGTTCTATTCAGGCACCCCATTCACCTGTTCGTTTTACTGTTCCATGGGGGGGCACCTGTAACCTAAACTGCAGCTTAGCCTATCTTTGGATACTTGCAGATTGTGAGAGTGATGTTACATTGTTGATATACTTTATTTTTATCTTTTTTGTACAGCTGTACTGCAGCATCCTGAGTCCAACCTTCTATATGATTGTGCTTATATCATTCTACACATTCGCAAGCTTTCTGGTAAAGTTATAGGAGTTTGTAAAGTTTTGGAGTTTACAAATTGATCCTGTTGTGTCAAAGCCAGCTGTCAGGTGACAGTTGCTACAGCATCCTGACCAGGACTAGAACTTATATTTTACTTTCAAGTCTGGCTCACTGTTACTTAGGTTGCCATACTTGTTAACTGATTTTCTTCAGCAGCAATATGTTATATAACTTTGGATTAGTACACAGTACTTTACTGGCCTTACATCAGCATTACATCCATGCATGCTTAGACGATATTTGTTTGCTTTGTTTTTATGTCATACAAGCTGAAATATTAAGAAGTCTTTTTCTTGCTATGCTAAGGAGACTGACCTTAATGTATTACAGTTTTTAATAAATAACCAATTTGTGCACAGTAGCAGTAAACTAAAAAAAAATCTGAAATAGTACTGTAGTATGTTTACTTTTCAGAAATCACTTCATGTGAGGCTCTGAACCGAATAAGTTCTGAAGAAGTACAACTCTGTACTTTGTTTGGATGGTTTTGGGATGTCAGATGGAGCCGTTTAAAGATCATGTTTTTTTTTTGCACAGTCTGAGGGAGTATGTTGTGTGTCCTCTCATGCATATGCTAGAATGTGACTGCTCACTTTGTTAGCATTCCTTTCACCCACTTTTTCTGCTCACAGTATCTGCGACAGAGCTGACACTTTTCTAACTCTACAACACTTAAAACATCTGAAGCCTGCAGTCAGGTTTTTGGCAATCTAATAATGATGCATTTTTGGATGCACCTTGCTTTTTACTACCTATCCAGCATGAGAACACTTTCAAATGAAGCCAGAAGCTTGAAAGTACAGTCGTGCAGAAACATATAATGATAGTGTCTCAATGTACACATTATTTGTTTTTCACATTATATACCATATTATTCATATACACATGTAAATTTATGTGTCCCTGTTTTATGTATTTTAAACTGTGGTTGCCTTAAGATTTGTATTGCATATGGTGTCTTAATAGAACACACGACTGCATTACTGCTGAAGATGTCTTTTATCATGTGATGTATGGCTACATACACATAATACTGTACTGATGTAGAAAAGCAGTAGAAAAAAAACTTTGTAAATGTACTTTGTTTTGCCAGCACTACAGCACATTTTACCAACTCCTGGAAAAAAAACTTCCATAGAGTGCAAAACCATATACAAATATGAATTTATAAATAATGAAAACTTTGACATGTCCAGTCAAAACCCAAGGTAAATGACAGTAAGCCATTGCAGTCAGTATGTATTTAGCTTGTGCATTTTTTTTCTGATAGCTTCTTAGCATAATGTGTAGTGTACATTGGAAATCATCAGTGCTTGAGGACAAGAGTCCAACTTTATCTGCAAACAATAAGATTTAACTTCACATCCTCAAAGTGCATGTTCTCCAAACCGTGACAGTGCCTTGATATCTTGTTCATGGAAATTATGAACAGAACGGAAGACAAGATCTAAAACCCTTCCATAGAGGGTCATAGGAGATTACTAGGCTAATGGCTCTGGGGCCCTTGCAAACTTAGCCAAGAGTTCATCCCCAAAAAAAGAAAGATACAGTGATTTATGAAATCTCTTTGGTCCCATTATCAACATCCTTTATCTTTTCAAATTCCCGTCCTTGGGTTTGACAGAAGTAAAATCTTTTGATGACGACAATAGATTGTGTGGCAGACAAGCTAAGCAGGAGAAGGGCAGACCCTCATTAATGGAAATTAGATCAGGGTGTCTTCCAAGATTTGCTCCGTCTGTGGGGAGTTCCTCTTCACCTCCTGTGTAGAAAATGAGCTGGTAAGATTCTGTTCTAGGACTCCATGCAAGAAAGCCTGCAAGACCGATACCTTTTCTTTCCCTTGGGCAGGAATGCCGCTGTATGCTTTTCCACCCTTTCCAGTAATATCCAGGGTACCGCTGAAGATTCAGAAAGAATCCCCCAAGATCATTGTGGTGCCTCCCTTCTGACCCAGGCAACCATACTTCTCCCTTGTTTTGGAAACAGCAAAGGAAAATTACCACAAGCATCCTCATAGACTGGATCTGCTCACACAAGAAAAAGGGTGTCTGATACACCCCGGCATCAATCATCTTCAATTGACTGCTTGGATGATATGGTCATAATTTCTTTTAGGCACCTGTTTACTGAGGATGTGCAGCTGGTACTAATGGAGGCAAGAAAGCCTGCAACTAGAAAATCATATGTTAGCAAATGGAAAAGGTTTTCTGTTTGGTGCCAGTAACACAGACAGGACCCATTCAGGGCTCATTCTGCTCTGATTCTACAATATTTGTGTGAGTTATTAACCTATGGCCTTTCTTATTCCTCTATCAAGGTTCATGTATTAGCCATTTTAGCACATCCTCCTATGGATCCTCCTCTTTCATGCAGTCTCATATCAAAATGTTCTTGAAAGGGTTTTTGCTTAAGAGGCCTCCATGAAAACTGGTGGCCCCTCCTTGGGATTATAATTTTCTGTTACAGAAGATAACACTTGTTCCATTGAACCAGCTAATGTTACTAACTTCAGGCTCTTAACATGGAAACAGTTTTGCTAACTGAGCTGGCAAGAAAGGTATCTGAGTTGCGAGCTCTTATGGTGAAGCAAAGCTATCTCATTTTCCATAGGGATAGAGTTTCTTTGTGAACTAATCCTTCTTTTATGCCTAAAGTGATATCTGGGTTTATTTTAAGCCAAACTATCCATCACCCTGTTTTCTTTCCAGAACCTAAAAATGATAGAGAAAGGATACTCCATACCTTGGATGTCCACAGACAACTCAGGTACCATCTTAGCAGAACTAAATCTTTCAGATATTTGGATCAATTGTTTATTTCTTGAGAAGGTTGGAAGAAGCCACAGTCTGTGTCAGAACAGTCTATTTCCAAATGGTTGTCTATGGCTATTATCTTTTGTTATGCTCACCATAACAAAACAATTCCAGACAGTGTCAAGGTCCACTGTACATACAATTACAAAATACTAAATGCTTGGCTCCTCCTCTAGGTCCAGATCAAACTGTACTAGGACCATTCTCCAAGAGCTTCTCCTGGACTCTTCTCCTTCCACCTGCCACATGTAGTTAATCTAAGGTAATCTACTCGTATAGCTAAGCTACTGCAGCAGTGATCAATATGATTAACACGGTACAAGTGTGTAAGTAAAACTTTACATAGTAGTAGATGTTCGCTCAGATTAGACTAGATAGCTCACTCAAGACCATCAATTTGCAGACTAGACATCAAAAATGTGCAGACTTTCTTGCCTCCGGAAAAGGTACAGAGCTCACAGACTCCTTCCAATCCCTTTTAAATCTCTAAGCCTGCCTGACAACGGAGATCCTCAGAGCACTAGGGCCTGCATAGCAGCAACCATTCCAATGCTACCACTAGGCAGGCTGCATATGAAAAAGGATACATTTGTACTGTAAAAATGTATGGTTTCACCACTCTCATCCTTTGGGCACACAGATCCCCCTTATACCATGTCTGAAGAGGGAGATTCTTTTGTGGGTGTCACAGGTGAGCTTCAATCCATGGCTGTTCTTTAATGTGCAGACTCCAAGTCCAGAGCTGCATACAGACGCTTCCAATGAAGCTTGGGAATGTGGACAGGAACGCACAAGGTCCAGAGCTATTGGAAATCTAATCTTAAGGCAGAACACACAAACCTAAAGGAGATGAGAGCTCTCATTCAAGCTCTGCAAGTTTCCCCCATCTTTGGAAACCAGGACCTCTAAAGGTATTTACAGACACCACAATAGCTATGTGGGACATACAAGCAAGGCAGAACAAGATCTTCTCAGCTGTGGAGATTGGCTGAGATAGCTTTGCAACTGATCATCAAGGTGAACATTCCTCCATCCAGTGTTCATTCCATCCTAAAACAATGTCCTGGCAGACTTCAACAGATCTGTGGACTTCCTCTAATAAGACCAGCTGGCATAATGGTTAAGGTCTTCACCTCCCATGCACAAGATACAAGGTTCAATCCTGACCCCTGGCAATGCCTATTTGGAGTTTGCCTGCTGTCCTTCCATTTCACTGTTGCAGTATTCTTAATATATTATGGATCACCTGCCAAGGGTGGCCCGACGTCCAGCCAGTATACTAAAGCCTTTAGGTTGCTTTAAGGTACACTATACATCACATGTATGCTTGCATAGAGTAGGACATAAAGTTGAGGTCTGAACATACAATCCTCAGAACTTCTTTCCCACCATTCCAAATGCCATTATTTGATGGTCGGTCTGACTGCCCTTTCCATTGCTGGTTCACCAAGCCATTGCAAATAAGTGTGCCATTGGGGTTTTTTTTTTGCTTATCTTTTTTATTGTTGCTTGTGGGGTTTCATGTCATTCAAAAAGGGTAAATACCAATGTGGGAGACAGATTTCCCATAAACACCACCATGACCAGTGCCTTTTTTTGCCTAGGCACCTCTCACAACCGTATGTCCTGTTTCATCTGTCAGACCTTTGTACCTAAAACCCTTCATAATAGACTTTCGTCTTTGGTGATGTATCTTGAAAATCAGCATCTTAAGCTTCTTGCGAAAGGCATTATAGAGGGTACTTCCCCCTCCGAGGGATGGCCATCAGTGAAGAAGAAGGCCAAGAATCTTCTACTGATCAGCTTCTGACGGACATCTCTCCCAAGGTGAGTGAATGCCCAGAGGTTCGCCCAGGTTTATCTGTGGATTCCTCTGCTGTGTTGGGGTTGGAGGCCGGCGGGGATCTCAATTTGATGTCCATTTCAGTCGGTCAGAGGGGAACCATGGCTGATTATCTCTGATGGCCCTAGAGATGCTCCTGAAATCTTAATCAGAGAAGTTGTTCCTACTACCATCATTGAATGCCGTCCTGGGTCATAGCCTTTCAAATTTTATAAGGTGGACAGCCCATTGAAGAAAAAGCAAAAGACTCAACATATCACTCCTACTCCTAAGGATCAAGAAAATGAATGGCATCCTTCACTCAGGGTTTGTTTAGTGCTTTAAGGGCACTGAAACCTGCTCAGGATGTTTCTGTTCCAGCCCCCTTGGTCATCTACTTCACTTAAAAGACCCAGGAAACAGGATTCCTCTGAGGAGGAGCTGAATTTGGATGAGGAATCGCTTGCTTATTCTTCTTAGATTCTGTCTCTTTTGGACTGAATCGGAGGAAGAGGAATCTACCAGTCCTGATACTCCCTTTGAAGAAATTTATTTTGGAGACATGATCTCCTGGATGATGGAATTGATTAAATAGGATTTTGCTCAGGTTTCTGAGGTGCATAAAAGATACTATGAGCTGCTGCAGATGGAATCTCCTAAACCTTCTTCTGTTCCTTCTGTTTTGGCTGCCTTGTTGGATGCATTTTCTAATGCTTCTGAGGCTCTAAACTCTTGGCCTTCTGCTTCCAAGAAACCGGATAAATTATATAGGGTGTCCAAGGCCTGTACATTTTTGTCCTTCTGCCGATCCTTCAGTGGTGTCTGCAGCTTCTAACAAGCCCTGTCAGTTGCTTCCTTCTCACAACTTACTGCCCTCTGATAAAGATAGCAGGACCATGGAAAAGCTAGGCAAAAAAGTTTACACCTCTGCTACTTTGGCTTTTAGGGCTGTTAATTATCAGACCCATATGTCCGAGTATTTGTTGGCTGTCCTCTCCAAGGCTTTGTCAGATTATTTCTGATCTTCCAGACTCTGAGGGTAAAACTCCTTTTCTTTCCCTGTTAGGGACTTCTTCCCAGGTGGCTTGTCATTCTAACAAGTGTAGTTATGATGCAGCAGATTCTTCCTATAGGGCTGCTGCTTTTGGGTCAGTGATGAGGAGGTGTTATTGCTCTGGCTTCAATCTTTGCCTGATGATATTAAGGCTAAGTTGATGGATGCCAGTCCTGATAATAAACAGTTACTTGATGAAGCTGCTGCTGCTATGTTTATGTCCCTTCAGAATAAGGACAAGGCTTTATAGGAACTTAAACAAGTATTTGTCTCTCCTGTGCCTAAATTAAAAAAAAAACTACTACCAATAAGCCATCCTTTGTTTGCAGACAATCTCACCCTCCTCCTAAAGGTAAAAAGAATGGCAAGTAGGCTCCTTCTGCTAAGGCTACTCGGACGTTAGTGCCTCACACGTCTCCTTTTCCAAATAAGCCAGGTGCTGTATGACTATCCTATTCTTCCCAGCCACTTTCCTCTTTCTCTTCGCCTCTCTCTTTCTCTTCCTGTTTGGGTACAGATTGCTCAGGATTCCTGGCTCCCATCCATTATTTGTCAGGGGTATTTCATAGTTTGGAAATCCCTTCCCCCTTTTATGGATGTTCCTCAGCCCCCTCAGGCACAACTGTTTCTTTCCAGAGGTGCTTCGGGAACTTTTCACTCATGATTCTATTCAAGAGGTGTTTGTGTCCCATAAGGGGAGGGAGGGTTTACTCCAGGATGTTTCTACTACCTAGAAAAGAGGGTACTTGGAGACCGATTCTAGATAACTGTCATCTAAACACTTTTTTGAAGGTGCCGTACTTTTGAATGTTATCTTTTCAGACTTTGTTTCCTGTTCTGCTTCCTCAGGCCTTCCCAGGCTTATATGGTGTCTTATCTGGATCTCAAAGTGCTTACCTCCATGTTCCAATTCATCCCCTTTTCAGGAAGGTTTTACATTTCTCTGTTTCTTCCTGGCATTTTCAGTTCTCTGCTTCGCTCTTTGGCCTTTCTACTGCACCAGGGGTATTTACCAAATGCCTTGCTCCTGTGATTGCTTTTTGCAGGATTCAAGTGATCCAAGTACTTTCTTACTTGGATGACCTAATGTTTTAGGAATTTGCTCCAGAGATCCTGTTGCAAAATCGTCATTTTGCCATTTCCCTTCTGCAAAGCCTGGGGTTCACAGCAAACTTCAAAAAGTCTTTTTTGACTCCTTCTCAAGACCATGTTTTTCTGGGGAGCAGGATCAAGATGGTGCCTATGCTGGCATCCCTGCCTCCTCTAAAGGTCTTGCCACTCATTTCCTTCTTTTAAACTCTTCTTCTTGGTCTCTATTACGGTCAGGGTGTTTCTGAGAGCTCTGGGATTCATGTTATCCACCATTCCTATGCTCGTTCTGTCCAAACTCCACATGAGAAAGTTTCAGTTGTTTCTGAAGTTGGTGTGGCTTCATCATGTGCATCCCCTAGACTTTATAGTCCCTTTTCTGCCTTGTCTCAAGAAAGAATTTCACTGGTGGAACCAGCAGAAGTTTCTGAAGCCAGGGTCCCCATTCATCCCCCTCTTCTCAGTAGCTGTTCACAGACTCCTCAGACATGGGATGGGGAGCAGCTTTTGGTTCCCTAAAAGTACAGGGGGTGTGGACACCTCTTCGACAGAAAGAGCACATCAGTGTCAGAGAGATGAGAGGTCTTCTGCTGGTGCTTCAGGCTTTTCATCCTCTTTTCTCCCCAGAGCATCTCGAGGTATTTACAGACAATACCTCAGTGATGTGGTATATAAACAAACAGCGGGGAACAAGATATCTTCTTTGCCAGTTGTCACTCCTTAGTGTGGGATCTTGTGGTCCGGTATCAAGTGAATCTTCATGCAGTTTACATTCCTTCAGGTCAAAACATTGTGGCAGACACTCAGAGCAGGTTCTTAATGCAATCCCACAAATGGATGCTTCACAGTGATGTGTTTCTGGACATTGTCCACCAGAGAGGTACTCATTAAATAGATCTCTTTTCCTTCCTTATATGAACAGACAACTTTCTCTATTTTATGCCAGAGTCTCAGGTGCTCTGGTTTGGAAGGTGGATGCCCTATCTTTTTCTTGGAAGGGGGTGTTTCTTTATGCTTCCCTCCCTTCCCCTCATTCCAAAAGTCATGTTCAGAATTCAGCAGGATGCTCCCAAAATCTTGCTACTGACCCGCTTTTGACTGAGACAGCATTGGTTCCATCTTTTTCTGCATTTAGCCAAGGGCAGTCATCACAAGTTACCTCACAGGGTGGATCTATTCATACAAGGGATCTACCATCAGTCCCCCCTTGTCCACTCTTCAGCTGACCCTGGGTGATAGGATCTTGATTCCAAGTAGTCGCCTTTTTTCTTGGAGACATGCAGGAGGCCAGGAAGCCCAATATTAGGAAATCCTACTTGTCCAAATGGAAGAGGTTTTCTGTTTGGTGTCTTTCTCATAACCTGGATCCACTTTCTGTGGATTTTTTTTTTTTGGTTCTCTCTTATCTGTGTGAATTGTTCAATGTTGGGTTGGCTTATTCTTCTGTTAAGGCCCACTTTTCAACTATTTCTACTTGTCTGCCTTTGTCTCCTCCTTTAGCTTCAAGATTTGAAGCTAAACAATTCCTTAAATGTGTCCTTCATATTAGGCCTCCCATGAATCCTGTTTCTCCTCCCTGGGATCTTAATTTTGTTTTGGAAAAATTGACTCCGGCTCCTTTTTTTTTTTTTTTTTTTTTTGTCTGGCTCCTTTTGAGCCTGCAGCTTCAGCTTTTGTGCGACATTGCTCTTGGAAGACTGTACTTTTGTTACCTCTTACTTTGCCAGATGGACGTTTGAGCTTCAGGTCTTTATGGCGTGTCCTCCTTTTTTGGTGTTTCATAAGGGTGTCCTTGTATACTAATCCTTCTTTTATGCCTATCGTGATGAATGAGTTTGTCCCTTAATTAGTCTATTCATTTGCCCACTTTTTTCCTTTCTCTGAAATCTGCCAGTGCGATGGTGCTGCACACACTGGGTGTGCATAGATAACTCAGATTTTGGGTAAGACTATTAGGAAATCTGATCAACTCTTTGTTTCCTTTCATTGTATGTCCATAGGATTAACTGTGTCCAAGCAAACTGCTTCTTTTTTGATCTCGGAAGCTATTTCTTTTTGTCATTCCTTTCATGGTAAGAGACTTTCTTATTCTCTTAAGTCTCATTCTGCTAGGGTTGTGGCTTCTTCTGGTGCTTTTTTATAGGGTTTGGATACAAACTGCATTCTTGAGGCAGCTACTTGGACTTCTGTGCATGCATTTACCAAGCACTACAAGTCGGATGGAATCTCCAAAGCTAGAGCTGGATTTGCTAGGACCATCCTCTATGGCTTCCTAGAGGGCTCTGCTGGTCCTTCCTCCTCCCACCATTCCTTCTGAGTTTTGCACTCTCCCTCATGTTATAAATGCTGCAACAGTGAAATGGAATGACATAGTACAGTTGTGTAATATCTTACCATAGTGGTAGATATCCTTCCCTTTACTATTGTAGCATTCACTCCCTCCTCCCCCTGGTCCATTTTCCTCCTGGATACACTGGTTACCTTTTCTTTTTCCTTGGACTGGCATTCCTGCTGGGGCTGCCAGTTCTGAGGATGGTACATCCAGATGTCACCTTTATGCCCTTTGCTACACAAGGAGCATATATGTGATGTATGGTGTACCTTAAAGCAACCTAAAGGCTTAGTTGTACTGGCTGAATGTCAGGCCACTCTTGACAGGGGATCTCTAATGTTATGAATATGCAAAAGTGAAGAGAAACACATCTGCCACTATGGTAAGATTTTAAACAACTGTACTTTCTCCCTGTGTCTCTGTGAGATTCCTCCCACCTCAGAAAAACACACTGACTGCTTCCATCTCAAACTCACCAATGAGTAGAACTGTGGGCAGAGCAACCACTATGGCCATCTACTGTGGTGCATAGAGCCTCAAGAGAGGCGAACACCGATCACAGACTGTGCACTGTGGCATGGCAAGCCACTCAGTGGTGTAAAATATGGCTCTAGGTGATTTGGTGGTCGACTATTGTCACCAAATGAGAATGGGTATTTGCTGGTGATAAGTTGATTGAGGACTCCAACCTATACCAGGGACCCATGCTAATGGTGGGAGGGATGTATGTGCCCCTTTTGGCCAGTGTGTGCCCGCCCCAGCAGCCCTAGGTCAATATGCTACTGTCTGGCCTGTGTCTAGTTGTGCAGCCTGAGTTTCCTGGGATAGCTCTGTTGAGTGAAAGATGGACATAAAACCAGCATGAACTGAGAGTTGCTACGCTTAATGTAGGTTCACTGACCGGACATAGCTTGGAAGTGTATTTCATGAAGATACAAGGAGGAAGGACATCCTGTGTATCCAGGAAACAAGATGGGAGGGTAGTGCAGCAAAGTCAGTTGGCTTGGGATTCCAGAGCCTAGTACTCAGGAGGAGGATAGCCTAGAAATGTTATGGGAATTGTTGTGTGAGAGAGGCTTCAGAAGGCAGTAAGGGATATCATCAGAATTAGTGACAGACTCACGGCAGTCAGACTCCACTGTAATCATAGGGCAATATTCATAATGTCAGCCTATGTCCCCAGCAGGTTTGTGATAGTGAGGAAAAGAGTGCATTCAGACAGCAGTTGTGTAGGACCTACTAGATAAGTTAGGACAACATGAATTGGTGTTGATAACGGGGGACTTGAATGCAGATATCAGGATGGACGGAACAGGATATGGGGGCTGTCTGGGCCCACATGGATGGGGCAACAGGAATAAAGGAGGAGAGGCCATTCTGGACTTGTCTGGCAAATGGCTTGATAGTAGCCAAAACATGGTTCAGAATGAGAGACAGTCACAATATCACATAAAAGAGTGGCCAGCATGCAACTCAGTTAGACTTCCTGTTAGTAAACAAAGAAAAGTGGGGTAGAATCAATGATTGCAATGTCAGCCCCAGTGAAACAGTCATCCCACAGCATAAACCACTGGTTGCGACAGCCAACTACGAGCAATGATCAGAGAAGGATTTAAGTCAACAGAGAGCAGACTGAAGACCTGGAAGCTGACTGGAGGGAAAGTACAGCAGTTCAAGACATAACTCTGGGCTGTAGCACCACTAGAAGAGAAGGAAATAGGTGGAGTTGAAGAAGAATGGCACAACCTCAAAACACCATGTGTGAGGACTACAGAAGTGATATGTGGCCGAGCCAGGTATGGAAATAAGGTACACAAGGAAAGCTGTTGGTGGAAATTATCAGAGTGCATGAAAAAATGGGAGATAGAAAAGACTGACCAGGATAGGGAGGAATACTGGTTGGTCAACGAAGAAGCTAAGAAAAGAGTTACAGTAGCAAAGAACAGGGCATCAGAGGCACTCTGCCAACTTCTGGAAAGTGACTCAGTAAGTGGCACAAAAAAACTATATCAGGTTGCAAGGCAAAGAGAGAAGGGTAAAGAAGATAGTCAGACACCCTTCATAAGGGATGCCAGCAGCAACCTGCTCACCAGTCCACAGGACATCAAAGGCAGATAGGAGTACTTACAGCATCTTCTAAATGAAGAAAACTCCACAGAAACTGTACTGCTCCAGACACAGCCTAGGATGAAAGAAGAGGAGGAGCCCACCTTAGAAGAAGTAAGAACAGCACTAAGGAAAGTGAAGTCAGGGAACACAGCAGGCTCAGATAACATGACAGCAGGTATGATAAAGATGCTG
This sequence comes from Protopterus annectens, assembly GCF_019279795.1. Classification (NCBI taxonomy): domain Eukaryota; kingdom Metazoa; phylum Chordata; order Ceratodontiformes; family Protopteridae; genus Protopterus; species Protopterus annectens. The sequence goes on along the minus strand of NC_056730.1, from coordinate 60,909,787 downwards.
GGTGATATAGGGAGAAATGGCTCCTGAGGGTACTCATAGGAGTGTGGATGGAAAGGCATATCCCAGATGACTAGAGAATAAACACACTAGTGAGAGTGTACAAGAACAAAGGGGACATCCACAACTGTGGGCATTTCAGAGCCATCAAACTCTTGTCACATTGCATGAAAGTTCCGGAGAGGGTGATTGATAAACTGATGCACAGAGTAGTAGAATGTAAGATGGTCCAGTTCTTAATGACCACGTTTCCAGCCTTGACCATACCAGTACTATAAGGTAGGAGAAAAGCTCTTTTGAATTCCTGGTGATTTGTAGTAGTATATTTTGTAGTCTTTATTTGTAAAATATTTAACAAGTCCATGTCCCAGTAATGTTTATTTGTGTCTCCATCCTTCAAGAACCTCTTTTTTGATGGTCTTCACCATTTTGTGCGATAATATCTCTCCAAAAGCATCTCATCTAAAACATTGGCCTCCCTAAAAAATCTGTCTTGTTTGTAGGTCATCCTGGTAATTCTCACAAATTGCCCTTTTATTAAATGTCTCTTATAATGAAAGGGGGTGACAGCTACTAAAGTGCAAATACATGTTAGCAAAGGTAGGTTTTCTGTATATAACAGATTCAAAGCCTCCTTTGGTCTTAGAAATGGAGATATCCAAGTAATTTGTTTTGAATGAAATGAATAACTACATTTTAAAACATTGGTACAGCCATTGATATAATCAATGGAATCATAGATTAGCCCTAAAGGACCATTCCAAAGAATAAAAATATTGTCCAGGAACCTCAAATCCAGTTTCATATGTGACGACATTTTATATATGTTGAATTTCCTGTAATATAATGTGCTAAATCAAGGCAATCTTCTTTCAGTATGGAGTCGCTGGTTTTCTGGGACAACACTTAGATCTAAAGTATTGAAGCCTAGATAGAACTACAAGAACTGAAGTGTCTGGGTTGCATTAACACATGCTTTTTGTTTTTTTCCTACAGTCTATTTCCTATGTTGTCATGTGGGTTATAGGGTATTGTATGTGACCATCCGGAAATTTAAACTAAAACACAAAGACATCTATTTTCCTCACCAAAAATATTATCATATGACAGTGTATATGGTAAGGAATCATCTCATACATTTATAGTTCATAGGTTGATAGTTATATACTAGGCTAACAACCACCAGGGACTTTATAAGCCTAGCTGTGCAATCCAGCCCACTTGTGTCCTATGTGCATCATGGGTGTTTATTAACAAGGGTATTTTATTTGGGAAGTTTCTAGAGGTCATGTTGTGGGGTGTGTTAGATTGGGCATTACTGCCTGCCTCTGCCTATCAGAGACATGGGGACCAGAGATGGGGTGAAGTTGTGATTTGCCATCCATTGGTCAAGGTTCCACTTAAATAAGGTTAGGAGTGGGCCCTGCTTCACATGGATGGGGAGTCTGTTCAAGTGCATTAGCATCCTCTGAGATGCACATCTATCACGCCAACATGTTTTTACTTATGTTACAAGCAAAATTTAATTCCTTGGATTTAGTGGTTTAGATACTGTTCATTTTGTGGCTGTGCAAAAGGTCCATCAGAGCTGGATCCGAGGATGCCTTGTATGCCAGGTCAGACCGCTACTCAGTAACCTGTAGGGGACAGATTATAGAGATAGGGCATTAAGGCAATCTGTATACAACAATGTCTTTATACCCTGGATTATCTTGGTAAGGAACCTTTGTGAATGTTCCAACTATTGCATATGTTTGGTCGGGTACACACAGATGGGAGAATTATTCTCAATGAGGGGTCTGATAAGGGATGAAGTGTTACTATGACTTCCTTGAACATGGATGCTATGCCCTTACATATAAGTTGGGTGACATGGGAGGATTTTCTTACTACTTTGGTCACATGTTGGTCAAAGAACAGATTACTACCTACATATGTTCCCAGATCTCTGACTACTGAGTCGATTCTTGCTTTCTCGATTGAATAATTAGTCTGGGCATCATTTTTCCCAAAAGATCCTATAATGCATTTCTTCACATTGAGTTTTAGTCCATGATTTTGGCACCAGTCATTTTTCTGTGTTAGACCTTTGTTGTAAGATATTTGTATCATGGGAGCAATCTAAGATAGCTCCCAGTTTGCAGTCATCTGGCTACTTGGTCAACCAAAGGCTCTTAACATTAACCTTTACTTCTGAGAAGTAGATGTCAAATAGGAACGGTCCCAACAGCGAGCCCTGAGGTACTCCACTGGTGACTGATCTCTTAGTGGAGATGGTCTCACCAATCCTGAATTCCTGGGTCCTGTATTTGAGCCAGCTGGTAATCCCGTGAGTTATGTAGGGGTGAGTTTATCAGCTGTACCTGAGTGGAGTCTTGTGTCTGACATGTTAGCCAGGTCCAGGTAGGTTCTCCCTAATCCACTAACGTGGTGACCTTCCAGAAGTCGTCCACCAGGTTTAATAGGCATGATCTTCCCTTGACAAAGCCAAACTGTGTTGGATCTAGTGTCAGAAGGGTGCCTTTGTTGATTATTACCATGACAATTTGTTTCATTACTTTGCATATTAAACTAGTCGGACTAGTAGGTTTGTAGTTTCCAGGGTCAGTTGATAGTCTATCCTTGTTAAGTAGGATAACCGTTGCAGTCTTCCATTCTAGTAGTGCAAGGCCTGTTTTGAGGTTATAGTTGAAATGTGACTCAATTGGTTATGATAGGTTATGTTTCCAGCTATTTAACAGGCATTTAAGAGGCATCCCGGGATATTGTCTGGGCCCATTGCAGCTGTGTTTTTTGCCTTAGTGAATGCCGCTAGCACCTTCTTCCTGTTGTCAGTTGGGAGGGTATGCTAGTAGGTATTTCATGGGGAACAGCAGGGGGGATTGGTGGGTGAACTTTGAGCTGAATTTATCAGCTAGCAAATTTCGTATGTCGCTCTTCTCAGTGAAGCTGGCACCATTGACCACCAATTCGGAAGACTGATTTGTGCTGTCTTTTGAGGTTTCTGACATAGCTGTAGAAGGCTTTGAGGTAATTTTTTGCTCTTACAGGCTATCCTCACCTTGTAATTGGCTTTGTTGGACTTTGTCCTCTTAGTTTCCTGTTTAGTTTAAATAGCTCCTATCATTATGGGAGTCACTGTTCCTGATTTTAGCTGTCTCTTTTTTTTCCTTTGGTTATATACCCTATTATGGTTGGGATTCCACCAGTGCGGTTTGTTTTGGCCTTCTAGTAGAAACAGCAACCTCTATGCAACCATTTACATGGTTATACAGGGTCTGTGAGAACAGTTCTGCATAGGTTGTTGTGAAGTTGGGGTTCAGATAAGCATTGAATTTTGATAAACGTTTGAGTAATAGGGTGTAGTTTGCTTTGCAATACTTCTAATTCTTAGGGTTTTCTAGGGTTATCAATTTGATTTTTATTTCGAAGGAGACAGCTTTGTGGTTTGACCTCACCACTGAGGAGGTTGGTGAGTACCAAGTCCAGTATGTTTGAAACTATGGTGGCTTGCACACTGTCTGTTCAAGGATATTTGTGTTAATAAAGTCCAGTAATCATGCCTGTGAGTATGAGGCAGTGTATGTTTCCCAGTCTATAGAAGATTAAAGTCTCCCATGAAGAGAGTATTTGGTTTAATGGTAAGTGTCTCCAGTAGGTCTAGGTACAAGCCATGGGATTCTAGGGATATAGAGGGTGACCTACAGCTTGCTAGGATATGGTATGAGACTTTGTCTATGGTGATTTGCATGTAGATATGTCCAAAGACATTGTCCTGTTTAACCAGAGCCATGCTTCTGGCTAATGTAGATTGAGACCCGTCCACCTTTTGTCCTTGTCTGGGCAGCTGATGTTCTAAATGGGCAAGAGGTACTGCAACCTTACACTGCTGGAGTACTTCCCATGGATTTAAACAATATCTCTGTAATGGCACAAATATCTATATTCTCCAAAATTAGGATGTGGAGTTCCTTGTTTACGCTCCTAGCATTTAGCCGCAACACCTTTTAAGTTTCTTTGGTTGTTCGCTATCCCATTAGGTTTATCATTTTGGCATTTCCTAAAAAATCTCTAAGGGGTTAGATAAAGATTTAGCCAATATTAAAAAGCCTAGAGGAGACAGGTGCAGACCATCCTTTGCAAAGCAATGGGGTCCGTTAACCATGTTCTCCCACGCTGACAAATTTTGAATCCTTTTGGAAAAGGCACCAGAAACTATACCAGTTGTTGAAGTAAATTATCTTTTGTTCATACTACAGTGTCATCCTTGGTGAGGGTAGAATGCTGTTCAATGCAAGGCACATACATGCCTGAGACACATTCAGAGAGATCAGCAATGTCTATCTTCAAATAGTCCAAGGAAGTACCTCTCAGGTCTTTAACTCCCGTATGGACTATGATATAATCATACTTGTACCTGTGATGTAGAGAATTGAGTGCCTGCATAACCTGGAAGATCCTGGATCCAGAAAAGTAACTGTTATCATCTTGTTCAGTCTGGAGAGTGGGAGATCTGTGCATCATATAATCGAGTCCCCTATGATGAGAGTTCTGGGTAATGTGTTTGCTTGCCTTATGGGCAGTGCTATTGGGGTTGCACTAGGTGTAGAAGCGTGTGTAGTGGTTTGTGTTGCTTTTGGTGTATACTTTAGAGATTGCTGAAGATAGGTGTTACTGTTAATAAGATTAGGAGGTCTTTGAAGTTTGGGAAGATTTTTGTGCCTCAGCTTAGTTTGTTCTGTGTGTGTGGTGGATGTAGTGTGTGTGTTCTTGACAACCTCTTTTGTATGTGAGATTTTTGCTTCAAGTGAAATTGGGTATGGGCATCTCTTCATACTGTGTTTGTTTATTTTAAGCATTAAATGCTTTTCTGTGAACTTGAAACAATTGCTATATTGTCTCAGGATGCCCATATCTACCAAGCTAGCTATGGAGACATTTTGAAGTTGCGTTTTCATGTTGTCTGGGCCTGTATTTGGGTGGGCTACTGTAGGTCATAGACTGGCTATATGCAAGTCTCCTTGGGTGGTCTCTGGGGTCTGGTACTATACTAGGTTAGATTGTGCTTGGATTTAGTAGTGGTGCTGTTTAATGTGTGGATATGTTGCTGTAAGCTTGTCCGTGCACATTGGTTTGCTGTTAGTCATACTGAGTTAAAAGTTTCACTTCTAAGGGACATTTTATAAGTAAATAAATAAAATTTATTTTATGGATGCTTACCTCCCAACCGTACCGAATAACTCGTTTTTTACCGAGTTTTGAGGTCCAAATACTGGGGTGCCACGATTCGCTAGTGGCACCCCTCCATTTCAGACTTTTTCCCAGCTTTACCTTTTATTTTATTTTTAATTTTCCCCTTTTTTATTTTGAGTTGACATCATCATGTGCGCAATGACGTCAGCGCTGTCAGGGCTACCAGCATGTCGGAATTGAACTCAAGGGCTCCAAATGCACATTTCCGGCTGGCATTCGTTCCCTGTGATCTGCGAGTGTGAGCGGGTTATTCAAACAAGTACTTTGGAAACAGTGAGCTCAAGGGCTTTCCGGCTGTCATTCAATCCCCGTGGTATGATCTGCGAGTGCGAGCGGGTTTTGGGAAACAGTTATTCAAATGGATTCTGCAAATGCGAGTGGGTTTTGGAAACAGTTATTCAAATGGATTCTTTATCCAGGAACCAAACGACTCTGGTAGGAATGGCATTCTTTTTCTTTCAGCAGCATTCATGATTAAGATGGTGAGAACTTGAAGATCTTCTAGCTCTGAATGAAGTGTGTGTGTGTCTGTGTGTGTCTGTGTGTGTCTGTGTGTGTCTGTGTGTGTCTGTGTGTGTCTGTGTGTGTCTGTCTGTGTGTGTCTGTGTGTGTCTGTGTGTGTCTGTGTGTGTCTGTGTGTCTGTCTGTGTCTGTGTGTGTCTGTGTGTGTCTGTGTGTGTCTGTGTGTGTCTGTGTGTGTCTGTGTGTGTCTGTGTGTGTCTGTGTGCGTGTGTGTGCATGCGTCTGTGTGTGTAAATGCCCCCGATTCCTATCTTTACTTAGGTCTGAAAAATAAACTTAGCTGATTTTGTAGACTTGTGGGTTTCTGTGAGTATTCCTGTTCCCCCCCATGTTACAGAGAAATGCATCAGGAGTGTTTCTCCCCAGGCCTCGGCTGAAAATTGGTTTCTTCTTCTTTGTTCCAAGTAGGACTTTCCCAGTAAACAAGTGTTAAATTAAAACAAATAACTTCATTGTACTTCTCACTGTTTTAGTTTGGCTTTTAGTTTCTGTGCCTTTTAGAATCATCTAGTATATGCGTTATGCTTTATGCATACTGTGCTGTGTGTGCTTAAGTCTTATTGCTGCTGTTTTTTTTTTCTTTTTATTGCACTGTGACCTTTATAGCTGTATTTTCTTTGTATAGTGAACAAATTGAAACAAATGAGATGTCGTCGTGTGTTTATCGGAGTAATTGTGGGTTGCCAGTTCATACTTTTGTGTTTCATTGATTTTATTACTGACAGCAACGCTTCAAGAATTCTATAAGTAAACTTAAAATATGGAAGACTGGTGGAATGCATTTTTCTTTTAAAATAACGCACCGCTGTTTAACATTTCTGAAACATTTTCCACGCACCGCTGTTTAATATTTCTGAAACGATTTCTAAGTGGAGATTTAATCTGGAACTCACTCAGCTGTGGTGAAGTAGGACCCTTGGAGCTATAGTTCTGCTGAGTCATTAATTTCTGCCATAGTTTGATAGTTACCCTGTTCGTGCTTTCTGTTTTCTTATATACAGAGTATTGCTTTGTTTTTATCCAGAACCTGAATTTCAGTCATGCATTTGTCCTGTGAATAGCTGTCACTGTTGCTCTCTACTCTGTTTTTACAGTTAGCTGCGCTTTGTTAGTGGCTATGGTGGCCAAAATAGTGTGACATTTTACTGTGTCTTGTTTTGAAATAACACGTGGAAGTAGTAGTACTATGCAGTTTAGTTTGCCATATACTAATAATATGGAGTTCAGAATTATATAGTTTGTGAAGGTGACACCCCGCAAAAACATTTAAAATGAACGTGTTTGATATCTGGACCATCTTTGTTTAATTCTGGTAGGTTACACGATGGCCTTACTACTTAAGGTAACCAGACAGTATAGTGTTAAGTATGAGAGCCATAGCAGAACATGTGAAAGGTATTTTTATAAATATCTAGGTATTCTCAAACTTGCAGAATTTCTAATGAGAAATATTTGTGCAGAATTAACTGGGTCTGGGTGACTTATTTTTTATATATTATAAGAAATGCTCTAACTTTATGTCCCAGTACCTCGTGAAAATAGAATTTGAAAGATAAAATCATTCAGCTTACACTGAGTAGTCACTTATGTGGTTGTGGTCTTATATAAAACTTGTTTCTTGGGGGCAGGCATTGTTTTAGCTGAAGAGAAATTTACATGATCATGTCTGCTGGTACCTGTGTACTTCATTGTTTACTTTGGGCAGGTGTACCTTGCTTGGCCTGTGGATCAGGGTCACTCTACATGTGACACAGCTCAGGGTGAAGATGTTGTTGTCTACCTTAACACTTGAATTGCAGATGTTTGTCTGCTGTTTTCCGATTAGACAAGTTTGCAGATAAAGTACTTTCACAACATATGGACAGTTTATGAGCTATGGAAGTGGTGTAGATACTTTGTGTTCAGTAACTTTGCTTCAGCAGTGACTTCTGCATACATTGCTGCTATGTTCAGGCACTTTTGTGCTTGTGAAGGTAGTTTATATACTTATCTTATGTGTGAGGGAAACAAAAAATCTTTGCTAAAGTAGAGAAGTGTGTGTGTGCATTTGATTAGAGTGGGTGTGCATTGTCTAATGAGATGAGAAACAGCAGAGTCTGCAGCTGTTTTACTTTGCTTGCTTGCAAGAGAAATGGCAGTCAATTGCCGAAACCTTTATAAGAGAAATCAGCATTGTATTGAAATTGTGTGGTTGAAACAATTGCTTAACCATTGCTTGCTTGCATATGAGAGAAACAGCAGCCTGTCAGTAACTTTTGCATTGAAGAGAGAGGTTGCTTGTGTGTGTGACTGACTCTGGGGCCATATTTTAGTTGTCTGTTCTTCAGTTTGCATTTGAAAGTTGGTATCCCACAATCCCCAAACTCCCAAAGTAACCAGATGCCTGAGATGACAACAATCCCACTTGATGACTCCTATGCTTGGTAAGCTTGGGGTATTGTATGTACAGTAGTACACAGCAGAAGGTGTGGTCTGCTGGGCATGCAGTCCCTTTTCAGGGTCGACCCAGAAGCGATGTCTAGTTAAGTGACTTGTTCAGGGTTGTACAGTAGGCAGCTAAGGGCTGATGGAATCAAACCCTGTCCCAATGGAACTACAAGCTAGAAGCCTTAACCTTGTGTGCCAAGTAACAGGTGGTCTTTCTCAGGGGGTCTTCCATCCAAAGTTGGTAAATAATCTTTTAAAGACAAAACCAGTGAGGTACAAAAAGAGGGGGATAGTACGGCTTCATCTTGTTATGCTTTGCCTGAGCTACAGTCACAGGGTCCTCTCTTTCTCAGGCAGGATAATGGTATGTTCATGTAACTTGATCCCTACAGAAAGGTCATGTGTGCATAGGGCTTGATCCTGCATGATGTGTGTGTGCACATAGGACATGTCTCCTGCAGAAAGGCCGTGTGTGCAAAGGGCTTGATCCTGCATGATGTGTGTGTGCACATAGGACGTGTCTCCTGCAGAAAGGCCATATGTGCATAGGGCTTGATCCTGCATGATGTGTGTGTGCACATAGGACGTGTCTCCTGCAGAAAGGCCATGTGTGCATAGGGCTTGATCCTGCATGATGTGTGTGCACACGTAGAACATGTCTCCTGCAGAAAGGCCATGTGTGCATAGGGCTTGATCCTGCATGATGTGTGTGTGCACACAGGATGTGTCTCCTCCAGAAAGGCCATGTATACATAGGGCTTGATCCTGCATGATGTGTGTGTGCACATAGGACGTGCCTCCTGCAGAAAGGCCATGTGTGCATAGGGCTTGATCCTGCATGATGTCTGTGTGCATGTAGGACATGTCTTCTGCAGAAAGGCCACGTGTGCATAGGGCTTGATCCTGCATGATGTATGTGTGCACATAGGACGTGTCTCCTGCAGAAAGGCCATGTGTGCATAGGGCTTGATCCTGCATGATGTTGTGTGCACGTAGGACATGTCTCCTGCAGAAAGGCCATGTGTGCATAGGGCTTGATCCTGCATGATGTGTGTGTGCACGTAGGACATGTCTCTGCAGAAAGGCAATGTGTGCATAGGGCTTGATCCTGCATGGTGTGTGTGCATATAGGACATGTCTCCTGCAGAAAGGCCATGTAATGCATAGGGCTTGATCCTACATGATGTGTGTGTGTGTGTGTGTGTGTGTGTGTGTGTGTGTGTGTGTGTGTGTGTGTGTGTGTGTGTGTGTGTGTGTGTGTGTGTGTGTACAGAGGATGTTAGACTTGCAGAAAGGCTGTTTGTCTTTAGGACGTGATCCCTGCAGAATGTGTATGCACACATAAGAAGTAAAACCTGCAGAAAGACTGCATGCAGAGGATCCCTGTAGAAAATTAATTTCTGCCTTAAGCTCTTTTTCTGAGTCTTGTCATCTAAATAATTGCAACAGTTTTTGCTGAAGTGTCTTCTCAGTATTTGAAAGGTTTATATCAGCGTCTGTACTACTTTTGCAGTCGTAATACCTTAGATGTCCTAAGGGTACTTACTGTGCTGATGGTGGCTTTTTCTGTACCTTGTGTGAATGTTTATTTCATTTATGAAAAAAATGGAATCACGTTGGATAGCTTTTATCTCCACAGTGGGAGCTTAGGTAGGGGCATGTTGTTCAAGCTTAGCTGACCCATGAATGAAATTCTGTGGTAGTGTATGTCATAATTAGATATGACCAGCTCAGCTGATTTATCTACAGCTGTCTGAAATCAGTGCATAAAGGCCTGTCAACAATGCTGTGGCAGGAATACAAATGGATACAATCCACAGATGTCAGCTGATAGGAAGGGATTTGGGAATGTGTTTGCTGTGATCAGCCCAGCAAATGAGCAGAAAGTTCTGATTAAAATAAAATGATTAAAAGCAATCCCCTAGATTAGGCATACCTTGTGAAATCACAGACGTTCAGGGCTTGCGCTCCTTTGTAATTTCGACCTGTGATCCTGTATCCTTCTGTTTGCAGTCATCCTGTTCCTCTCAAGAAAAGCTGCACCAGCTGCCGTACCAGCCCACGCCGGATGAGCTGCACTTTCTCTCCAAGCACTTCTGTACCGAGAGCATCGCCAGTGACGACAGGTGCAGGGCCACACCGATGCGGCCTCGATCCAGGAGTCTCAGGTGTGTCAGCATTTTTTTTTTTAACAAACCTATTAAGCCTGAACTGCAGAAGTCTTTCTTAGACTATTGAGCAGTGTGAAAGACATTTCCATTTTTTCTGTTCTGTGCTAAGTTTTCTTTTCAGTTTTTATTACTAGAGTAAATCCACTGAGCACTGCTCATGTGTGGCTCATTTTTATACACAACTAAAAAGAGAAGAGTACTGCTATAATGTCGCTGTCGATTGACACTGCAGTTTTATACTGTGTGCTTACAATTTTTTACACTTTATTGCCTTTGTAATTTGGAAAATATTTCCATTTTTAGTGTTAAATTTCTAATTAAGCAAAGTAAATGATGCCTACCACAGCGTGTCATAATGCCTCCAGCAAGGCATTGCAGGGGATTTGTAGTGGTCATAGCCAGGGTAGTGCATCTCATGTGAAGCAAAGAGGAGACTCAAGTCCATGGAGCTTGGATGAGGGGAGATGCTGTGCTTACTGTTCACATAAACTGAATACCACCATGTTTTCTTTGGTAAAGTAACTATAAAAAGTTGTCTGCTTCATCAGAGGACATCGTCACAGCATGAGACGTAGGTAAGAAAGAGACTGTAAATTATTTAAGTGCAAACTTAGCTGCTCATTTTTTTCCATGTTGCAGCTGTACATGGGGCCAGGTTTGAAGGCCCTTTTTGTAACACCTCATCCAAGCCTGCATTATTGGTGTTCCTTGTCTAGGTAAGTGAAATTATCTGAGACCTTTTACAGCTATGACCCTGGTCAGAAAACATGTTCACTATAGAGAAATATCCAGCATGGTGGAATGAGCAGTACAGTATGCACTGAGTCACATAATCAGGAACACAATAAGAAATATGACTTTCATAGAGTTAAATTGGATATTTATTAGCTGAATGTGCAAATGTAATATGTCACAGGCATTGCTATAGGTTTGTAAAACCTGCTGTACATTGAAGAGTGAGGTGTAAAACGGTACTGGATCCACTGTACCTTGAGGTTCAATTCTTTTGCTGTTTCAGTGTTTCTTTTGTTCTGGCCATTTCTTGACATGTTTACTTACCCACCATTTTACCTACAGTGGCCACAGCATCTTTTTAATAGTCTTCATTTGTTTCTTGTTACACGCACTGAAATGACATGAGCTGTTCATCCCAAGAACAGCACACTTCACAGCTCGACATAATTTCATGCTTCTCCTTAACACAGAATGAACGCTGCCAGTACGTTTGTTAAATAGGAAAGCTGATTTTGCTTTGATGTTTCTTGTTATAGTTTAGCTGGCTTGTAAATCAGTTTTTAGTCAGACCAAAAATCAATCTAGTTACAACTCTGTGCCCTGCTACTACTACATTTCATCTTGTGTAGGCCTCTCACACAAATATATTTGGAGTTTTATGCATTCTATGTGGACTGCAAGAATTTTTGCCTTTCTGTTTCTAGTATCATTTAAGTAGGTATAAAACCACTCACATCACAGAAAGTTTCTGGTTACATAAGCCTCAGTGTTACAACACTTTGTCCCTGTAAGCTCATAGTTTCAGTTGTTTTCTTGCTTTTGGTACCTTTTGGATCACAATAAGCTACAGTCTCTATAGCTGCTGTTAGACACACACACACACACACACACACACACACACACACACACACACACACACACACACACACACACACACACACACACACACACACACACACACACTCTGCTGTTTGAATACTACTACATTTTCACATAAGAAATTGTTGATGCACTTTGCTGCTTAAGAAACTTTGCAAGGATGTAAGCTGTTGTGGAAGGAGCCAAACATAGCTAAGGTATTCAAGGTGCCATCCCAAACAGAAGATGGAGAATGCTATAAAATAGTAATGGAATCATTCAGAGTTTTTTTTTTCTTTTCTGATCAAATGTTATGATTTTGTGTATGTTATTATTATGACTTATGTACTGGAACAGTGTTTCTGGCAGCTGATATTGTTTCTTATCCAGTATGTTATTAACTGTCACATGTCAGTGACAGCAGCAATACAAGTAAATGACCTGTCTGCTACTATATCATACCATCTGAGTTTTTGTATGACTGTTTCATCAGAAAGATCTCACCAGTTTCATTTAATGAAATGAACATAGCTGTAGATATCAGCTGTTGTGTGTGTGTCTGTGTGTGTCTGTGTCTGTGTGCGTGTGTCTGTCATCATACTGGTCTTTTATAACAGTACTGATAGGGGAGAAACCTGGGACCTGAATCGTACAGTGGAGCACCATCAGAGAACCATAAAACAGTTGTACAAATAATCGCTCAGCAGGACATTTTGTTTTTATCTGTAGGAGGAACTGGGGGGAACAACAATGTGCTGTATGTATCAGGTACAGGATGCAGTGTTAGGAGAAATATAGAATAGGGGCTCAGGTAGGGTTAAAGATGAAGTCCTTCTTCTGAAGAACAGTATTACTGTGAGAATGAGGGATATCTACATGTAGACAACCAGAGCCATCCAACCTTTATGAGCTACGTTATGCCACTGACCTTTTTAATGTTGGCGAAGGCCTGAAGTTTGGGTAAATTCACTTTTTTTTATACAATAGTAGTTTTCTTGAACATGACCAAACAAAATGTGAAATGAATACTGTTTTATGTCTGCATTCTCCACTTCATTAATTTTGATATCCATGTGCCTGCTCTTGGGCACTGATCATAAAATTAAGAAATAATAATAATAAATAAAGCATATGAAAATCTGTCTAAGAGGCCTAATATTTAAATTATGAGAGTAAAAATCAACATTTCTTTGACGGGCAGTTACCTCAGAGGATTATGGCTATGAGCTGTTAAACAGTTTCTTGTGGTATAGGATTTGATTCCCTACAGTTTCTTGTGGTACAGGATTTGAGTCCCTCATCCTTCATTTTTCCTGCTGTATGACCTTGAGCAAAGTCACTTAACCAGAAAGTGCTTTGGTGCAACAGGTAATTTGGGCTAGTCTGCTTAATGGTCTCAGGGACTGCATGCCTACTAACTGCCTATGAAGGACTAAGCAAGACACTTGTGAGGCATCATTGGAAGGAGACTTTTCAAGTTGCATACCCTTATCAGAGAAGAAATTTGATTTTATGAACCAAAGAGGTGTATAAAGGATAACGTATCCATAGTCTCAAGATGAGTCCACCAGGAGCTGCTCTTAAAGATCAATAGAGTCAAGGCTATGCAGGATTAAAAAAATATATGTAAAAACTGTATTTTAAACCTGATCTTGCATCCAGCTATAACCAGTGCATAATTCAAAACATAGGGTTGCTATGATTGGAATGTGTGCACCCTACTGTTCAAGTCGTATCCATGCCAAATCACCATCCTCATTTGAGCAGGCCAAGTGAGAATACATGGGAGCATGAATCACCACTGAGACATACTTAGAAAGCATAAGGTGCTTGTTCTGAACTATATTTTCATATGAAAATGAGAGTTGATGGCAGCTGACTCAAATGGTCCTTGTGTCAGCTTATTGTCAATATTCATGCCTAGACCTGTCCCACAGAAGAAAAAAGTTCCAAATGATCCCTCCCCACAAAAAGTAATGTGAAGAAAAGGAAATGAACCTGTGAGTGATGTATGATGGACACACACAAGCACCTTTTTCCTTCTTCCAGCTCCTGTTTGAGTTTGTTGATTCAGAGTCATCCAGTCTAAGATGGCATTCCAGCAGTATTCTAGATTGACTGTGTCATGCGCAAATGCCTGAGTGTGGCAGTTTTATTATTTTTTTTTAAATTCAGGTGGAGTCAGTGTCACTACATTAGTGTTTAAGCATTCTCTTGTTGTTTTAATTTCTTGGTGGCAAGGCCCCACATGCCCATCTGTGCTCTTCCTCAGCTGCCCCATCTGACCGATTCGTTACTCCTAGTAGTGAAGGCCCAACTGCCTGCTCTCTTCCTGGGACCAAGATTTCAGTACTGAGAGTGGCATCATTTGTCATGGAAGTAAGGTTTTCATTTATGTGTTTAGCAATGTCTTGCCACAGCTGTGACTTGTCTAATGCTTGCACCTTAATCTGACTTTATGGCACAGAGGGATGGACCCCCCCCCCTTACTGCAAGCTAGGTGTCTGGGAATTTGAATAGCAGATGAACCCTGTAGGACTGACAGAGAGGGACATTTATGAAGGGACTTGTCTCTCACACTTCATTGAAGGGAAGGGAGGGTTTTCAGGTGCTCGCTGAATACATAGGAAACTGATTTCTCCACTGGAGTTCAGGGGAAACCACTTCCCATGTTCAAAGGAAGGGGATATAGCTGTTTTCTGACAACATCCTTAGCAGAAATGAAGGGAGCATGGTCAGCCCATTGCACATCCACTTTCAACTCTATGAGCCAAGCATCTACAGGGGGGATATTAGAGCTAAGTAAAAACCTTGCTATGAGGGAACTGATGACCAAGACAGCCAGGGAGAAGAATGATTAAAAAATGCACCATAGCGCATGTGTGCTTTATTGCATGTAATAAAAACAAACAGTCTCTGTGGTGTCCCTGTAAGCCTCACAAACCCAGAACGGCAGTATACTGGGCCCAAAAACAAATAATGAGGAAACTTCTCTGTGTGGAAAATCTAAGATTCTCTAGAGTTCAGGCACCTATTAAAAACATCATACTGTGAATATCTAAACTGATAACATGTGGCAGAAATGCTTTCTTTAAAACTTTCCAAAGTATAACTAATGAAAGTAGGGAAGCACAAGCTGGTCCATGTGGAATCTTCTGTATTAAAAGCACCCAAACAAGCGATCCAAATTTTCCCTGCTGTATGCCATATTGGCAAGCACTTTTACCATTGTTCTCTGTAATGGACGATCTGCTGCTCCTTTTCCCTCAAGGTTGACAAGCAAAAACTTGCCGCTGAACTTTCACCTCCCTACTGCATGTTATTTCCTCTATTACCTGGGCCATTAATCATGCCAAGGTTAGCTCTATCAGATGTCAGTTTTTTATCACTCTAAGCCATGGAGCTGACAAGTGTTTTCTTTAAATATTGTATTTATTTCCCTTTTACCCAGGAAATGATGGTGTTGCCTGCTCCCCTGGTCAGGTAATTTGGCAACTGAAGAAAGCATAATTCTATTTTAGTAAACAACCTTTATTTCTGGCGGTATTTTCCCACCTGTTCGTTTTACAGGTGAGTCTTGCCTTACTAGTGGTGCAGCCAGTTTGTGCGTTAGCCAAACCATATACACCAGATGAATCTCCTTTAATTTGTGAGAATTTCACATCGTAACTAACTTAAAAAAAATAATAAGAAAAACAGTTGCAATATCACAGCTGAATTCCCTAATTTACTTAGTCTGTTAGGAAAATGAAGTTTATATCACCAGCTGAATTCTTAAACTGTAATTAAAGAAACTCATCCTCAACTAAATTACCAGGCTAAAAAAATTAACTTTACTCCATTGGCTGAATTCCAAGTCCATTATTAGGAGCATATAAATTACACTGCTAACAGAATTCAAAATGATATGTTAGAAAAATGGAGCACTTACTGGAGTGCAATTCCCCTACCACTAAAAAAATGCAGTAGCTTATATCACCGATTCATTTCTGCATCCACCATCAGGAAAATAAACTGTAGATTTCCTGTCAAATTTCCAGTCCTATGATAGGAGAGTGAAGAGAACTGCAGTCTACTGTAAAGAAAATTAAAACAACTTGAACTGACTTTACAATCCATTGTTAGGAAAATGAGTACATGAGATGAATTTGAGTCGATTGTTTGGAAAATTAATACAGCGTGCTGTGATGAATTCATGGTCCATTGCTAAGAAATGCCACACTGTATCAACAGGAAAATGAACGGCTGCATTTCTTTATATTCTGTTGAGAAAATGAAGCTTTAAGTGCAGTTATCTTCCCACTATGCTTTCAAGAAAAAAAAAATTCATACTTCCCATCTGTCCCTGTGTCCTTCAAAATTGTCCTCTGTCCTCCATGACATAACAGTGGAGATTAAATTGCTTGAAAGTGTGAGACACTGAGGATGTACCTTTTCATTCCTCAATATTTGCAGAAGGCCCCTGTATAGTATGTAATGGTGGGGATTTCTTCTTCTGAGGGCCTTCACTGGACAATAAATCCTTGCATTTTCCTGCTTTCAGAGGCATGTGCTTCTTTAGCTGTTGATTGATGTGTCTTGTAGTTTTTAACTCCATTCAGTCAAGGACCAAAACCTGAATGCTTACATAAATAGAAAACAAAAGCTCAACCCTCTGAATACTGAGAAACTGGAGGAAGAAGAAAACATGAAATCATTTGGACAGGACAAGCCCCACTTCACCCTTGGATGCAGGGAGGCTATGCTCTACACCCCCGATATCTTTGAGGTGACACATGCAGAGGGAAAGGTCAGATCTTTTTGCTCAGATTGTGTGATTCCTGAACTAAAACAAATGTTGATTTCCACCAAATGAGCTTTAATCTTTACACATGCAAATGTCAGTATTTCAATCATTCGCTGCCTACATGTAACCTAAATGTGTTGTTAGAACCCACATCATTGCTGTCTGTGTTTTCTAAGGAAGGACCATATTGTTAAGCGCCATTTCAGATGATAGCATTTTAATCCAACTACCCAAAGAAGAAGGTGCTAGACAATTGAAGCTTATCTCACAACTCGAAAGGTAGTCTTTCTACCGGAGAGTAGCCTCTACAGAATTTGGCTGCAGGGTCTCTTTTTCATTCCTAGACTTTTGCTAGAATTAGGAAAGAAAGTAAGGGAAAAGGTCACGCACAGGCCCACATCACCATTAAGTCCTCCACCCAGGCCATTACTACCCCTTTGACCTTCACAAGCTCTCTCACAGCTACAGAAGTGTTGGCATTCAGAAGGTCTTTAGCAGATGACATAAAATGGTCGAAGAGAGACTCCTTGGGGCTCAAGCATGGCATCCCCACTGTAGGTGGCCTCTTAAGTCCAGTGGTACTGGTGATGTGGTCAAAGTTGAGCACAAAGCAGCTTTCGCTTCTCTTCTCACTTTTTCTTGAGGCCCAGCATTAAAGGTGAGACTTGAGTGTCTTCTGCCATTCTTACAGTTGATGGACCTTGGGTATTGTAGCAATCTTTGTTACATGATGATATGTTTTCAAGTGGCTTTAAAATTGCATGTTTAGGGAATAGAATCGCCTATCATTCTACCAAATATCCTGCTCATGCATCTCGCTGCCAAGTAGTGCTTCCATTTCGCATCTCCATCTTTATAAAGGGTCAGCCACTAGGTGAGTGCAGGCCATCCACTTTTGAAACTAGCTTGAGAATAGTGAGCAACTTCAATCTCTGAATCACTTTGCAGTGATTTTTAGAGGATAAGGTTGCTAGTACAAAGGCACAAAAAGAGGTATAAGACCACCTTGCAGTATAGCTTTCCCTCCTTCTTAGGCCTTCCTTTGGTAAGACTTAGGATTTTGCATCCACCCAATAGACCTCTGTCTGTCTCTCTCTCTCTCTCTATATTTTACCTGTAGGTAAATACATGCGAGAGATGCAACTATACGGCCAAACTGGAGGCTGAGCTCTCTCAACATAGGACTGGCAAGACCAGACAGGAGGAGAAGGTAACCACACACAATACATACCCAGTCACACATGGTACCATCACAACTTCAAATCATACACATACTCTCACAAAGACATACTCGGAGGCTCTGATCAAAAATTTACCAAAACAGCAGAGGCCACCAAAGCAGACACCCAAACAACTACCACCTCACGACCCAACACATGCAACACATAGACCACACAGTCAGAGTGTCAAACAGTCACAGCCCTTAAGGCCAAACAAAATGCCAGACACACTTGTCATTGGTGATTCCATAGACACACTGACGTCCCGCTCACCAGACTGAGTAAGGAGAAGGTCACAGTAAGCTGCCTGTCGGGCGCTAGAATCCGCCACATAACGCAAGCACTCAGGTCTCTCAACAGCAGGTACAAGTATGACTCAGTCATTGTCCACGCTGGTGTCAACGACCTGAGACGTACCTCCTTGGACTACATGAAAAGGGACATCGAGGAGCTCTCTGATTATGTAGCCCAGGCAGGTATGACCCTGACCTTGAGCAGTATCCTACCTTCACCTAGAATGATGCCACAATACAGTGATAAGATGATCAGCTTTAATAATTGGCTTAAATTCTGGTGTCATTCAAAGGGGATCCAATGTCTGTCTGCCTGGGATGACATGCTGGACAAGCCACGCTGCTTTGAAGGGACGGCTTGCACCTGTCACCCTGGGCTTCCGGATATTGGCAAAGGCTCTTGCCACCCCATAGTGCCTTTTTAGGCAAGGCTCAAATTCTAAACCTACCACCCTAGAACACCAAAAGGAAAAACTAAGGGTAATGCTGCTCAATGCCAGAAGTCTCAATCTCAAGATGCACACACTCGAGGCCCTTCTCAATATGGAGAACATCGATGTCTGTGCTGTGACAGAAACCTGGTTCAAGGCTCCTGAGAGCACCCCAGCACTAACAGGTTTCACCTCATATCATGCGTTCCGGCCCCAAAATCTGGACAACACCAAGAAAGGAGGGGGGGTGTCCATATTCATAAAGGACACCCACACCTCAAGTTTGGTTGCATCGCACGATGCATCGGAGACCATCCAGGTGCAATTAACCATAGGCAAGACTGCTCTGCAATTTGTAGCATGTTACAGGCCACACTCTCAAACTCAGGAACCTCACATGGCCTTCCTGAAAACATTGGAGGGGATAAATGTATCTCCAAACACCATCATACTAGGTGACTTCAACTACCCTAATATAGACTGGGAACACTACTCAAGCCCGAACACTCTAACCCAAAGATTCCTGGAGTTCATAAACTCAAATGCCATGGAACAACTAGTCACCATCCCCACAAGAGGAGAAAACATACTTGATCTCATCATCACGAACATGGGATCAAAATGTTCAACACCGGAAGTATACCCCTCACTGGTGAGATCAGATCATAAACTAATCTCGCTGGAAGTCCTCATCCCGCCCCCACCTGAAACAAAAAGACCACAGTGAAAAACTTCTCAAAAGCCGATTTCACACTTCTAAAAACTAGTGTGGTCTCCTTTAAGGCCCCTGAGTCAGTGGTAAACATTACTCAAACCGCTGAATCACTTACAAATGCCTTCTACCAGCACCTACAGGACTGCATGGATCAGGCAATCCCAAACAAAACTAAGACTCTCTGTACCAAAGGCAAGCGTCCAGTCTGGTGGACCCCAGCCATAAACAAGCTCTACAACAAAAGAAGGAAGCTACTACAAGATAGAGCAAAATCCTTGAAAGGTAAGACACCTTTGATCATTATAAGTAAAAAACTAAGAGCTCTCATAAAATCATCCAAGGCAAATTTTGAGAGAAAAATCGCCAAGGACTCTAAAGACAATCATAAAGCCTTCTTTAGCTATGTTAGAAATCTAGGAGGAAACTCCCAGATATGCTCAGAATTAGTTCAAAATGATGTGAAAATTACTGAACCTAGACACATTGCTAACATACTGGCTGACAGGTTCAGTGCAAACTCCCCCCCCCCCAAAAGGAGAGATATCTATTCCAGAGGATTGTAGCCCCCAAACATCTCCAACGCCCAGGTGAGAACTGCCCTCACTAAGGCAAAAAACACAGCATCCATGGGACCGGATGGTGTCCCCGGCTGTGTGCTTCATGAACTCAACGAGGAATTAAACCCACAGTTAGGACAGCTGTTTAATCTTAGCCTCACCTCAGGATACGTACCCAAGGAGTGGCGCACGGTGACTGTGGTCCCACTTCATAAGGGCGGTGCCTCCACAGACCCTGGAAATTACCGCCCCATTAGCTTGACAGCCTTATCTGCAAAGCCATGGAGAGGATCATAATGGAACTCATAAATAAAGACATAGGGAACTTGCAGACTTTGGATCCAACCCAGTTTGGCTTTGTCAAAGGCAGATCCTGCCTCTTAAACTTGGTTGACTTTTTCGAGACAGTCACCAAGGCCATTGATGAGGAAAGGCAGTCCATACAGCCTACCTCGACCTGGCAAAGGCCTTCACACAATACCCCACTCAGGTATCATCAAAAACTCATCAGCTTGAATGTAAACCCATACATCACAAGATGGGTTGCAAACTGGCTAAGTGACAGAACCCACAGGGTCAGAGTTGCTGGAGCCATGTCAGACTCAAAGCCTGTCACAAGTGGTGTCCCACAGGGCTCAGTCCTGGGTCCACTCTTGTTCGGCATCTACTTTTCTGAAGTACAAGCAAACACAGGAGGGTTATGGCTGACAAAGTTTGCAGGTGACTGCAAACTGGGCGCCATAGTCGAAAATACATCTGACACAGATATCCTCCAGAAGGGCCTCACAGAAACGGATAACTGGTGCCAGAGCCATGGCCTGAAGTTAAACGCCAAAAATGCATAGTCATACCCTTCGGGAAAAACAAGGTTACCCCTAGCTACCATATAGGTGGCAATCCACTGAGCACAGAAAAAGTCATCAGGGATCTGGGGACCCAAGTTGACAGTAGCCTTTTGTTTGACACTCATGTTGCTAAAGTAGTTAGGAAAACCTTCTATATCGCCCACCTGATCATGAAGGGATTCACATCTAGATCAAGGAGGTCATCGTTCCCCTGTACTCATCACTCATTAGACCTATGATTGAGTACAATGCCCCGTTCGGAATGTATCTGACCAGACACCTGCTGCAGCTTGAAAGGCCCCAAAAGTTCCTCACCAAAAGGATAAAGGGTCTCAAAATATGTCTTATGCTGCCCGACTGAAAGAACTCCAGCTCTATTCAGTCTCATACCGCTTGCTCAGAGGTGACCTGTGCCTGACATATAAGGCCATGTCAAACCCAGATTTGATGAATATGCTTCACCTCAAAAAATCTAGATCCCTCAGAACCACAAGGGCGGGAGACTTAAACCTTGACACGGTTATAAATAGAACGTGCTGGAGGGACAGATTCATCACCCAGAGACTCCCTATGCTGTGGAACAAAATCCCGGTACATGTGAGGCAGAGCACCTCATTGGCCTTGTTCAAGAGGAATCTTGACCAATGGATGGGAGATCGCAGATATACCCCAGGGATTACTTCAGTGTCACTGCTTGACAGAGGCACAGAAAAATGATAGGCATAGTTTTTATTCAAACTAAAGGGGTGGCGAAAGCCACATAACTATGGGCTAGGCTTATAAATGCCCTTGGGCAGATAGCCTAGTATGAACCTATGAACCTATATATATATATATATATATATATATATATATATATATACATATGATGTATGCATTTTTGCATATATATATATATATGGTTTACTATCAAAATGTCGAAGTGTAAAAAAAGTGAAGTTAACATCGAAATGCAAGGTCTAATGCTTGCATATTAAATTGGTGAAAATGTCAAATCTGGTCTAATGCTTGCATATTAAATTGGTGAAAATGTCAAATCTGATGACGAATTCAGCAGATTTGACATTTTCATTGAATATTGAACATGAAGTCCATATAGGAGCACAGATAAGTGTAACTCCTTTACTGCAATCTATGTTTTTGCAGGGCAGAATTTCCCAATCTGCATTGTACCACGATCTTTACCCATATTAGCGAATGCACAGTTGCATTTGCTATGTACTTTCACTCTCATAACGTTCGGCAACACAGAAATCGGCCAACTGCTGTTCGGCATTTTCATGTTCATCAAATCGCTGAACCTACATTCTATATTCTGATAGTAAATATATGTGTATATATATATATATATATATATATATATATATATATATATATATATATATATATATATGTATGTATAAAATACATGTGTGTGTGTGTGTGTGTGTGTGTGTGTGTGTGAATAAACACACAAACGTACATCTCAGGAGTGTGGGGAACACAGCCTCTCATGTCAGAGGTGGAAGGAGGGCTTCAGCCCTGCAACACATCTTCAAAAGTATAACTCTGTGTTTCATAGTTCACTCTTTCTTATAGTTTTCAAATTGTTGGGACTGTGAATATTGAATCTTATACTTTTGATAGGGAACTTTTTTTTGCACATGGTTATTGTCTTCTGGAACATCACTGTCTGGGAGCCCCATGGCAGGCACCTTAGTTCACTTTGGTTCAGCCACGTTTTCAGTGCAAGGTGATGCTGTCTGGAACGGTAGGTGAAACAATTCAAGACAATTATTTACTTATGTTTAGATGACTGATTCTAGTGTCTCTTTCTAGTAACTTTTGGTTAGAAGCCTTCAATCTGGGTCCTTCAATGGCTTCAGACCCTTTGAGTAACAGAAAACTGGAAGGTACCTTCTCCACCCAAAGATTATGGAATCCTTTTACTGAGGTGTAATTGGATAGATTTCACTGTCAATTGCTCCTGCTCAATGAGGGAGCCTGAATGGCCATGGCATTGACCTCTTGCTGAAGAATACAGAGGCGGTTTGAAGTTCAGATACCCTTGTGCCTCATGACATCCAACTGTTTGCCTGTCTGTAAATACTGGTACTTGACTGGATAATGAAGAACAAGTAGTTGCAGAGGCATCACAATATTATGTAAACTCTGTTGAGGTCAGACCCCTGGTACAAGACTTTGGAGTGGTAGACTTTACTTATCATTGTCAAGGCAGAGTTCCCCCACTTGCATTCAAGTCCATCAGAGAGAATGATGACAGATCCCTCACTGGCAGTTGGGGAGCTCATCGGGGATGTATCTTAGTGCAGGACAAGCTTATCCCCCTAATAGAAGAGGATGCAGACAAGCTCTTGTGGTCATGCATAGCTAGACTTAAAAAGGCCCTTGTGGGCGTTAGCCTAGTAAACACCTATGAACCTATAAGCCTGTTAATGTTGTGGGTGGTATGGCTTGCCGTACAGACTCTGGAAAGGGTGTTAAAACTTGAGTCTTTCCTGCTCCAGCAGGATATGGTGAGGTATGTGAAAGAACAGAAAGGAGTACATTCTGACCTGTGCAGAAAGGTGATGGTTTGGTGCATGAAAGAACGCGAAGAAATGCATTTTTACCTGTACAGAGAAGGTTATACAGCTCTGGCAGTAGGAAGTAACCAGGACATTACCCTTGCACCATTTCACAACTTGTGGAACAAACTGTACTTCTCTTATATCCTTGTAACAGTTCACATCCTGAGAAACTAAATGTGCTTGTCCTAATCTTTCGGCTACAATTTTTCCTGCCCTGGAGTTGAAGAAAAACAAAAAATAGTACTGCTTTGTAAAGATCTCCCTGGAATAAGGCATCCCAAATATGACCTGTTCTTCATACTTAAGAATGCATTACTTTTCCATTCTGTTTAGTACTGCAGAGCATGCATGAGTCATGAACATGGGAAAATACAGGAACATAGGACCATATTAGGTAAGTGATCACAGAGACCATACGATACCTAGCCGTATACACTTTCAAACAGATAAATGTAAAAGTTCTTGTCACCCTTTTTAAGTACTAAATAGTGCTCACCTCCCAAACTGAGCAGGGACGTACATGATAACCCTGGTGTAAATTTGTGCCTGCGCATCCAGTCATAAAGATTAGCCTTAAAGGTAGCTGAGGTTGTACTTTATTTGACCTGTAGTGGTAACTTATTCCATATTCTAAGAATACGTTGAGTTAGAAACTTATCCTTCCAATGAATCTTGTGTATTTGTTGGTACAGATTTAGGTCTCCAGTGCAAGCTGGTAGTGGATGTTTTCTACTTTCCTCATTATGTCATAGATTCCTGTATGCTTTCCCATATTTTCCTCATGATTGTGTCCTTGGACCCTGGATTCAGAGAAGAAAGATCAAAACTCATTCATTTTCTACCTTAGTTAGTCAAGAAAGATGTAGTTTCATGCCCTTTGGTTAGTGGCAGTAGTTGGCAGTCCTAATACTAACCAAAATGTCCATCCATTTGCAGATGACAGCCATTTCCACCTTCTGGCTTGGCATCCTGTTGAGATTCTGTGATTCCTGTAAATCTTTTGATGGAGTTATTTCAGATAGTTGAGTCTGTAAAAAGCATTCTCCTCAGCAGATATATATATATATATATATATATATATATATATATATATATATATATATATATATATATATTCCCGGTTAGGGGTCGCCACAGCGGAACTCCGGTCCGATAATGATTGGCAGTAGAGTTTTATGTGCTGGCTTGCCAGGCCTAACGCACAATCTTCAATGAAGGAAAGCCCGTTCACGCATGTCGCCACACAGAAGACGGTCTAACTGAGAATCGAACAGGCAACATCTAACTGTGAGGCAACAACGCTACCGCAGCACCACCACCGCAGTATGTATATATATATATATATATATATATATATATATATATATATAGACACATAGTCTGCTTATCTGCATGGTTAGAATAAGCCAAAATGGTGTAAAAATTTACATTAATCATGGAGTAACTAAGACTTATGTCAAACACATCTGCGATACATGAGGGTCAGCCCACCTAAAACTAAATGCCCATGGGAGGGAAAAGTGCTTCATCCATATGGATAACCTCAAAACTAAATGCTCATGGGAGGGAAAAGTGCTTCATCCATATGGATAACCTCTTATATTTAGTAGATAAATATAAGAGGTTATCCATATGGATGAAGCACTTTTCCCTCCCATGGACATTTGGTTTTAGGTGGCCTGACCCTCATGTATCGCAGATGTGTTTGACATAAGCCTTAGTTACTCCATGATTAATGTAGATTTTCTACTAAATATAAGAGGTTATCCATATGGATGAAGCACTTTTCCCTCCCATGGGCATTTAGTTTTAGGTGGCCTGCCCCTCATGTATCGCAGATGTGTTTGACATAAGTCTTAGTTACTCCATGATTAATGTAGATTTTTACACCATTTTGGCTTGTTCTAACCATGCAGATAAGCAGACTATGTCCCAGCATGAGGCATTCTAACTAAGAATCTTGTTCTTTGTACTTGACCATTGCTATGGATTCCCTTCTCATCTTTGTGTCTTGGACTTCATGGCTGACAGGTATGCCTGCCCCCACACCCATTTGAAGCAGAATGTTTGGATGTTCTCTTTTGATGTTGTGTCAGTGGCCATTAACTACCCAGAAAGTTTCATTTGATTTTCAAGACCCCCCCATTTGACTTTCACAGCGACTGTGTGACTCCTTCAGCTACCTTGTTTTTCTTCTTAAAGGTAGTACAAGAACTACTGAAACCGGTCCGTTCAACCAGGTACTGTTGTAAAGTGACTCAAAACAAATGTGAGTAGTGAAGATGTTGATATTTATTAACCACACTTTTTTAAACAAATCAAAATAAAACAGGTTGTGTTTTCAGACCTAAACAATAAATTGTTGTCCTTCAGGTTTCTTATCCAGCATAAGGCATAGTGACAAATAAGTACCAATTCTTAATTGGGCGCATGACTCCCAGCTCATTAAAACCACTTGCATGGAAACGTCAGGTACAGTGTAATATTAACATAATTTATGTGTAGGAGGGTTAGGCTGTGAAATGAGAAGAAGGTTCATCTTGTAGTCCAAGGCTCAATTCCCTCGCTCTCTGCTTCCAAGACACTATGGTTCCAAGTGTGTTACTTTACCAGACTAAGGTTTTTGCTGTCCCTGAATAGAGAGAGAAAGAAAGCCTGATTGTATGCTGATAAATAGGTGCACTGCTTCAAGTCAAATCATTAAAAAAGTGAAATACTCATTCTGATAGTAATCCTAGATGAAATCAGATTTCTTCACTTCTTAAGCAAGTAAACAGGGAAACAAATGTATTGTGCTCTGTGAGTGTACAGTAGAATCTGCCATGCAGAGCAGCAAAGAAAAGTTGTAGCTCAATGGGGCAAATGGCAATTAAGTATTGCTGAATAGATATGGCATATTGCTGAAATAGTACATAAAGTAAATTCCAGGTAGTAATACAACCACTTAGTATAGTATCGGTCCAAGTAAAATAATGCAAATGTGACATGGTACTTGATCACAAAAAAATCATTTAGTGCAAAAACTGGTAACATAGCTTAGGAAAAAAGTACAGGACAAATATCAGAAGATTAGGAAATTGTTTTCTTTAGTCTGCATTCTTTTACTTTGTTATAAATAGTGTATTCTTTAATTCAGTAATGCATTACATTTTTAGAAACAAAACATATATAGCAGTGTATTTTCGTAGTTCCTTAATATCACTTTGTACTACTATAAGAGAACAGAATATATAGTCCATGTTTGTTACCCAGAACCTGTATGACTCATTTACTGGTATAACTTTGCTGTGCTGATAGGATCATAAGGAAGCTTTAGCTGCTGCGGCAAGTTGGACTTGTTGGTTGCTATAAATAGTTCTTGCCAATATGGTGTCATGCACTTACAATAGTCACCGTGTATTTGTATTACATTTGACATGTATCTGTAGTGTCCTTTTATGGCTCAAAGACCTAACTTTGCAGGCATTTTCCTGTCACTGTGTATGTGCGCTGGGGGGGACTTGATGATGCAGAATTGGGTGATCTTATCCCCCTCACTTTATGTTTAAATAATTAAGTCATTTCATTGATGCATCACTTATATGTGAGCACTGGGTTCACAGTGGAAACTATTTTGCATGCCTAAGACATTTGTGGCCTCACTGTGCATGTACATGCTGCAGCAGCCATCTGGAACGCAGCAAACCTCCTAACCTTCAGCTCTGTGTTGACAGGGTACTTAGCTATGTGACAGTTCTTGCATGATTTTTTTTTGGCACAATCTCCTTAAATAAGACACAAGATAGCAGTAAGATAGCTCACTGTGACTCTCCTAATGTAACTTTAAGAATTATTATAATAATTCCTTTATACCAATTCAGCTTTCCCAGAATAGAGAAACATGCAGAAGCCTTTTGTAGTAAGGACAGTGTTGTGTATGGTTTCTGAGAAAAGACAGTTGTCAGTAAAAACAGACATTGCAGAACTCCACTCTAGTGACATAGTCAAAGCACAAGACAAATGCCGCTTATTACAATCTCCTATCAAGGGTCCTCTGACCACAAACTGTTCTGAGCCCAAGCATCACAACATTTGATTGATTCACCTAAATGCAGCTGCTGCTTCAGCCAGTCCGTTTTCACTTGACCTAGTAATACCACGCTGTTTTTCCAGGGAAAACAAACAGTAAAGTATCTTTAAAATACTACATGCCATATGTGTAGAAACACCTTATTAATACAACTGTCCACTGTAAAAAATATATCTCTATCTACCTACATAATGTAGCTGTATCTATATGCTGACTTGTTATCACTTGACCATTCATTTGTTTTATGATATCCTTTTTATCCCATTTTTGGGGTGGGGGAATAGCATATCCTGGTATTTACTGACCATTTGCATGAGAACTAATCCAGAATGAGATGCCCTTCCATCACAGGTTGCACATATAATCTCATTCATGCAATGAATGCACATTTTGAGCAGTTTAGTAGATACCAGAATTGGCAAGAAACTAAGCAGCCAGTTAAGCTCCTGTGGACCCAGAAAGGACATTCCTGGGTACACAAGAAAGCACCTCTAGCCAGTAACCAACACAAAGAACCAAGTGATGCTTTTTGATACAGTAATTCTATTGCCGCCAATATTTTCTTTTTTTAATGTGCTGAGCTTTGAAACCTGGATGTGTTTGAAATGTTTCATTTTGTATTAGTGCATTATGTCAGTTAAATATTAAGTAGGAAAATTTTCATAACCAGAACCATTTATCATCAAATAGATCCAGTGTGTGTTATGTACACATGGCCTTTCTCTTTAGTAACGTCTACCTCTGTAAAATCTTTGACTATATAAATGTAACTACGCATGTGTATCAATATAAATAGAAATGTACCTACTTTGTGTTTAACTGAAACTAAATATGATGCAAAGTAAACAAATGGAGCTTTTCTCTCTGGGCCTCCACTGAAAATGTGAATTTCCTAGTCAGACTTTTCATGATAAACAGAGAGATAAATAAATAACAGTTGTCACCTACAGTTTTTCCGAGTTAGAAGAAATTAGAGTACTTAATGCACATGTATTGGCAAATTTTGGTGCCATAAGTTCTCTGCCACCATTTACTTTTAGGAGGAATCTTGTCATAATTGAGAAACAGCCACAATGAAGTAGAAGGTGGAAATCTTTGTAGCACACAAGAGATGAGAGGTGATGATATACCGATAGATTAAATAGGAAACATCTTAGTGTCTTTGGACAGCATCATCTGCAGCAGGGCATACAGCTGGGGTTATTTGCAAGTCAGTAGAGATTGGATGCTTTTCCAGTCTGTGGCAGTGTTTGGTCATTATTAATTTACTTTCTCGACATTCACTTTAATAACGAAGAAGGTTTCTTTCTGACAATTTAACTGGTGAGAGCAGCTGGCCATTTGCACAGCCATTATATCTAATAAACCTTTCCTTGTTTTCTTTTGGTCCCACCAAGTCTTGAAGTCTGCTAGTAATGAATGACAAGCACCCTTTCTTACCGCACTAGTGGTATCCTTGGTCTCATTACTGTTTCTGAGAAGTAAATTTAGCTCATTTCAGTATTGAGGGTAACTATTCGGTATCAAATCATGGTTGGTTCTTCCATCACTGTTTTTTCTTTCTCGCCAGCTTTACTTCAGAATCTGTACCTTTCAACATTTTAAAATCCCATACATTGCCCCTCCCTGAACTCACAGCTTGCAGAAAACCCTGTTTTAAGCATTGACTTGCTCTTATTCTTTGTCTTAGTGTTCTGATCAACAAAACTGCCCACAGAGCATTCAAGAATGCTCTGCTTTGTCTAATACATGTGTTTGAGATGGTTCACCTTCTAGTTAACAGATACCTCTGAAGCAGACTGTAGGAAGGAAATCCACACAATTTTGTAAAGTCAAGTGCTTTTTGTGGCAAAAAAAGTTATATATTTAAGAACAGTATAAAAACTACAGTTTCCCTACATATCAAAGGAACTGATTTGATGACTTATTTGCTTCTCGTGGGCCTTCTAGCAGTCAATACTTGGTTTCGAACTGGGTGCACTCTGAAGATAAAGTTCTTGAATCCATTTCTCAAACATATTAACAGATTGGTTATGATCAGTGACCAGCTCTTACTCTTCAGTATGTTTTAGGGTTGAGGCAAGGGCTGAATTGGGTGCCTCCAGAGACTGAACTGGTAAATAACTTCTGCTACATATTGAGGACCATAATATACAGTGTAATAACTTAGTGCATTAAGAACTGTGTGTGTGTGTATATGTATGTGTGTATATATATATATATATATATATATATATATAAACACCTGTAAATGGTTTATCGCCTAAGTCCATGTTTACACTTACCCAGGGTAACAGAACTTGTCAGAGATTTGGGATACATGGCTAGGCTTAAAAAGGCCCTTGTGGTCATTAGCCTAGTAAACACCTGTGAATATATATATATATATATATATATATATATATATATATATATATATATATATATATATATATATACACACACACACACACATATTCTGCCACTCCTTTTGAAAGGTACTCTAGTTGGCATCTGTTTAGTAGACACAATTTTGTCAACTAAACAGATGGTCAACAGCTGTTGACAAAGGTAGCAGATCGGATCATTCTCTGGGTTGGCAAATATGTCCATCATAAGCATACATTATCATTTGATAATTTGTATATTTTTAAAAGTCTAGAGTTCCACATCACCTCTCATGAATGTAAAACATCCTCTCAGTTGAGGAGATAAATCTTAGTCTTCACAATACCCTCAAACTCCCAGTCAGGGGGTATGAGGAGGAGGTAACTTTCCATGGTGGGTAAGTATTCTGCTTATCGCCCCAACACTAGCCTCCATTATTTTGTCAATGTGTTACTTATTTTTATCTGAGAAAATTTGTCAACACAGCTGGACCAATCAGGTATGTCCTTAGTAGTCTGGTGGCTGGATCTGCAAAGTTCCCATTCACTTCTTCTTCCTTGTACTGGATTATTATTATTGTAGCTGATGAACCCTAGACCTTGACTGTTAAAATAGAGGTGGGCTGTACTCCAGAAATATTGTATCACTGAACAATTGACAAAAGCTGAGTTGGGTACCTTCAGAGATCAAACGGGTGGGGAACCCGCAATATAGTGAGCGGCTTAGCATAATGTAATAACTCTGTACTTGAAGTGCTTTATATATGTATAAACATGGGTCCCCTTCAGATTATTGAATCCCACTTCATCAACATGACTTTGCCAAATGTTCAGTTCATCGAACTCCTGGAACAGCATAAATTAACCCTGAGAAAAGGACCACTTGACTGCCAGGACAAAACAACAAACAGCAAAACAAGAAGACCCTCCAATGGGGGGGGGGGCTTCACCCCCACACACCCCTAACTAAATATACCAATTCTGATATTGTACTGCTGTGGGGGAAAGGGCAAGTTTCACCATGGTCGCCAAGTGATTCTTTTCCCAGAGTTAATTTTTACTGTTCCGAGAGTTGAATGAACTGAAGCTTCAGTGAAGTCGTTTCAATGAAGTGGAATTCGATATCTGGTGCTTCGATATTTTTAAGGCACCCATATACATACATATACATATATTTGAGTATAAGGCATAACACCCAACCTCTTAATGTAAGAAATCTCAACAAAGCCTAGAAATGATGAGGGGACAAAGGCCCGAGAATATGGACAGATTTAAATATTGTGCTTACAAACTTAGAAAGTTACTAGAATAACAGGATTTGTGTTAGCATACATTTTCTGAAGGATATGAAGTCTGAAATTCAAATGTATAGCATTGTTTAATGACTGCAATCCTTAGTCATTTGCCAGAAAACTAAAAGATTTGAGGAACAGACCAAAAATATGAGGCAAAAATCTAGACATTCCATGAAAATCTGAACAGTTGAAAGGTCTGGATAAGGAAGAGTATAATCTGGTGAAAACTTTCCAACCGGGTTAAAGAACAATAGGCAGTGTTAGTGTGCAAAAGTACAGACATATCCTATACATAAAGTTGTGTTGTAAATATTTTTCCTCACACCACATCATTCAGCATAGTTAACATGCATGCTGTAAAGGAAAACTGCTGCTTTTACCTAGTTGGGTATGAATCCCCCGAGTGGCCTATACCTGCTTCATTAATGTACTGGGGAAGATCTGTCCATCTGTCTAATTCAGTGTGGACATTTACAAAGACTTCCAGCCAGACCTTCAGTGAATTTGTACTTACTGGTTTTAGGTCTTTTACTTCCATTTACTGTTTAAATGAGTAATGCAAGCGGAACATTAGTTTTGTGCTTACAAAAATGTGCTTTCAGCAATTTTACAAGTGCAGTAAGCAGTTTTAATATATTTCTCAAGAACATATTCATGGCTGAATAGAAAGCTTCTAGTCAAATGCATACAAATCTCTCTTTGCCCTTCTAATTTCTTGGAGTTCGGGAGAGTATTCAAAGATAGGCTAAACAGGATTGTGAAGGATGTAGTTACCTCATTGTGGAAGCCATCACCATGTTATACTAAGCTTAAAACCTCCCTCCCATTTTTTATTGACCGTTCACCCTCATGATATGCTATTTCTCAGAGGTCACTGCTCTGAGGATTAAACAACATTATTATTATAGCCAAAATGTACAGTGGATGTTAGTAAAACCAAAGCTGGTAATTCAAAGATGTTGATCGATGGGCTTCTGATGTTTAGGCTGGCAGGTTTTATTCTACGAAGATCAGTGGGTATATTTCAAAGTGCAAAGCTTTACCAGGACACTGGAGTTTGATACATATTTAAAAGCATTCTGATTAGCTGGTCCATCTTGAACAGAAGTTTGGCAGCAGATTAATAAGTCATTATTTCTTATTTATTCTTACCAGGAAATTGAGGGATGAATTGTTAATGACTGGGGTTAAATCATGGCACGTGTTAACCAACACAGTTTTTCATTATTCATGTCCAAATATAGTTATTCAAAGTGTCCTTCAAAGAGTGAGGTTTATATAACTAATACCAGAACTATTTAGGGTATGTACAAGTCTTAGAGCTGGCATACTTAAGTGGTGAAAAAGTACCTTAGAAGTGATACAGGACAGTTGTTTGTGAATAAATGACCACTTAATTATATTTTATGACAACCTTTGTTGTGAAGTGAAGACAAATAAAACTGGTGATAGAATTCAGAACAGCTGTTTCTCAGCATCTCATAAAAGCTTTGCCAGGCTACCAAGAACATCCGAACCATCACAACAGCCGTCACATAGACAAAAAGTCTGTATATCTGCAGTTATTAAAACATGTAATAATAAGGGGAAGATGAAATAGGAAATATAAGTAAATAGAAAGGACAGGAAACAAAGCAGGACAGAGAGGGTAAGACTGGGGGGGGGGGGGGGCTCATAGAGAGAAGGAGAAAAAGAGAGAGACTTTGCCAGGTACTGCAGCAGGAAGAAGGAAGGTGGTCTAAACAAAGGCCCATATAAATGAAAATTGTCATTTATTTAACATTTGTTTATAGGGCTACTCCAACTAGATCATCATGTATGCCCCTTTTCCTTGGAGGCCAGGAGAGAAAAGGCCAACATGCACAATACATTATAGGAAACAATCATACAGTAGAAACATAAACATAGACCACTTATAATGAGGACTACAGTATTTGTAAAATGGTAGGGAAAGTTATCATTTACATTACATAAAACAGGTCTCCAGTTCGAGGTCTGTGTGTCTGCATTGCCAAATATTGTGTATTCGTTTTGTGCTACAAAAATGTGCTTTCAGACATTTTACAAGTGCAGTTGTTGTTGTTGTTGTTTGTCTTTCGGCTTTTCCTGGTTAGGGGTCGCCACAGCAGAACTCTGGTCCACTAATGATTGGCAGTTGGTTTTTATGGTGTCGATTTGCCAGCCAGATGTCCAACCTTCAATGAAGGCACGCCCATTCAATGCATGTCTTTCAAACGCTCACTCGACCGCGGGGAGGACATGCAGACTCCACACAGAAGGCACTCCCAACCCAAGCCGAGAATCGAATGGGAGTAAACAGTTTTAATACATTTTTCAGGAGCATAAGAACATTTGTGTGTTGGCTGCCTTGTTTCTTAAACGTTATAGTGCTTTAATACATACCTTGTCATACCTTAAGTACAGTAGTAAGCAATGAAAGACAAAAGGGAGAGATACCGAGGTTTACTGAGGTCAGATGTGTGGTACAAATAAGTAACTTGATATGTAATTCTGTTTGGTACTCCCAAAAAAGGAGGGAGAGGTTACAACGTCATTTAAAAGAGTGACAGAACTTTTTATAGCATGATTGTTGTGACAGAATTTTATCAATATCCTGTTTGCCCCTTTTTGATTTCACACACCAGCTGGAATGCGTGGAACAGCTACATTGATGGCATTAGTAAATGTCCTTTTGAAGACGTACATGAGATGCCTGACCTGAGACTCAGATTGGAGTGCATCAAAAACGTACTGCAGTATTCTTTTTGCATTCCTTTTGGGTGTATATTTATTGCTTCCATTTTGGCGTTAATTGCTTTTCTTTGGTACTAAATCCTTATGCACCGTATCTACAACTTGAGTGAATAAAATGCCCTTATTTAAAAAAAAAAACTTTTTTTATCTTGTGAAATACACTGAAAATGAACTGCAGCTCCACATGTCTTATTTCATTCTTAAGATTTATTTAAAAAGAATCCATACCAGACTGAGTGTGGTATAGTATGGGTCCTAGTCTTGGCTCTGTCTAAAGAGTATTAAACTACCATTGTTCGCAAATTAAATCTTTTGGCTTTTCCCTGTTAAGGGGTCACCACAGTGGATCTCCGGTCCGCTTATGTTGTTCACAAATTAAATAGAAATAAAACAGTCATTTAGACATAAGACTGTATGCTATTTATTGCACACAAGTTTGTGCATCAGAAGAATGAAAAAAAATGTAGGATCCTGAAGTTTTTGGAACTACTGTGGATTCACATTTATTTGTTTATTTTATTACTTCTTAAATTGCAGTGGCTGGTGTTTCATTGGGGATTAAGGAACATGGAGTGAAGCTGTCACTTCAATGTAACTAGAATTTCATCCAGCAGTTTTCTTTGTGGAAGTCTGCTCTTAAGAACAAGATGCTGTCAATGTAATGTATTCTGTTTCTGACAGAACAGCCATTTTAATGCTTTAACCAAGGGAATATGTAGTGATTTAAATCTCATCAGCAGAGTTACTGTAAAAAGGAGAGAGATGCAATGAAATGCCAACAACAGAACATTATTGTTTTACTATATTAATGGCGTATTTTAAATGTTGTCTATTACCCATTTGGTTTCACTTGTCTGAAACAGAGCACCAACACTGACAAGCTGAAAGAATGTGTGAATTCAGTATTTCTGAAATATTTACATGCAGAACATTCAGCAAATAACAGTGTTAATAATCTCTGAGGGGTATAGTCTTTCAGGAGTTGCAGTACATAAGGCCTTGCTGAACAAAAGATTTTGCAGTTTGTGGAAAACAAGAACATGTATTCATTTTGATACCACACTGAGTATGTAGAAAGACTCTGCTTGCCATATATGATTCCTAGTTGAATTGTACGTGCCTTTATTTTCCTTTGGTTGTAGTTGCAGAGGCCGGGACTGTCTGTTACTCAGCTCACCATGTCTTTCTTTCCAAATATTGCTTAACTTTTCTTCCATTTACATACCTTGCTATGCAGGCTCATGAAGAGCATCTTTGCTTGCAGTAGTTCAGTGCATTTACATTTATTTATCTTTACAGTCTGTTTGAATCTGGCAGTGTTAACAACATTGCAGGATTTTTGAGAACCATGCTTCTTGTTTGTTGCTGAAGGAAAATGATGCAATGTTTTCTCTCACTTGCAGTCCTGGACGTTCGTCTGCCTGCTGCGACCATGAGATTATTATGATGAACCATGTCTACAAAGAGCGATTTCCCAAGGTAAGAAATTACTTGAGACAAGTGGCATAACAAACTGCAAATGTCGATTATGACAAATTGTTGAAATACAAGTCTATCGTGCACATGATAATAAAAATCTCTGAAAACTAGAATGTCAAACTTGTGTGATTTTCTTTTTGACTTGTTAGTAGTTTACCATTCTACATAAAAAAAAAAAAAACAAACAAACAAAAAAAAAACAGAAGAGCATCTACAATTTTGAGCCAACCTTCCCTTTCTGGGATTTTCTTTTGCCAGATTACTGGGAAAAGAAGGAATCATGGCCTAACTTATCAGGTGACCTGGCCCTATCCTTTTACTTATTCACTGTATTTACATAGTCATTTGTTCAATCTTTCCACATATTTTTATTTCCTTGTCCTACTGATGACTTTCTTATTTTATTCTATTTGCCCAGCTTTAAGATGGTCAGTGTAATGTAAATGATTGCCCTTTTCCTGTCCAGATAATTGCAGGAGTGGGTCCCCTGGCTTAGAGGTAAAACTCATGGTAGCGAGAATACAATCATCTGCCATGCTGGTTACTTGTTTAATATAGAGCTTCTCTTCACTGTGGCCTGGAATGCACATAAATATTCCCTGGGCTTAGTTTCACACAAATGGTATCAGCAGTGTGTCACAGTTTATTGTAATCATTTCACGTGCAAAATCCATATTTATACGTAATCACATCCAGATACAAGGAATCATTCGGGTCCATGGTTAAGCAGCCAGACAGAACCAGTGCCACAGTTTGATGTAGACAGGTGACTGATAAATTTGCATTTACCCACACAGTCGCATTTAAAAACGATGAACCATTTGGTGTACAATACAGCAAACAGAAGAAACTCATGTTTTTCACAATATAAAAATATCATGCACACATTTGAGAAAAAAGGCACACAAATTGATAGCAAACATGCCTGAATAAAACTCTGACCTTACAATAGTACACAGAGTATGGCTGTAATAAATTCATTCCTTTCCAATAATTGGTCATCTGCTGTACTACATTCCACTGCATAGTTAGCCCTTTATCATTGTTACGCATGCTATATTAGCAAACGTAACCGCTATTAAGGATTTAAGGAATCAGTGTAAATCATTTGTCAGGTATGTCCATCACCTTTTGACAGTGCTTACCTCTTCTACACAGCCTAAGATTGTCTGTTTTCTTACTGTTGTGGGGAAAATTGTATGTTTAGTTCCCTGTGTGAAATTAGTGAGGTACATCTTCTTCATGTTATAACATTTTTTGGATCTTAATTTTGAACACTTATTATAAAACTATTGTAAAACAATACTTCCGATTGATTTTAAAAATGTCCAAATTCTGTTTGGCAGTTTGCATTCAGTAGTATGCATTTAAGAGATGATACGCTGATTTGCTGCTTACTTTTAGTTATCTGTCCACCTCGTTTATTCCTCGGTATTCCACAAGCATGTTGATACTGACATTGGGAACTTTGTAGTTATAAATTGACTTGTTTCAGATTATTGTGATGATGATTTGTACCAAGTAAAAAACTGACTAATTATATGCAGTGGCTTTTACAATATGGTAACATTTCCTAATCTTAAGTCAGAATTTAACAGTAATGCTCTCGGAGGTTGCATTTGTTGTTTGAAATTCCCTTTCCCCATTTTTGACTTGAAGTTTGTTACAAACTTGAGATGAGAACAGTATCAGTACAAGCCACTGTTGGTTTTAACCTAGGCCATTAACACAGCTTCAGTGTTTCATAGATAAGCATAACAAACACTACAAGCCACTGTTGGATTTAACCTAGGCCGTTAACACAGCTTCACTATTTCACAGGTAAGCATAACAAGCACTACAAGCCACTGTTGGGTTTAACCTAGGCCATTAACACAGCTTCAGTGTTTCATAGATAAGCATAACAAACACTGCAAGCCACTGTTGGATTTAACCTAGGCTGTTAACACAGCTTCACTATTTCACAGATAAGCATAACAAACACTAACAAATGTTTGCGTTCATCAGATGAAAACAAAATAAGTTTTAATTTTGAGTTTATCTTCCTTTGTTTTTCTTGTAATAATTGTGCCTCCTGTCTGTAACAGAATGACACGTGACTTAGTCAAAAATTGAAGTATTCCTTATTTTCCCAGTTTCTAAAATGTTGAGCTAGGTCACTGCCATGGAACAGGGTTAGGCCTGATAGTACCTCTGTTGTTATATTGTATTGCCCATGAACTGTCACTCCAGGCAGAGAGAGAATAAGCAATTATTTTTTCCCCAAGTATCATATCTCAAGTCTTTGGCTGACCTCTTTTAACTGGCCAGTCCCATATTACAAGTCAGTTTCTGTGCTTAGACCAGGGTATGGCAAGAATAAGGTCGCGCAAAACTTCCGTGCTCTGCACCGGTGTTTATCATATATAATAAAACATACAGTAAGATTGCTGGTTGGAATGTTTCCTGTATACCTTGCTTATACAATTTTACTTTAATTTCAGTCAGCTGTTTCCTTTCATCATGCCAATGTATATTTATTGTTGATATCATATTGAAGACTTACATTTGTTGTTTTTTTCCCTTGTTTCTTAATTAGGCCACGGCTCAGATGGAAGAGCGACTTCAGGAGATTATCACAAACTACTCTCCTGACAACGTTCTTCCCTTTGCAGATGGAGTTCTCAGCTTCACACACCATCAAATCATCGAATTGGCACGAGATGCTCTAGATAAGTCTCACCAGGGCCTCATAACTTCACGCTACTTCTTTGAATTACAGGAGAAGCTGGAAAAATTGTTACAGGAGGTATGTATTACCTTACGAACATTCTCATTTTTTTACGAAGTATAAATAACAAGAAGATGAAGCTGAATGATGCTTTGAACGAGGAGAGTTGCTTAACTGATAAAAAATGCTGCATATTAAAAATTCCGACCAGACACGGGATTTAGTGTTAGAGACGTAGAGTCATCATATAATGTGGCAACAGTGTGATCCTAACTAGTGCACAGACCAAGTTACTGACTTTTATGTAATGTAA
Organism: Protopterus annectens; assembly: GCF_019279795.1. NCBI lineage: Eukaryota > Metazoa > Chordata > Ceratodontiformes > Protopteridae > Protopterus > Protopterus annectens. Next base: position 60,871,421 of record NC_056730.1, on the reverse strand, counting down.
ACAATAGGAGAAACAAACCTAAACTTGTCTTCTGTTTTTCACCCTGAGTTGGTACGAGTTATAAAGAGATAAAATTGCCCCTGAATTGTACTGTTATAAGTTCCATCCTTAGTATGTCAAAAATATTTTTTGATATGAAGTAGAAAATGCCAACATTGTGAAGGCCTCCACCTTTGTTTCATTACCGTCCAGTACTGTTGCTCCATGTACGCTTTCATTTGCAGGCATTATTTTAATTTTATACATTTTATGTTCTCTGTGTTTTGTTTGCTTCTTAACTGGATAAACCCATTTGGTACAAGTATATTTTTTGAGGAGAGACATACAAACACTCTCTGGCTTAAAAGACTTGCTCAGAGTCACAGACAAGGCAATTGGAGATCTTGGGAATCAAAACTCAGAACTATACAGTAAATTTTATTAATAATCCATAGTCTTAATCCTATGTACTAAACGTATACCAAATTATCATAATGTAGTTTCTAGTTTCTTCATGTGACTATATCTTAACCTTGTATTTTTATTTTTAACAGCTTTCTATTATAAATAAACAATTTTTTTGTGATTATTTTTTTTCTCTTCCTTCTTTAGTCGGCCATTTTTTTACTTTTAAGGACAGCAGGCTGTTGGATGAGCATCATTAATAGACTTCCTCCCAATCCTTATTTTGGAAATTGTTGCAGGATTAGTAGATCTCATGTCCTTACTTATTCTTCTGTCATATGACAGCCATCTGAGAGGTCTTTGTGGCTGACTTCCTTGTCGGATGGATGACCTGATGCTGTTTTTTTATCCAGTCAGGAGTGAGTTTGTCTGTTAGGACAGATGCTTTGAATTTTTTTTTTCGTGGTGTCCATTTTAATCTAGATTGTCAGCCACAGTTCCTGGGAACAAACTGTTTATGTAAAGGGTAATAATAGTGAACATTTTTTTAACAAGGCCTAAGAGGCTACTTAGTAGAAATAACTTGCTATAACTGTTTAAAAAAGGAAGAGTATTTTGCATATTGGAGTTTTATATTTATTCGCTTGCACCATAAGATAGAATGCACCCAATGTTATGTGCTCTGCGGAAAAGTAAATAGCGTTTTCATGGATAGAGTCACAACTTCTTTTTAGCTCATTAAGAACCAGAGTTGTGTTTTAAGTGTATATTTCTTTAGTCTGAGAATCTGTGAATTAGAAATCCATAACTTTTAAATGGGGCAGCATGCCTTACAAGAAAAACTCCAAACATGGACAGTTTCACTGCAATTGAAAAGGCAAGTCTTTACAAATTTCTGTGGTCTGCATTTAGGGTTATGGTATTTTTTTGTGTTTGCTGTGAGAAGGGTAGGGCTGAAAACAGAAAGGTTATCCATCTTCAGTAATGGAGCTTCATATTCACAAATTTTTTTTTTTTGCCTAATTCACTGGATGCTGTAGCACCAGTTGTATAATTCATCCCTTGACTCTGATATAGTGGAATGTTTTAAGGAAAGGAGAAAGAAAGGAAGACTGACACGTCTCATACAAATGAAGTTTTATATTTCACTTAGAAATGCATTGTTGTATTCAGATTTGAACTTCCCAGGAAGTCAAAGAAAGTCATTCTAGCAACCAGATCTTCCAGGTTGTCAGACTCCTTATTCTATCGGACGAGTGAACAGTGCTACCCTCATAGCTCTCTCAACCTCTCAGAGCAAATATTCTGGACAAAGAAATGTACAGTGGGGACATGGCCCCAAAAATAGGGACATGTTTTAAATATTGCTCTAACAAACTTAGAAAGTTGATAGAATAATATATTTTACATTAACACTGCTTTTCTGAAGGGTATAAAGTTTGAAACTCAACTGTCTGTCATTATTTTCTGACTTCAATCCTCAGTGATTTCCCTGTGATTTGCCAGGAAACCAGAATTGTATGTGGAACACACCAAAAATATGAGGCAAAAATCTGGACATTCTACGAAAGTCTAGACAGTTGAGAGGTATAGCTACCCTTCGGAGGAACCTTATTTTTATTGTTTATACCCGTGATCTCATCTGTTCATTGTCTACCCAGAACTCATGACATCAGTGAAGGATGAAACAGTACCCTGACTGGTAAACTGAAATCTTCATCCTCCGACCATGTTCTCACTTCAGTACAACAGTTCAGTACAGAGCATGCAATATTGTCACTGCTGCTTCCAACAATTGGTCAGTCCCCCAAGCTGCTATGCCATTCACCCTTCACTCATACATACTTGTTTGTCACATGTAAAGAAGAGTGTGGTTGTATATGTCATATAAGATGCATAAACTCTTCTACCTAAGGTACCTTCTTTTGTATCACCAGCAGAAAGAAATCCACTCTTTTTTAGGAGACAACAGGTCCTTTGATTTGAAGGTGTTGATTTTTATCCCACTCACTTCACACTTATCAGTAAGGTGCTCCAGTGTGTGCTAGAGATCACAGTCACTTGAGTCTAAGATGACATAATCATCTGCAGGCAGCAAAGATCCTGCCCTCATGACTCCAAACTGGTTACTGTCCATTCTTCCGCTGTACCTCTTAAACCTGATGAACAGGAAGGAAGACAAAACTCAACATTAGTGACTTAACAGGTGTAATATATACACAAAACGTTTTCATGGAATATAGAGACTGAACTGATAATATATACACAAAACGTTTTCATTAAAATATAGGGACTGAATTGATGATGTATCCAAAAGACATTCCAAGATGTATGACCATTTGCTTTCTTCTGATCCAAACAAAAAGAGTAAATAATACTGGCAAACTCCTGTTTACCCCTCCATTATCCCTTTGTGGCCAAAGAGCTCACCTGCTGTCCCATGACAAGAAAATCCTTATTTGACTTAGAGACCTGACCATCATGAATCATTTCCTGTGCAGCACCCTGGTGTAGATGAAATGAAAGAGGCTCAGATGTGTGTTGTCACTATAACTATAACATTCCCACCTGTCCTATTTTTGAAAATGGAGAGCACTATCCCATTTTGCCAATTTAGAATTGTTGTCTCTGGTTTCTACACAAGTGAAGAAGCATTACGTAAGACACACTAATAAGGTCAACTGATTTCATCAATTCTGCTTGCTTGTCATGCTCTACTGTTAAATAAAATCAAGAATTCAATACACAGGAGGTTCAGATTCAAAAGTTTACTAGTGTACACCAGGAGGCAAAAAACATACAAGTATAGAATTTTGTCTGACATGAAACAGGAAGCACACAATTTTATATAGGTTTGACATTCAAGCTGTGCCCACCTTACTGACGTGGTATGTCACAGGGCATCTACATCACTTTAGCTTACAGTCCTCTATTCATTAAATCTGCTGATGCTGTACATTTTAAAAAAGTTTTTCTCTTGTTACAATACGGCCTTGCTATCCACCTGGTCAGACATAATGTCTCTCTGTAAAGTTACTTCTTCAAGGTTTCATATCAGTTCGAATACAATAGCAGATTCAGTCTTTTAATACATATCTTTGTTCTCTGTTACACTTTCTCACACAGCTGCGTGCTATCTCAGTAATACATATACAAGGCCAAATCATCCCAGCAGGAAAGAGCAGAAGATTTCATTATTTCACACATTTAATTTCCTGACCCAGCAGATAATCACTTGTGAAAAGCATAAACATTAAAACTTGCTAAGCTGGCATCTGCCAGGGTCGAAGGTCAGCTTTGCTTCAAGCCACACTGCAGTTTCAAAACTACTTTACATTTAAACATGAATTAATTCTCTCTACTGTATGATTAATAGAATAAAATGCATTATATACTACTTTGCTTTTAAACTAGCATTTCTCATATATTCAAATACACATTTTTCTAACATTTCCCCCCCTATTAATACTTTTTATTCTATTTTGAAGTATGCATAGTGTCATTTCATCTCCCAACTTCTTCCACTTAGGATTTTCAGCTAGGTGAGTCATTTAATCTATACTTCAGAAAAAATGTCATCTGAGATCAGTCTTTCAATCTCAATATCTTGGTACAAAGTTTCAGTAACAGATACATCAATAAAATCTTTGATTAATCTTTTCATGCAGGGAATTCCACAGCAAACACATGCTCCTATTAGGAGTATACCCACACAAATGGCAATCAGAATATTCATTAGGATGGAACCCCACCCCCCAAATAGATTCTGGAAAAAGTCCGTCAGTGGGTTTGGGCCTGGTTCAGTCATGGCTGATACTTGCTGAATTACCTCTAGGTGGTTATTAATTTCATGCCTGTTATCTGGTATGTACGCACAGCATTCTTCTTTGATAAGCGCGCATGTACCACCTCTCGCCGCTAGGGTGAAGTCAAGAGCCATTCGATTTTGTAGCACAACAGTTCTCATTGCATTCAGTTCATCAGTCACCAGCTCTAGGGCAGAAAAAGTTGCATTACTCATTACTTCGAGAAGTTTCGACAACTTCCTCAGTTCCCAGATCGATTTGACTGCTCCATAGGCTGGGAATATTCCTGCCCAGGATATAACACTGTCACTCAAGTCCATATGAGTCGATTTGCTTTTGTCTTTCATGGCATTATGATCTTTCCAGCCAGCTTCGATCTTTCCGACTGGATTCACAGGTTTTTCAACTGGACCTTCAGGTTTTCGAGCTGCTTCTCTCACGTTTCGTATCTTACCCAAAGGTAATTCTGCAGTATGTCTTATTGCCGGAACCAAATAAACCAAAAAACAACTGCCGGACCAATTCTCAGGTAACCATTTATATGCCTTTTTCCCCACAAATAAAATAACAGTTTTCTACTTTAGTACTAATACGCATCAGCCCTGCATGAAACATTTTCTGATCTATAACTGACAATTGTTTAAACAAAACTGGATTTTTGCGAATGTCATTCATGGTTGTTTTCAATGAGTTCAAATATGAGTCATAATTAGTATTGCAAAAAGTATTGCCATTACTATTCTTAATATAACATCGGTAAGATATGGTTATATGACAATTGCTCCAGCCCACCTGGAGGATATCATTTTTATAAAAACATACAAATCTTTTTTGTGTGACAGGTGAAAATAAAGCTATTTTGTCCTGTGATCTTACAGTTCCTGTATCAAAGAGTAAATTCTCCCAAGTCTCATTTATCCCCAAAGGGACAGCGGACATTATCAGTCCTCCATATGCTGTTGGTATAGCTGTACAAACCCAGCAATTTGAAATGTTCATAGTCTCTGCATATACACGTTTCATGGCTAGGTATGTGTTAAAATTTGGATGCCAGTCTATAGACGTTTCGTCATGCCTTCCCACTTTCACTTGTGTGGTTGTGTGTAAGATAAACCACAACAAGAGGAAAATTGTCACAATTACAGTCAATAAATGTACACTCAACAAAATGATTATGTAACATCTCTGGGGTTGATCTAAATTTCTATTTGCTTTGTTTTTGGCCATCTCGGTCTGGTTGTATATCAGTCACAAGGTTTTCATCAAGTTGAAAGTTCTTTACCGGTTTACAATGTGTCAAATGAACCCAGGACGTCCTCTCAGCCACTCTAACTGCAGTAGGCATTGCCAACAGAACCTGGTATGGTCCCTCCCACTTTGGACTCGCCCAATTCTTCCTTTTCATCACTTTCAGCCACACAAATGTCCCAGGGGCCAAGACTGCTTCCACCGGTCTGGTCTGTTCCGTATCTGAAAAAGAGTTAAACTACAAAACAGATTTATTTGTTAACAGTTTCCTCATATAACTAGCTAATGAACTGTCAGCCTCTTGCTCTGCAGGCATGAGAGCTTTCCACTGAGGCACATAATATGCTCTCCCAAAAACCATTTCAAAGGGAGTCAAACCCTTTACATTTGGAACCGTTCTCATACTCAGCAGTGCCAAAGGCAGACAGTATATCCAATTCTTTTGGGTCTCCTCTACTAGCTTCCTAAGCTTATTTTTGAGGGTACCATTGTACCTTTCCACCAGTCCTGCTGACTGTGGGTGGTAGGCACAATGGTTCTTTAAAGAGATACCAAAAAATCTCCCAAGTTGTTGGATTGTCTGATTCACGAAATGAGTGCCATTGTCACTATAAATCCTTTCCGGAATGCCAAATCTAGGGATTATCTCCTTTATCAGGGCTTTCGCCACTGTTGCTGCATCTGGGTTTTTGGTTGGAAAAGCTTCTACCCATTTAGAAAACATGTCTACAATAACTAAACAAAACGTTTTCCCTTCACACTTATTCAATTCTATGAAATCCATACAAATAGTATGGAACAGGTATGGTGGTATAGGAAAACTTCCTTGCTTGGTTTTAAATGCCCCTTGTGCATGGTGCTTGTTACAAGTATGACAAGCTGCACAAAATTTTTGTGTATAATTTGTGAATCCATATGTTTGGAATATTCGGTTTACTAACTGTACCATCCCCCCTTTTGAGACATGGCACTGCCCATGGCTCAACAAAGCTGCATATCTAAATAAATTAGACGGCAATATCGGTTTTCTCTCTTTGGAAATGTACAGTCTATTCTCAAGAATTGCGCCTCATTTTACCCATTTTTGTTTTTCTGCTTTTGTAGTAAGCGTCTACATTGTTTTTAACATGTCTAAATCTAAAATCTCAGAGGGTTGTAATTCCTCATTCAAAAGTAAAATTTCTGAGGCTGCTTGCTTTGCAGCTGCATCAGCTCTTATCCTGCTGTTTCGGAGTCTGAGGCTGCTTGCTTTGCAGCTGCATCAGCTCTTATCCTGCTGTTTCGTATGAGCTACACATTTACAAATAGCTACTTTGATAGGTAACTGAATAGATTCTAATAATTCCAAAATAAATTGTGCATGATTAATAGGTTTTCCACTAGATGTTATCATTCCTTTATTTTTCCATTGTTGTGCAAATACATGTACTGTAGAAAAAGCATACTGACTATCAGTATATATGTTTACACACTTGTTTTTTGCTAAAGTACATGCCCTTGTCAAGGCTATCAATTCTGCTGCTTGTGCAGATAAGTTGTGTGGTAAGGATTGAGCTTCTAAAATTTCAGTGTCTGTAACTACTGCATACCCTACCAGATTCTTCCCTGTAGGACCCCTTCTGCATGAGCCATCTACGTAATATGTCACCTCGGCATTATCCAAGGGCATATCTGTGAGATCTTGTCTAGGTAAAGCTAACTGTTCAATTTCCTGCAGGCAGCTGTGTGGTGTGCCATCCGCAGGAGTTGGAAGTAATGTTGATGGATTTAATGTCGTACATCGTTCAATTGTCATATGAGGTTGGCTCAGCAGTATAGTCATACACGAAAGGTGTCTAACAGGCGAAAGGTATGCCACTTTTTCTTGCAGTAAAATTATTGCAACTGCATGAGGCACTCTCAACGTGAGAGAGTGGAATAACACGACTGAGGCCGAAGCCTGTACTGCCATTGCAGCTGCAACTACTGCTTGTACACAGTTAGGCAAAAATCACGCCACTGGATCTAACTGTGATGAATAATAGGCTATGGGGCGTTGCTTATCCCCATGTTGTTGCATCAATACTGACGTCATATATCCTTGCTTACAATCTACGGTCTGAAAGAATCATTTATGATAATTTGGAAGTCCTAAAACTAATGAAGAAGCTATCAACTGCTTCAACCTGCAGAAAGCCGTTTCTGCTTCGGGTGTCCATTGTAAGATATCTTGTGCTGCCATTGGTGTCTTATATATCAAGTCAGTCAGTGGAGCAGATTCCAAAGCATAATTTGGTATCCAGCTCCGACAAAAATTAGTTGTACCCAAGAAAGACATCATTTCCTTCTTGGTTGTTCGTTTGGGTGCTTGCAAGATCGCTGTTTTTCTTTCCTCATCTAATATTCTACCTTCATTGGATATTACATATCCCAAGTATCTAACTTGTTTTCTCCAAAGTTGTAACTTACTTTTGTTCACTTTGTGTCCTTGTGTTGCTAAAAAATTCAATAATGCTACAGTATCCTCCCTGCACTGTTGCTGGGTGGGGGCTGCTAGCAAGATGTCATCTACATAAAGTAAAATTTGACTACCTCCCAGTGGGGTAAACCCTGCCAGATTGCTAGCCATTTCTTGTGCAAATATTGTTGGGCTCTCACAATATCCCTGTGGTAGTCGAGTATACATATACCTTTTATCCCGAAATGTAAATGCAAACCAATATTGACTATCAGGATGTATAGGTATTGAAAAGAAAGCATTGCTGATATCTACCACAGAGAAATACTTCTGTTGTGGTTCTAAATCGTTTAACAAAGTATGTGGGTCTGGCATGGTAGGTGCTCTAGGTATTACTGCATTATTTACAGCTTGTAAATCTTGTACCATCCGCCATTCCCCATTTGCTTTTTTAACAGGAAATAGGGGTGTATTACATGGTGAATCAGGAGATTCTATCAGTGCTCCTTCTTTGAGTAATGCTGCTATTATAGGCTTAATTCCTATTTCTGCATCCTTTCTCAAAGGGTATTGTCTTTTCTGTGGTCTAAAAGCTGACTTTGGGGTTATTGTAACTGGTCCTGCTGTTCGAATAAGTCCTACATCTGACTTGCCTGTTGACCAAAGAGTTGTTGGAATTTCACATAAAGCCTTTTCTTCTTCTTCTAATAAGAACGCTAATCAGCTGTCCTCGCTAGATTGCAAGTGCACAGCTGGATGTGTCTGTGTCAACCAATTCAGTTTTTGTTTTTGTATCCCTTGTTCTGATAGTTCTAAATCAGTCTGTTTCTCCCATCTTGTTACTTTTTCTCCTAAGTCTTCCCATTTTACACTTTTGTTCTTTGTCAAGCTGACATGTGGTAACCGATTTGATTTAAATAATGCAAGGAATTCATGAGGTAATGAACAGCTAACTACACTGTTCCCCTCAGTATTCCAGTACAAAGTACGCAATACTAATCTAGTTGCTCGATTTCGGAACAATTCTTGCTCATACTCTCTATCAGGTCCTGGTGTAGTACAGTAGTATAGAGTACAGTGTAACAAATGCTGTCGATCAGTGTCAAGGGAGGGGGCTTTACTGATGGCTACATTCATCAGTTCCTCTGTTACTGCCCCTGGACCAGTCGTGACTAGGTCCTGGCTGTACCAGTAAAAAGTTTCACCCTCCGATCGCACTACAAAGGTATCCATTTGTCTCTGTGCCTCCATACCTTGTACAGTTGGAACTACTGCTATGCCAAATATCTGCATAAGGTCCCTGCCCAATAGGTTCACTGGGCACTTTGCAGAAACAACAATTTTACTTCTCTGGGTCATACCTGAAACAGGGTCAGTTATCGCTATATCATGGGAAAGCGGTTCCCTATATAGCTGTCCGTCTGCTGCTTTCACTAGTATATAATCAGGTGATTCAGAATGTTCTGGTAACTTGGAGGGGTTTATCAAAGTCCGTGATGCTCCTGAGTCACACAGGAGTTTGACTTCCCTTCCCTCCACCAGAAGTGTAACTTCTGGTTTCGTATCTGCTAAGTAGAGCTCTAAACTCAATAATGCTAAGTCCAAAATTTCACTGTCTTCATCCTCCATATCTACTTGCACTTCCTCTACTCCTTCTATCACATTTACATTCTGTTTATTAACTTTTCCTGATGATTTCTGACTTTCACATGATGCATCTTCACTATCATATAGTCAGTCTTCATCTCCCTTATCTTCTGTAATTACCTTTTTGTTTTTCTTACAATCCCTTGCTAGATGTCCCTTTTTCCCGCACTTGAAGCATTCACCTCTCTTTTTTCTCTCTTCAAAATCTTCTGATCGTTTGTCAGACTGTTTGTTTCCCTGGGCATTCTTCTTGCCCTTTTTACCTGATTGTAATACAAATACTTCAGCTCCATCTTCAGCAGTGAAGACTTGTGCCTTATTTTTCTTTTTACTATTAAAATGTCTTTCAGCATGTCTAGCATATTCAAGTAAGGCTTGTAGCCTCCTTGTTCGATGGTCTATCATATGCTTCGTAATGAAGCTACTAATAGGTGCAATGCAACCTTTCAAAAATGCATTTTTCAATTGTTGTTCATACGGGGAATCATTCGTTTGGTTCTCAGGAACCGACATACCACTATGATTATTAAAACATTCTAATAATCTAGCATAGTACCCATCTATTGTCTCATTTTCCTGTTGTATGCATTGATTAATGCAAGTCCAGTCTGCTCTAGGTTTCCATTTCTCAGAGATTCGGTCTGTTAGACATTTCACTCTGTTGTCTAACTCTGCGTCACTATGTGGGAGTGGTCTAAGCTCTGCATTCCGAGGATTCCAGGTGCCACAAATCATGTGCCAATCTGGACCTATAACTTGTCTTACTACTTTTTCTACTTCTTACCCATTCAAGTGGTAACTCAACCTCATGCCTTGTAAATCTTCTAAAAATTTCGTAAAATTAACTTTCGGATGGGGGATTCCCTCAGTAGCCTTCCAGATATCCTCCGGTGTCCATGGTCTATATACTAAGAGTGTTGGGTTTTGCCCTTCCTGTCCTGCCTGAGGATTTGGAACTTCTATAATTGGGCATATTTCTTCCTCACTCTCATCCTGTAGATTTCTCTCTATTTGATATGATTCTGTGTCCCTATGTGTTTTACGTGTTTGGGACCTAGTTTCAATAGGATCTCTAACAAATGGTTGTGGTCTTGCTGAAACTTCAGGATAACGCGGAGGCGGACCAGCCTGTCCACTCACTTCATATCCTGAAAAGGGTAAGGGAGGGGGCAAGGGAGGAGGAGGAGGAGCTGTCGCTATTACCAAATTATTATCTTCTTTGTCTAAAAACAATGTTTTTGAATTTTTTAGCTTCTGTTCTCTACGATTTACTTCCTCAATCCACCTGTGTGCCTGAGGAATGCCTAATCGGCGTTGTTTTTTTGCCTGACCTCCCGCATCAGATTTAAGCTGTTTAAGGAGTTTAACTAGTGAAGTTTTATCTAGTTTACCATCAAATTCATATTTGTTAACCCATTTCGTATAATACCTAACGTTATCGGAACGTTGTGATTGCATGTATTTTGCGTCTTCGGTTAGGGGCGGATCTCACAATGTTTTAGTGCACTGATTACCCATGGCAAAGAAAATGTTATGTAACCCTTTTTTTATCACGTGATATCAAATTCTCAGTTCCTGTTCACAGTTTATCTAGAATAATTGCCTACCTTATTCTATTACCCTGATCTATGACCAAATATACAGTACTTCCTTTTGTCCCTGATCTAAAACAGAAAAAAGGTAAATTCTTCCTACCTGAGCCTCCGGTATTGAACTGTCCAATGTCCGCTCTTCGGCCACAGATCAGAAAGTGGCCAGTCTCTTTAAACGACAATTCAGTTGGAGGTCTTTTCACCCAAGAAGAACCATTTCGGTAACTTCTCCTGCGCAGTATTCGACCACCGGTAGACTCTGATCTGCAGCTGTCCGAGGGAATTTCCGGTCCGAAGGACCAAACTGGTAAATAAAATCAAGAATTCAATACACAGGAGGTTCAGATTCAAAAGTTTACTAGTGTACACCAGGAGGCAAAAAACGTACAAGTACAGAATTTTGTCTGACATGAAACAGGAAGCACACAATTTTATATAGGTTTAACATTCAAGCTGTGCCCACCTTACTGACGTGGTATGTCACAGGACATCTACATCACTTTAGCTTACAGTCCTCTATTCATTAAATCTGCTGATGCTGTATATTTTAAAAAAGTTTTCCTCTGGTTACAATACGGCCTTGCTATCCACCTGGTCAGACATAATGTCTCTCTGTAAAGTTACTTCTTCAAGGTTTCATATCGGTTCGAATACAATAGCAGATTCAGTCTTTTAATACATATCTTTGTTCTCTGTTACACTTTCTCACACAGCTGCATGCTATCTCAGTAATACATATACAAGGCCAAATCATCCCAGCAGGAAAGAGCAGAAGATTTCATTATTTCACACATTTAATTTCCTGACCCAGCAGATAATCACTTGTGAAAAGCATAAACATTAAAACTTGCTAAGCTGGCATCTGCCAGGGTCGAAGGTCAGCTTTGCTTCAAGCCACACTGCAGTTTCAAAACTACTTTACATTTAAACATGAATTAATCCTCTCTACTATATGATTAATAGAATAAAATGCATTATATACTACTTTGCTTTTAAACTAGCATTTCTCATATATTCAAATACACATTTTTCTAACATCTACAAAAAACAGCTTTGCCACAGCAGCAATGTTTAGTTGCTGCAGGTGACCTCTTCCACAAAAATCATTCAGTCCCACCATTTGCATCTGGAATTGCCTCCTTAGAGGAGGCATGTCCACTGCATTCCATCTACACCTTTGCTGAGCATAGTCTGGTCACTGTCTCACCTTCTTCTTGGTCCAGCAAAATACTGTTCAGCAAAATGGGCAGGTATTGTATAATTAATTACAAATTTTCATTGTGGACTAATGTGCTTCATTAGTTATCCTTTTATTTTGGAAAGTGAGACAGGACTTGTGAAGAAACAGTCTCTCTCATATTGTGGTTTACACACAGTGAACTTGAAACATTTATAAGATATTTCAGGGATGTTTCAGTACCTGATAACTGATGTCACACCATGATCCAGAGTCCACCTATTTAAAGCATTACAGCTTGAGTGTAACTCCACAGACCATAGCAGGTATCCCCTGTAGAGTGTATATCAATTGCTTATATGGTCCTTCATACAAAAATTCTCTGTGTTCTTACTTTCCATATTTTCTGAGTATGCTTGTGGGTGTGACAATTAGGAAGACTGGGAGTTACTTGGTCTGTATAGCCATAGACCATATAACTGTTTGGAACTTGTTCTGTTGTTGGACACAGTGGCTGAAGCAACCCAAAAGAATATGGGATGGGTTTGTTGTGGCATACCTGCTATAGCTGTTGTTATTACAGAATATTAGGCAGCAGATTTAATTTCCTGTTTACTTTTCTTGTTGTGACATGCCTCTTTTCATACAAGATTTTAGACTATTTTTTTTTATTCCTGGGTTTATTCCTGGATGTTCTTTACCTATACGTTTGCTTCTACTAAGTTTAGAGGATTTCCTTTGTAAAACTTCTGTGAGAGAACAGGATTGGGAAGGGACATTGGACTGGTTTTGTCTTTTATTTTGAATGGCATGTGAATGTCACTTAAGCAAGATATTGACTGGGATCTCAGTCCCCCAAAACAGAGATGTGTATTTGCTTATTGTTTGTCACATGTCAAGAATAGTATGCTGCTCGGCCTGATAATTGAAATACATTTAAAGGTTTAGGGTTATGACACCTGGACTGCTTCAGGTTTATGGCTACTTATCATTAGAAGCAGACTGTAGTGAAAATCTCAATTTTGTAAACAGTTACATTTCTGACAATGATGGGAGAAGGAGTTTGCTGTTCCATGTACATTTTGGAAGACGGCAAAATGAATTACCTAAATGTATCAGGCATGCAAATTGTCTTTCAGTGTTTAAAATGAAGTTTGAGGATCATATGGGTAATACAAGATATCAATTAAGGTACTTGTTCATAATAACACAAGTCAGAATCCAGAGTAGCAGCTGTCAAATTATAAACTAGTGCAAGAAAACCTTTTGTGCACCCCCAACTTTGATCTGAATCTCCTACTAAATATAGCATTCCATGAAATGCTGCAGCCTTCCCGATGATTTGATATATTAAGCTGGAAGATGTAGGAAATGTTAGCTCCACCATGCTCATTTTTTCCAGTTTTATTCAAGATGATCACATTTCAAAACATAATTTTCATTTGAGAGGTTTGTTGAAAAATTTTTAATTTAAAAGCATTTCAACAACAGGGACTTCCCAAATGGCTGCAGATTAAGTAACAGCTTCATTTCAGCTCTCCCAGTGTGAAAAAAGAAACTCAGAAGAGAGAGCCAGTAAACTCATATTTCTGGGTAAATTTCAGTAATTGGCTAGTAAGTGCACTGCGTGGATGATGGCAAAAAAGAAATTCAGAGAACCTGAAAGAAAATCAGTCACAAAAGTTGAGGAAAAAACTGACTGGGAAGAGTTCTGCAGCTGTTCAGCAAAAAGCAGTGCAAGACATGACTTCAGGTAACCTAGAGGAAAACAATAAGGCAGATGTACTCAGAGCTGATTAAAATAAATGAAATTCTGAATGAGTATACTAACTCAAATAAAAGGTTAGAAAATAGAGGAAGCTTTAAAAAGATATTCAGATTAAGTGCTAAAACTGCAAAAGTCAGAGGTCAGAATGAAAAGGCTGGCTGAACACGAGACTGCCCAAGAAGAAATGTTTAAAAAAATAATAGAATTAGAGGACAGAACACATGCAGAAATCCTGAGATTTTTTGCTGTACCAGAGAAGTTGGAAGAACATACTGTATTAATTTTATTAAAGCACAAATAAGCAACTGGACTGTTATTCCACAGCAGGAGTTGTAATTGAAAGGGTGCATGACATGTATCCTCCAAACCTGGCCATGACAAAGTAACCTAGACCTTTAATAGTAAAGATGCAGTTCTGCCAGCAGAAGGAGCTGATTCTGACAAAACTAGGGGAGAAGGACAAAGTACTAAAATGTGGAGGCAGTAGAATATTTGCGGAAAATTATTACTCACTGTAAACCAGGCGGAAAAGGAGTAAATTTATTCCACTAATCAGGGAATGTTGAGAAGCAGGCATGAGATTCAAGCTGCTGTACTGAGCTATTTTTAGAATATTCTTTCCTGGAGGGACAAAATAATTTTTTTAATGCAGACCATGCTAAGGAGAAAATAGAAAAGTTTGTCCAATAAAAATGTGAGTTATAAAACCAAAGGAGATTCTACTTCTTTTACTTCTGGTATAAAGATCACAGAGAGAGACTGTACCAGTGAAACTTTTTCCAGTGTTTCAATGGAAAATGCATTGAAAGACATAAAAAAGCACAAGAGTTGACTAGAAGAACTGGGAGTACATTGGAAATAAAGCAGAGTCTGAATTTGGGAGATGGAGATCAACAGGAGTAAAACTAGCAACTCCGAAATTGACAAATGTGGTATTAAAATGCATTAATTTTATTTGTAAAGCATGACAGAACAAGAAAACTTGGAAATATTGGACTTTTTTGACTTTGTTAAACTTGTAGGGGACTCTAAAGCATATGTCGTGCCTCATGCCATTAATGTTTGTAGGAGCATTTTGGAGGGGAAGAGGACGTAATGAGTTAACTGTAAGCAAAACAAAATGTTGTGCTTAATAATAGTGTTTTTGTAATGCATGATATAATCTGCATGCTATAATGTTTTCTCAGTTATTTCCAAATCTAATGGGGATACTGAACTAAACAGGTGCCCCTATTTTTTTATTCTTCCTCCTTTCTTTCTCCTTGTTGAGTATTAAGAAATGTAGGCACTGCAATGTAAAAAAAAGAAGAAAAGTCTGGTGAAAAGAGCAAGATACAATAAAAACTGATGTGCTTTTTTCACCCTTGCATAGGGGAATCATTGTATTAAGGCCCTTCGCTTGATCTAGTAACACATTTTAAGAGAAGGCAAATAAAAAAGAACATTGTCTAGCAATAAATGAGTGCTTGCAGGAGCAGCTGTGTATCTGGTTCTCATGTCTTCATGGAGATAATCTGATAATACTTATTTCTTTCAATGTCTAGGAGTATTCGCAGTGTCTGTTACTTCTTTTTCTTTCTAAAGTGGACAATTTTCATTCTTTTTTATAGTAGAGTTGTAGTACTTAAACTCATCTCCACTCCCCCTAAACACCTCCCTTTCATATCTGTCAAAGTGGCAAATTTGAGCTGTTTACTGCTGTGATTGATAGATTGTATGAGACAAAGTTCATGTGCTGAGAAATGCTCTTGTGTGCAATTATGCCTTTTAGTAGTCATTGAAAAGCAAGAAATGCGAATTAAACTTGACTGACTAAAAGAAAGCAGAGGCTGTATGTGAAAACCTATGTAAAGTCAATGCATTGACAGGAGCTATGATGTAATATTTTAAAGCCAAACACTGCATTGTGGGATACCTGGAGAGAGACTAAAAAATCAAGATGCATACTCTGGATTTACATTTAAAAATATGAAAAAAAGTTTATAGAGTCCAAAAATAAAACACAAAATCTAAGAGGATACAAAACCAAAAGAAATCCAAGGCAGATGGTCACGAGCAGAAACTGTTTTATTTGGTACAAACACATAAAAACAAAACAAAAAAAAATGTTTTCATTTATATTAAGTACTTTTGTCCCTTACTGGAACTTCATCAGAATATAAAAAGTTAAAACACAAGTAATCTCCGTGGTATCCCCGAAGTCTCAAAACAACCCACTAAAGTGTAGTGGGTCTAAAAACAAAACAGTGTAAGAAACTTCTCTGTGTGGAAGATTTTCAGTCCATATATTTCTAGTTAATCACTGTATATTAATCAGATCAGACAATAGTAGTAGAAGTAGCGAACGTAAACTCGTCAAGTCAAAAAGTAATAATAGAAAATATATAATTCTACAGCATTACTAAGTATTCGAAAGTAATCCAAGCAAGGCAGGCAGTCTGTTTCCAGTCGAAAATCCTTTATTAAGTACACAGACAAGCGATCCAAGTAAAACAAAAATAGAGTAATAATTTCCTCACAAACTTTCTAAATATATATATACTTTTTATCAGGCATGGGAGTGGTTTATTGTGCTGTAAAACAAAGTGTTATTGGTACACATGTTAAATTCACATCCCTTCCCCCATCAGTGTGACATTCGAGCTGGTCCTGCCCTATCTAGTAGCTGTCATAATAATATATAGCCCTAATGTACTTTAATGGTACATCTTATTTAACCAAATTATTAAGTCTGTGATTTAGGTTGATATATTTCCAGCCATGTAGTATATTGCCTTGTATAAAATCACAGACTTAATAATTTGGTTAAGTAAGATGTGCCATTAAAGTACATTAGGGCTATATATTATTATGACAGCTACTAGGTAGGGCAGGACCAGCTCGAATGTCACACTGATGGGTGAATTTAACATGTGTACCAATAACACTTTGTTTTACAGCACAATAAACCACTCCCATGCCTGATAAAAAGTATATATATATTTAGAAAGCTTGTGAGGAAATTATTACTCTATTTTTGTTTTACTTGGATCGCTTGTCTGTGTACTTAATAAAGGATTTTCGACTGGAAACAGACTGCCTGCCTTGCTTGGATTACTTTCGAATACTTAGTAATGCTGTAGAATTATATATTTTCTATTATTACTTTTTGACTTGACGAGTTTACGTTACTTCTACTACTATTGTCTGATCTGATTAATATACAGTGATTAACTAGAAATATATGGACTGAAAATCTTCCACACAGAGAAGTTTCTTACAATATAAAAAGTTAAGATACAAAACTTTTATGCATATATCCATGAGCAATGACAACAATTTATTTGATGTTTCAATAGGGAGTGTCTCCAACCATCCTTTGGCAAAGTAGTAAAAAAAGTAGTCTTAAAATGTAGGAAACATCAATATTTCATAAAATAAACATGTTTTTTTTTTTTCAGTTTGTGGACACGATTCTCCTTTAAGAAAATTCTGGGAGAAATAATCAGCTTTCAGCAGGGAAATTTACTTATAGGTGGGTACTGGAATTTTATTTTCAGCAATGAAGATGTTTGTGGTAGGCCCAAAAAGAAAAAAATAACAAAGGAAGGTAGATTTTTGAATACATTTATGAATATTTGGCATGGAAGATGTGAATTCAGTAGTAGGAGTTTAGAGTGAATTTATATATTATTCCTAAAGATACAAAAAATGGTCTAGACTAGACAGAACATATATTTCACAGGAACATGTGCATTTAATTGAAAGTTTTGATACACATCCAATAAATATTTCAGAGCATGTGCAAATAATAAGTAAAATAAAAAAGCACGGTAATGAAATAAAAATGAGACACTGGCACTTTCCCACATATCTTTTGAACAGAGAAGATTTTAAGGAATGGGTAGTGGAAATTATTTGGGAGTTATTAGAGTTCTTGGACAAGACATTAGAGAATATATAAATTTCTTCTGAAAATATAGCTAGGGAGTGGAATAAAATTAAAGTGGCGTTTAAAAATAGGGTGGAAATGAATGAGAGAGAGAGAGAGAGATGGTTAAGGAGCAAGAATTATTTAGAGGTACTGACAAAGGTTAATGTACTGCAGAATAGGGGGGGGGGTCTCACAGAGCAAGAGGAGGAGGAACAATTGCAGAATGCTAAATAGAAAATAAAGGATTATCTCAATACTATGCATGAGTTTAGAAAGATTGCTGTTAAGCAACTGTTTTTTGATAAATCCAAAGCACAAACGCTTTTAGCACAGTGACTCAGGCAACAGAAAGTAGAAAGGGCTGTCGCCAAGTTTAGGGAGCGTATAATAAGGAAGATAAGATCCTATAGAGGTACAAGAAATATTTTGAAAATGTTATGAAAGTCTGAATAAAACAGAGAAATACAGAAATCAAGAAAAGGTACAAAAGGAAATATCTATGAAAGCATTAAATATGCTAGGGTTTAGAGGTAGATGAGGCTCAATTACTGACAGGATAGGAGGAGATGAGATAAAAAATGGGGTTCCGGCGTGTAGCTCGCAAGACATTTCCCTGCAAGCTACACTGCTGAACCCAAATGGCTGCAGCAGCACTTTGCCGTAGAGCAGTACGGCTGAAAAGCATAGCCGCTGGAGCTGTAGACTATGAACAGAAATGTTTTAAATTGTGGTGAACCTTACAGACAGCTGCCCGGCTGTATTCTAGCAGAGACACCTGCGCTAGATGTGTAAGACATTCCTTATTCTCCTACAAGGAATGCATTTAGGTTCAGTGTAGTGTATTAAGCTGGCAGACATTAAAAATTGCCTGCAGACTAGTCCATCAGAAATACTGGGTGAGCAAATTGGTATGACTAAGGAAATTCTTTTTTTGAGCAATTATAACAGAATCAGAATTGCCTAGACATAGTGAGTCTACTTATGGTGGCTGCCAAAAAAGCAATTACTAAGAAATGGAAATCAAAGTCTAAACCAACTGTGCTACACATAGTGAATATAGTTACAGAGGTAAAATAACTGGAATTGGGATTTTCATTCATAGAAATGTATGATTGTTTGTCATAAGTGATAATTTAATAAATATGCTTCTTGTTTAATAAACAAACAAAAAAAAAAAAAGTTCAGCGACTTTTGGTAACTCCTGCGTACATTCCAGTACTCCACTGGTCCTAAACATAGCCTTCCCACTTGGATCTGAAATCCTTTGTAGGACATGAAGCAAAAAAATGCTTACAGTACAACACAAAGCAATGCCATGACTGAAATCATGTAATAATGTCTAAGAAAGCCTTAAGTTTTGCCCGCTTGAGCTTTTCCAAGTAATAACCAATCAAGCAACCAGTCTGATCATATTTCCTCATCAGTATCTTTAATTTCAGTCTCCTATCTGAACATCAAAATTACAGTTTAGTCACTTAGCTAAGAACAGTTAACACCCAGAGACTAAATTTCACTGTACACAAAGTTCATAAAAAGAGCTGCCACAAATAAATCTAAATATTTAAGATTAATTTATAGTCTTTCATTACAGACAGATCTAGCTGTATTCAACTGGACGTATAAGAGAATTTAAGTACCTTTATCTGCACTTTTTTTCAAAGAATACAGTATTTAAATTGATTTAACTGTGTTGCAGGAATATATATTAACTGAACTGGAAGTTTTGACTCTGCTCTTCAGTTAGTCCCACCCACCCTCCCTGTTTTTGTTTTGGTTTTGGTTTTGGTTTTGGTGTTAATTTTAGTGGCCTTGAAACTGCCGCCCCTCTTGTAAATTTGTGTTTGGATACTCTTTCTGGGCCCATCTCATTTGCTTACTCAACTGAGTGCAGTGAGATCATATTCTGATTTCAGGCACTCCTACTGTGTACAAAGAGAGCATCTGGGAAACAGAAGAAAAAAAAAATCTAAGCTTGTTTCCTGCCTTTCCTGTTAAGTGGTATAGACTGTTTGTAGGCTTCTGAGCCCCCAAGCCCTTCTGTGTTGGAGGGTAGCCTTCTAGCTTAGTTTTTTTTTTTCTTATAACTAGCCAGTTTTCTAGTTTCAGCACTCAAATATGTTTCTTTGAACTCAGCACTTGTTCAGAACTCATTGTAAGCACTACATAAGCTGCAAATTACTACAGCACTCAACTTTCCTCACTTGTCTAGCGGAAAGCAGTTTTTAGTACTTAATAAATAAGCACTTATCCAGGCATGTCTAAGGGTCAGCTTCCAGTGATTTCTCCTGTCTACCTGATGAATCTGGGCATCTTGGGGTAATGCAGCAATTGCCTCATGTACACAGACAACCCTCTCCTCCTACCACCCAACACTACAACCTGTGAGAGATGCACTTATATAGCCAAACTGGAAGCAAAGGTCTCTTCACCCAAGACTGGACTAGACAGTCAAGAGGAGAGGGTAAACACTTGCACCACACCACACTCATCACATAGTCCCTCAAAACCCACACCACCAAAGCACACACATAGAAACACAAAACACACACCTACATTCGCGGAGGCTCTCAATAAAAACCTGCCCAAGCATCAGGGACATCCAAAGCATAAACGCAAGCAAACTCCACCCCCCAACACAACCCAAATGACACATAGCCCACAAACTCAGTGTGCCACTCAACCACAGCCCATAAGGCATAACAACGTACCCAACACTCTAGTCATAGGTGACTCTCTAGTCAGGCACACTGATGTTCCACTCACTAGACTAAACAAGGAGAAAGTTACTGTCAGCTGCCTGTCAGGTGCCAGGATCCACCACATAACGCATGCACTCAGGTCACTCCGCAATAAGTACAAATATGACACTGTCATTGTCCATGCTGGTGTGAATGACCTGAGACGTACCTCCCTGGACTACATGAAAAGAGACATGGAGGAGCTCTCTGATCTTGTATCCCAGGCAGGTATGACCCTAACCCTGAGTAGCATCCTGCCATCACCCAGAATGATACCACAGTACAAGGACAAAATGATTGACTTCAACAATTGGCTAAGCTTCTGGTGTCATTCTAAGGGGATCCAGTATTTGTCTGCCTGGGACGACATGATCGACAGTCCATGATGCTTTGCCAGAGATGGCCTGCACCTGTCACCCTTAGGATTCTGGATACTGGCTAAGACTCTTGCCACCCCTATAGTGCCTTTTTTAGGCAAGGTTCAAATGACAAATTCACCACCGTAACTGGTACAGGCAAGCAAAATCGGAGGGTAATGCTACTCAATGCTAGAAGTCTAAACCTCAAAATGCACTCACTCGAGGCACTCCTTAAAATGGAGAACATTGACATCTGTGCAGTGACAGAGACCTGGTTCGAAGCTCCAGAGAGCACCCCTGCATTACCAGGCTTCAATTCATACCACACCTTTCGGCCACGTAACCCAGGAAGAAGCACTAAAGGCAGAGGCATGTCCATATTCATTAAGGATATCCACACCTCCAGGCTAGTTGCACAGCATAATGCATCCGAGATTATCCAAGTGCAACTAACTCTGGGCAAGACCGCAATCCAAATTGTAGCTTGCTACAGACCCCTCACCATGCTCCAGGATTCACACTCCTCATTTCTTGATACACTGGAAAGTATTAAGGTACAACCCAACACCCTAATAATGGGCGATTTCAACTACCCCACCATTAACTGGGAAAACTACTCATGTACCAACTCTTTTGCTCAACGTTTTCTAGAATTCATAAATTCCAACGCCTTGGATCAACTTATTCACACCCCCACCAGGGGCAGCAATATCCTAGACCTGGTCATCACCAACATGGGAAACCGGTGTTCCACACCAGAGGTCAATTCCTCATTGGTCAGATCCGACCACAAGCTAATCAGCCTAGACATCCACATCCCACCCCCAGCCCCAATTAGGGAAGCCATCGTAAAAAACTTCTCAAAAGCCAACTTCACACTTCTTAAGACAGAAGTGGCAAACTTCATGACACCCATGCAGAAGGACAATAGAGGTATGACTGCCGAATCCTACACAAATGCACTTTATAAGCACTTACACGAGTGCATGGATCATGCTATCCCTAATAGAACCAAGATGTTATCCTCCAAAAAAAGGAAGCCAGTCTGGTGGTCCTCTGCCATAAACAAACTCTACAACAGAAGAAAGAAACTGTTGCAAAAAAGAGTAAAATCCCATGACTGGAGGAACTCCCTGGTCAGCCTCAGTAAGAAGTTGAGATCCCTCATAAAATCCTCCAAAGCAAGTTACGAAAACAAAATTGCCACTGACTCTAAAGACAACCACAAAGCATTCTATAGCTATGTCAATAATCTAAATGGGAACACTCAGATCTGCTCTGAGTTACAACATAATGGCACTAAATATACAGAACCAACTGATATTGCCAACATCCTAGCAGATAGGTTCAGTGCTAACTTTACCCCCCTCTCACCCCCTAGAGGGCCCATCTCTATACTGGAAGAATGCAAAGTTCCTATAATCACGGCTGCACAGTTAAAAAAGGCACTCTCCAAAGCCAAGAACACAGCATCCATGGGACCTAACAATATCCCAGGCTGCGTTCTACACGAACTACAGAATGAACTGGCACCCTACCTAAGTACCATGTTCAATCATAGCCTCACCTCAGGCTTTGTACCCACTGAGTGGTGCACCGCGACAGTTATCCCACTCCACAAAGGGGGAGCCATGACGGACCCTGGGAACTACCGCCCCATTAGCCTGACGAGCCTGGTCTGCAAAGCCATGGAACGTATCATTATGGAACTCATAAACAAAGACATTGGTAATCTCCAAACTCTGGACCCTACTCAGTTTGGATTTGTAAAAGGCAGATCATGTCTCCTAAACCTGATTGACTTCTTTGAAGCAGTCACCAAAGCCATAGATGATGGTAAAATGGTTCACACAGCTTATCTAGATCTCGCCGAGGCTTTCGACACCATCCCCCACTCTGGAATTATAGATAAGCTCACTAAACTAGGTATAAATCCCTATGTCATAAGATGGGTTGCCAACTGGCTCACGGACAGAACCCACACTGTGAAAGTAGCGGATACCAAATCCAACATCAGATCAGTGACAAGTGGAGTACCACAGGGTTCAGTCCTGGGTCCTCTCCTGTTTGGTATCTACTTCTCTGAAGTGCAAGCCAACACAGAAGGTCTTTGGCTAACAAAGTTTGCAGATGACTGCAAACTAGTAGCCATAATCAAAATTCCTAACGATGTGGACAAACTACAAAAGGGCCTCACTGAGACAGATTCATGGTGTCAAAGCCATGGCCTGAAGCTCAATGCCAAAAAGTGTATTGTCATCCCCTTTGGTAAAAACTCTGTACCCATGAACTACCACATAGCTGGTAGTCTACTTAATGCTGAAAATGTGATGAGACCTTGGGACACAGGTGGACAGTAGTCTCTCCTTTGATAATCACATTGCCACAGTGGTCAGGAAATCCTTCTACGTGGCTCATCTCATCACAAAAGGATTCTCATCCAGAAAAAAAGAGGTCATTGTTCCCCTCTACTCATCACTCATTAGACCCATTATGGAGTACAACGCCCCTTTTGGTATGTACCTCACAAGACATCTACAACAACTGGAAAGACCACAGAAATACCTCACAAAGAGGATTACTGGCCTCAAACAGATGCCCTATGCAGACCGTCTCAAAAAACTACAGCTTTACTCCATCGCATATCGCCTACTTAGTGGCAATCTCTGTCTAACATACAAAGCTATGTCAAACCCAGAGCTGTTGGACATGCTCCACTTAAAGAAATCCCAATCCCTCCGAGCTACATGCTCTAGGGACCTTAACCTTGTCACCACAATAAACAGAACATGTTGGAGGGATAGATTCCTGTCCCATAGACTTCCCATACTCTGGAACAGACTACCTATCTATGTCAAACAGAGCTCCTCATTAGCACTCTTCAAGAAAAATCTTGATGATTGGATGGGAAATGGGAAATTCACCCCGGGGATCACTTCTGTGGCTCTGCTCGACAGGGGCATAGGAAAATAATTTTCTTGGGTGGCGAAAGCCAGGGTACATTTTTTGGCTAGGCTTGTATGGGCCCTAGGGCCGATAGCCTAGTACCTACCTATGAACCTATGACAGACAATTTATGTTTTGAAAGGAAATCTTTCATCATTAACCCCATTCACATAACTACCTAACCCAGTTGATACTAACCAGTTCAGGCCTATATCAGAAGAACTCATGTAGAGTACAATCTCAGAGTAAGTTATTTACACTCTGCTACTAGCATGTCTTCAGTTTGGAAGGGCTCCCTGTTCCTCCCCAAATTGTTTTTATCCCAGCTGTAATGTCACGGCTGTTCAACATACAGTAACTATTAATATTATTATGGCTAGTAGTTTGCTTGTAGGGCTGTATTTTGGACTAACCACTGCCCTTCAGTTTAGTTGATCTTATCCAATTAATCAATGTGTGTGTGTGTTGTCTTTCAGCTTTTCCTGGTTAGGGGTCGCCACAGCAGAACTCCGGTCCGCTAATGATTGGCAGTAGATATTTACATGCCGAATACTTATGCAAATTGAATTTGATTGTACAAGTTCTACCAAGTTCAGTTATTAATTATCCAATAGACAAACCATAGTGCAGTATCTTGTTACCTACTTGGATCTTAGCCTCCTTTCTTATTGAGTGCCTTGTTTCAATATTGAGTCATGTTGTTTTTTGATTATTCATTAACTCACTCTCCCCCACAGTACTTCCCCATCTTAAACTGATATTTGCACATGAATATGTCATCAGTTCATGCAGCTAGACTTCAGAATTATTATTCCACCTTCAGGAACACAGTTTATATAATTCTGCCATTGGTTCTACATCAACAACAAACTAATAGTTGTCTCAGATTAAATAAATATAGTATTTTGGCACATCCCAAATATTATCCAGCTTAAATGTAAAGGAATTATGGGTCCTCCCTTTCCTCACAGTTCAAACTTTTAAATGTTTTAGTATTCATTTGTATCTAACCCTAAACATCTCTTACTATGTCATAATATCTCTCTTTTTTCCTGGCAAAAGTAAAGAATACTTACTAAAATTAGAACATGTTCCTCCCATGAATGCTTTTCGTAGTCCCCATATTAGAAATTCTATTTCAGCCTACCTAGTGTTAATATTGTTTATACAGTTTTTGCTGAGGAATGAACACATAGTAGTCATATTCTGAATTCAATGAATACTGTACCAGTCATACTCCAGGATACCTAATTTGCCTTCATACTGCATAGCATCTTTGATATGATAATGAATTCTGTTAACTTGTATTGAGCAAAACTGTCCTGTTCCATTGTGCACTATTCATTAAGAAGTCTAACCCCAAGTCTCTTATTCCCTACAAACATATAACTTTACTGTCACTTCAGCAAAATGAGCATTCATTGATTTAAGTCCATCCTTCCAAATGTCTGTGGGGAGCCCACCCTTTCTACCTTTCAAAAGACTTTCTTCTACAACCTGCACCTGCTTGTCAACATCACCCTCTCCATATTCACTCTCCACTTTTCTCTCTTCTGGCATCCTATCTAACTGTTGATGTTGGACCAAATTTCCATCTACAGCAATTTATTCAAAGCCAACATGACTTGGTTTGTGTAATCATTTGTATGTTCTGGTAAGCAGTAAGAAAAAGCAATTTATTCTTGAGTGCTATTAAAAGTCTCAACTCATTAGCAAAATGTAGGCTATTTAAGACTAATTATGAAGTTCCCAGTGGCATTTTACACATTTTTTGTAAAAACACAACTTTGCAATATGTAAACTTAAACTTTAAACAGTGCTAATGGTGCTGCCATACAGTGCACTGAAAAGCTGTCAGATTTATAAGGTTTTAATGGCATTTTATGTTTAATTTAAATCACTGTATCGTCCATTTTCTGGCTGGAAAGGATCAGTCTGACCAGCACACTTACCAGTTTAACAAATGATCTGTGTTATCTACCCAAAGGACTTCCATTTTTTTTTCTTTTGTGGAGTAGGCAGTTTAATTTCCAGGTGTATAACATCTCTTAAGTATGTTTTGCTCTTTGGATGGATTTGTTCTGATAGTGTGTGAAAGTGGACCAACCCAATATATTATTTTGTAACTCAGCTTGCTACTTTAACATAACTCTCTTGTTTTTATTTCAGTGGGCATGGAGTCTGTGATTGTCGTATTGTGGTATAAACTTTTTACTGTTGCTGAGATACTGTTCCTGTTTTTTGACTTTCATCTGACCCATTAAGTTAATTAACTTGGAATCTTTAGTCCTGTGTGCTGTGGATGAATGTGGTATGCTAACATGAACCTTGTGGACCTTACACTTTGAAGAGTGAGAGTACAAAGCTGCTTAGTTTCTGTTTGCATGGCAGTGATTCTGCTGACATGACAAGGGAGCAGGACCTTCAGGTTTTGAATGGAGAGGTAAATGTGTATGTCAGTAGGATACAGCAGACTGTATACTAAAAGAACTGACTTTTACTGTTGCTATACAGCTGCAAGAAGGACTGAACTTTTTGACAATATATAACTTATTTCATTTTATTTTTATTTGTACTTTTAATATTTATGGATGTGTTGTTTCTGCATAATCTTTTTCAGAAAGCTAATTTTGTCACTTTAGTATTTAGCTAATTTGCTATTGGTTGAATTCTTCATTTCTTTTACATGTATGAATTTTTGTAATGTGCTTTGGATTAAATCATATATATAAACTTATACTAAGTCCAAGTCCAGCTTACCATCCCCTTTTTTGACTAAGTCAGTTCTACAGAGTTTTCCTTTGCCAGGTGAGAGCTGATATTTGAGATGGTTTAGTACCCAAGACAAGATGTCTGAGAATGTGTAGTACTTTGACATGACATGTGAGAAGGTTCAGTACCTTAGACATGAAGTCCAAGATGGTTTAATACTTTAGACACGATGTTTGAGAAGGTTTAATATCTTAGACATGATGTCTGAGAAGGTTCAGTACCTTAGACATGATGCCCGAGAAGGTTCAGTACCTTGGACATGATGTCCGAGTAGGTTCAGTAGCTTGGACATGATGTCAGGGTAGATTCAGTACATTAGACATGACATCTGAGAAGGATTAGTACCTTAGAGATGAAGTCTAAGATGGTTTTGTACCTTGAACATGACATCTGAGAAGGATTAGTACCTTAGAGATGAAGTCTGTGATGGTTTTGTACTTTGAACATGACATCTGAGAAGGATTAGTACCTTAGAGATGAAGTCTGTGATGGTTTTGTACCTTGAACATGACATCTGAGAAGGATTAGTACCTTAGAGATGACGTCTGTGATGGTTTTGTACCTTGAACATGACATCTGAGAAGGATTAGTACCTTAGAGATGAAGTCTAAGATGGTTTTGTACCTTGAACATGACATCTGAGAAGGATTAGTACCTTAGAGATGAAGTCTATGATGGTTTTGTACCTTGAACATGACATCTGAGAAGGATTAGTACCTTAGAGATGAAGTCTAAGATGGTTTTGTACCTTGAACATGACATCTGAGAAGGATTAGTACCTTAGAGATGAAGTCTATGATGGTTTTGTACCTTGAACATGACATCTGAGAAGGATTAGTACCTTAGAGATGAAGTCTAAGATGGTTTTGTACCTTGAACATGACATCTGAGAAGGATTAGTACCTTAGACAATGATTTTAGTGATGTGCAAGGGCTGCTTGTTCCAGCTAGTCTTCTCATTTCCCTACATTCTGGAGAAGCTTCATGTCCTGCTTATCCTGCAGCCTTTTCTTTTTTATTCAGCTTACTGTATTATGTCTGCCCCAAGCATCATTTGTCTGTCATTGTTTCTGTTGCTACCACAAATTTACATACCTGTTAAAGCAATTGCCATCCCTTCTACAAAAAACAAAACAAAAACAAAAAGAGACTTCATAATGTCTCCATTGCACCTTCCACACTGTGCTACC
Organism: Protopterus annectens; assembly: GCF_019279795.1. NCBI lineage: Eukaryota > Metazoa > Chordata > Ceratodontiformes > Protopteridae > Protopterus > Protopterus annectens. The sequence continues at coordinate 60,843,444 of NC_056730.1, read as the reverse complement.
AAGTTGTTCTCATGTCTGTCTCCTTGTTTTCTTGGAATATGCTTATTCCTTACATGTACTGAAGTCATTCTCTCATATCTCTCCTTTGCTTCCTTTCTGTAAGACTGCTGTGCACACTTACATATTACACGGCAAGGTGTGTGTGCACTGTGCTTCAAAGAAGGTGATATATGACTTGGCAGAGGTGAAAGAATGCTTGAATTTGTACCAGCTGAGATATAATACAAAGTAGTAAAGACTAATGCACAGTATAAGTTAAAACTGTAAGAGTACTCATTATGGTAAAATACTTGCAATGTTAAAAAAAGAATATTGAAAAAATTAAAGTAGTATTCGTTCATTAGATGGACTGGCACGGGACACTTTCAACCATGCTTTAGTCCATTAAGCTGGTCATCACTTGTATATAACATATATGTTAGCAAATACACAATAACATTCAAATTAAGAAAATAGCAACAGTGTGCGCAACGTTAAAACATGGATTCAAGAAGAGGGACTTGAACCTAGTCAAGCCTATTGACACAAATCAGCGACTAGTCCTATATTTATTAGTTTATGGAGTGAAAAGCTCCATTTCTGTGAAAAGTGAACTAAACAACATCCTTAAACCACAAACGCTGCATGGAATTGAAATGCCTTCACTATTCTGTTGATAAATAGCAGTTATATTTATTTATTGACCGGGAAAGTCCACTGGGTCAGAATAACTAATTTCCAGTGGAGGCCGGGGGACAAAAGCTCCAGTAACAAATTAACAATTACTACACCAAACAACTAAACAAAAATTATTATACAACAGGATAAGATGTACAGTAATAAGAAACCATACAAATATAAATAACATGTCTTAGTGATAGAAATATGCAGAGTAGAATCTCATATCAGCAATTGCTACAGAATTGATGTACCAGTACAAAACATAAGAGACGTTTGAAGTACTTTTTATTTGAAACAGAACAGTTTGGGAAAATATGAGTGGACACAAAGTTTTATATGATTGAAGAGGACCTTCCAACACCATATTAATTAATTGTAATTAGCCCTCAGATTGCTATGACTTGTAAAAAAAAAAAAAAAAATTTGAGTTGTTTCAGCCTGAGTTCATACATAATTTCAGTGTGAATTTAACTTTTTCACCAGTATTTGATTTTTCCTTTTAACCTTGTTTGCTAGTGGAAAAATTGTTTCCACAGAATTGCTTGATTGTTTTAAGCCATCTTTTAGATTAAATCAGTGATGAATTTCTACCAGTGAGGAGAGAGACAAAGCCACAGTTGTAGCACATGAAGGAATGTTACAATTAGCTGGGATTCCAGTGGCTTTTTGATACTTTTTACACAGCCAGCACTGAAATTGTGATTATGTTGCTCATTTGAAAAATCCCAGTTTCACCCTTCAGGTATCATCCTTCTTTGTTTAAAAGTATTTTTTTCAGAGATTAATATTTGTTACAGAATTAACACTGGTAGAAAAGGGAACATTGTCGCCCTTTTCTGCAGACAGTTGATAAGGCTGTTCATATGAGGGTCTCAGAAGTATTTGGGTATACGCCAGAAACCATATGCAATTAAGCTAGAGTAATTTAATATGCATATCATTGTGAAAGGCAACATGATAGAAAATTTCAGGTGCCTCAAGGAAATCAATACAATCCTTGAAGATAGTATCATTTGAAAAAGGACTGAAAAGGAATATTGAATAATACTTTAAAAAACAAAAGCCACACAAAGCACTGATTTACAGAAAGAATTGTGCGTGTAATGAATAGTTTTACATGGACATTGCAGGGAACATGTAGTGAAGAAATTCATGAATGCATTGGGACAGACACAAGCTATTTTTTTTGCGGATTTAGCTCAAAAATACAGCTTAATTCACTGAATAAGAAAATGGGAATACTACACGATATATACTTTTTCTGCTGCTGTAGGATTCAAACCTTTATGCAGTACATTGCTTCCACTGTTTTACTATCAGGTTGGCTTTTCAAAACATAACAGTAGCTTTCAAAAACTACTTAATGAAAAATTGTCTCTTTCCAGTTCTAAATATAGGGGGTCCATTTTAATGATACCACTTAAATGGTGTAGAAACATGACACTTATAAAAGTGCCTTCTGAGAATACGTTATGTTTAAAGCTAAAATGTGACCGCAAACTATTCATTTTAAAATTATTCACAGCATTTCATTGGTCTCAGATATAAAAGACCCTTCGATCTTTTGAAATTTAACGTAAGAAAATCCAGTAAATAAATACCAATCCTCTGGAGATAAGGCAGCTGTGATTAATATATTCAGTACTGTACAGAATAAAATCCTGGGAAGTATGCCACCAAAAAGTCATAAATTTGGGATTTCATGCTTTATGCATTTGAAATTCAGCCAGTAATGCGCATGTATATGTGTGTGTGTGTGTGTGTGTGTGTGTGTGTGTGTGTGTGTGTGTGTGTGTGTATATGTATCCGTAGGGAGATGCAGCAGACATTTCATTGTAAGTTCATATGCAAGGTAACATTTCAATAAGTACCTTATATAATTCAGGCTAGCTTCTGATTAAAATGTAATGTTATTCCCTGCAGACTGATTAGCATTTACAAAGTCTTATAAAATATCAGTTTATCATCTTAAACTAAATATTTTTGGCAATAAAAAAAGTTGCTAGTAAATTTGCCTTAGATGTTGTATACCAAAGATACATTAACAGTTAGTCTGCCAGAAAAACCATGACTATAAACGATGGCAGCTTAGTTTAATTATGGTTGCTCTGACTCACTGCATTTATGCTGGCATGTACAGTTATGAGAAATGGGTGTCTCTCTGAAGAACTTTGTTTCATCAGTTAACATTTCACAAAAACGAGTGGCATTAAACTCATTCAATTTTCCCCATTGTGTTTGCTGCATCCCTAAATTTGTTTGTTTTGCTAGTGTACATGTGCGTATTCTCATGTGTGTGTACACAAGTATGGATTTTTGAAGGGCAGAGAATCCCATCTCTGTAGTAACCTTAATCAGGCAAGCTTTCAAGCACTGAACTCAAAAGGATAGCTCACAGCCATTCCACATCTGTAGAAATGGTCCAGCTAGAGCATTACTGGTTATAACATGTATTACCCATAAATGTGTAAAGATTCTGCTTAGAATATACAGGAATTGACTGGATCTTCTCACTACTATCAAATGTAAAGAAATTAGCAAGATCTTCTATTTAGCTTTATCAGAAGTTGCTCTTGGTAGCTACTCTATACTCATGTTGGTCAAGTTAGAAATCCCAGGATTCACGATTAGTTTCAACAAGCAGTTAATCAAGGTTTTACAAGACTGTGCAGGAAAGCTAATCAGTTACTTTTTTTTTTTTTTTTTTTTTGCAACAGCGTGGAAGTACAACATAAACACTAAAGCATCTCATATGCAGATGACTACAGCTTAGAAATTGCATTGCATTATGGACTATGTCAGTTTTTAAGAGCTATACCATACTTCAGTCATAAAATGGCAGTGGTTATTTTATGTGTACATTATATATACAATCATTTTAGCAGCTTTATACCACTTACCACAGCTTTGTACTCCTAAATTCATAAATGTCCAAGAAAAGGCTTGCGTGTCTTGTACCGTATGAAGCTTGACATATTCTAAGACCAAGTCATTTTCATTGTTTTCATTTCAAGTCATTATCTCATTACACCTCTAGATATCCCTTCCACCCCTTTCATGAATCCTGCTATATACCTTACCCACACCAGTTATACAACAGATACACACACCACAAAAAAAAAAAAAAAAAAAAAATCTTTGTTTTTTCTTTGCAATACACAATGTATGTGTACTTGTAGTGTTTGCCAATTAATGATTGTTTTTTAATTGTACACTAAACTGTTATGTAGACTTAATCTGTATATAATTGGAGCTTTTCTCCTCGGGTCTCCACTGAAAATTGGCTACTGACCCAGCTGGACTAACCCGGTTAACAAATGTCAATAAATAAATAAAATAATATTTGATGTTTCTAGGAATACCACATTGAAATCACTTGCCCTGCCTGTACCTTGCCATCAGACTTAAATCTGGAAGTGTAATGTAGGTCTTCTAGTCTTCACATGCTTTGGAATAAGCCAGTGGATGTCCTCAACGTGTTTGTAAGTTGAATTTGCGTAGCAGCATAAAAGCACTAGAATTCTTTAATTGTGATGCAGTTACTGACTTTCCAAAGGGCAGTAACTATTTATAAGTTTTAGTTTCATAGATTCTAGTATCCAAGAACAAACGTTTTGCCCTAGAATGAATAAGGCATATTCTTCGATAATTTGCTGCTTTCCTGCGCACTTATTTATTTATTTATTTATTTATTTACACTTTTCGACCCTACATTAGGCATTCCCAGTCAGACTTCCTTATATTGCAGAGCTGTCCATGTGCTACCATTCAGGCAGTCATGAGGATCCTTGTGCCGCTGTTCATGGACAGTATCTCCACCAGGCTCTTGGCAGTAGTATACATTCTCAACCATTCACCAAGGTTAAGTCTAGTTCGCCCTCATAATGTCGAATAAAATTGCACCTGCCCCCTAACGTGCTTTGCATTCACTTTTTCCTACAAGAATTTATTTTATTTTGACAGACAATAGTCAAGCAGTTCACAGGGACCATTTCTTCTTCTTCTTCTTGTATTGAAGAAGTAAAGCATTTCCTTTTGTTACAGATGCCATTTGCTCTTATTCCTGTTAAAATGGATTTGGTTGGAAGAAGAGAGGGAACTCATAAATCTTACCGTAGCACCATTCCAGATTGAAACGACTGCTATCTGTTGTGCGCACACACATACACATATACATGTATGTAGATTTCACACTACAGCAAACAGATGGCTGTTTCTGTTATTTTTATTCAGTGCATGCAAGGAGGTTATTGTGCAGTTTTTCATTTTTTTAACAGACTGACTGGGTTTTTTTAGGGCATTTTAGATGTAACTTGGGCAACAAGGGCAAAGGGTAGAATATGTTTGTGTAATTCAATGTAACCAGTCAACTGACATGTATTTAGATTTGGGAAGAAAACAGAGTACCTGGAGAAAACTCTCACAGTTGCAAGATGTCAAACTCCATGCACAGAGTGACTGTATGTCAGGATTGAACTCTGGACTCTGATGTTGTGAACAGAGATCTTGCTGATAAACTTCTGTGCCACCCTCACTGTTTACCAAGTGTGCTGAAAACAGTCAAGGGGACTTGCTGTTTGAGTTAATTACCCTGATTCTGCCCCACCCTCACAGATCTTGTGTCGATAGTGAAGGAATGGAGCTGCACAAATGATTTCATAAGTTAAAGTCTGTGTAATCTGAGCCAGGAATATATTTAAAAAAATACACATGAATAAAGAGACTGCAGTATGGATATAAATCTACCCTTATCATTTTCTGTTCATCCCTGTTTATTTGCTCATTTTTTAATGAAAACCATTCCAGGTGTATTTATTTAACTTCTCCAGTACTGTGCTGTTTCTCAGCTAACTCATATCTCTTAGGAATGGACATATCAAACTTTAACTCCCTGCTTCAAAAGGATGAATATGGATGTTCCATTTTCAGAATCCTAACTGACAAGGAATACAGTTTGATACTTGCATTATGAGCAAGGTCTACTGAAAACCTAAGATATGTTAGTTAACTGGGGGAGTGAGTGCTCCTATTCTGAACTTGTCAAAGCCCTGTATTTTTATTTGGTATCATAAACACTTCTGAGAGGTGATCTTTGCCTGGTGCACAAGGCACCCCAGGACCCTGTTCTGATGAACCTTTTGTAAAGCAAGCAGTATCAGAACTGTTAGATCAAAAGACCTAGACTTTGCTTGTGATATAAGTAGGGCATGTTGGAGAGACAGGTATGTTTCTCAGCGAATATCCTGTTCTTCGGAACAGGCTCCACATCCATGTGAAGTAGAGTTCCTCCCTAACACTATTTAAGTGCACCCCTTGTTTGGCACCTCTCTCTATGATGAACAAAGGCAGTCAGTAAATCCACCCCTATATAAATCAGATTTGTGGGTCACATTTAGGTTGCATAGGTGGGCTCAATAAGGGCTGTAGTGGCCATTAGCCTAGTATACACATATGAACATGTATAGACAGTAATCTGACCTTTGACCAACATGTAGCCAATATAATAAGAAAATCATTCTATGTTACCCAATGTATAAGTAACAGTATGACATCCAGGTCCAAGGAAGTTATAGTGCCAGTCTACTCAGCCCTTATCAGACAAATCACAGAGTACGGTGCACTGTCTGGAATGCATCTGACTAGGCATATGCAACAGGTGGAACACCCGCACAGGTTTCTCATCAAGCAAATCCAGGGTATTAACACATTGTCTTATACAGATTGCCTTAGAGGAGGAGACGGAATTAGTAATGATGACATGAGAACACTTCAGCAAGAGCTTATGGTACCATTATATCTATTATTCACTAGGTCATATAAATATGGGGAGATTCCTCAAGATTGGAGACATGTGGTTATTAAACCTGTCTTCAAGGGAAAGGGGAGTAGGACAAACCCATACTCAGACCCTTAAGTCTACTTTCGTGTTGTGGAAAAATAATTGAGAAGGTAATATTGGATAAGTTATTGTCAGAACTGGATAGGTTGGGACTTGAAACCATACACCAGCATGCATATGTTGAAAACAGATCTTTTACCACCTGTAACCATAGCTGGCCTTAGGCATAGGCCAACTAGGTGGCTGCCTAGGATGCCAGTCTAACAGAGGCACTTTTCCAGTAATCTACATGGTGTAGGTATGCCAGGATGGGGGCACCAAGTGGTGTGGGGGGCTACTGTTGGAGCCCTTTTGCCTAGGGCACCAGTTGACCAAAGGCCATTCCTGCCTGTAACATGATGTTCTATAACAATATAACAGCAGCTATGAATAAAAAATTGTGCTGTGATTTAATTTATATAGATTTAACTTCAGCATTTGACAGGGTCATACACAAAGCACTCAATAAATTAGTATAACTAGGTACTGATGTACTCTTGATAAGATGGATAACTGCATGGCTTACAAATAGAACATGGCAAGTATCATACAGCAACTGAAGAGGTGAAATCCTTGGTTACAGTCAGGGTGTCCCACAGGGCTCTGTCCTAGGCCCTGGCCTGTTTAAATTCTATTTTTCAGACGTAACTTTTTCTTCTGAGGTGTTTTACTGTCTATATGCAGACGACCTGAAATTGGGTAAAGTGATTACGTGTTACACACAAGGCATGTTTGCAAAATAACTTGACTAAGTTGACCATTTGGGTGCAGGAGAATAATATGCTGATAAATGCATCAAAAAATAAGCATATGAGAATTGGGAGACATAAATTGAAATGTGAATATTTAATACAGCACACACTGATTGAAATTTAATACAGCACACAGAGATTGAAACTGTAGACTCATTTAAGGACGTGGGTATATGGGTAGATGCAGTTATGAGTTTTTCTAATCATATCAACCAATTGGTCAATGATAGTTATAGATTGTATAAAAAGACTTATAAAGTCTAGGAAATCAAAAATGATGAAGTCATTGTTTGTTAGTTACATTAGGCCCAAACTTGAGTATGGAATAACAATATGAAAACCCTATAAGAAAACAAGCATGAGTAAACTGGAAAGAGTTTGTGTCTGTCTTTTGGCTTTTCCCGGTTAGGGGTCGCCACAGCAGAACTCCGATCTGCTAATGATTGGCAGTAGATTTTTACGTGCTGGCTTGCCGGGCCTAACGCACAACCTTCAACGAAGGAATGCTCATTCACACGTCACCACACACAGAAGACGCTCTAACTGAGAATCGAACGGGCAATGTCTGTGAGGCGACAACGCTACCGCAGCACCACCACCGCAGTCTAGTAAACTGGAAAGAGTACAGTGAAAATATACCTTGGGCATCCATAGATGTGAAAATTTAAGTTATTATGAAAGACTAAAATATCTGAACTTGTACAGTGTCTCTTACAGATATCTAAGAGGAAGTTTTATTCAAGTATATAGGGCATTTAGAAACCCCTATCTCTGGGAATATTTGGGGTTATCAAAAAGTACTAGAGAATCATTAGGCAACCTATGTAGAAGATTCTATAGGAATGAGAAGTGTACTAATTGGTTCTCTGATGGAGTAGCTGATGCATGGAAAAGACTAGTAAATTACATTAAAGCAAGTACTAGTTTAGATATTTTTAAGAACAGCCTGAACACTTATTATGGGAATAAGTGTTTTGGTATATTGGCAAGCTAGAAGGGCATTAATGCCCGTGCTTGAAATATTTGTATGTATGTATGTATGTATTAGAGCCCTGTCTCTATACTCGGTCTCCCACAGGCTGTTGAGAGGTGATCTGTGCTTGGCATGTAACTCATCCTTACGTAGATCCAGCCCTGAGTGTGCTTCTGCCCATCCACAAAGCTAACCCCACCAGAAGCCCTAGATACTGGGATTTGAACTTTGCTTGCGACATAAATAGGACATGGTGGTAAGACAGATATTTGTCCCAAAGGATCTCCGTGCTGTGGAATCTGCTGTCCATCCATGTGAAGCAGATTTCATCCCTGACCTCAGGTTCAAATGTAACCTTGCAATTGGATGGGAAATCGTAAATTCATCCTCAGGTTGGCCTTCATATCCCTTATAGACAGAGGCTGACAGTAAACATTCCTTAATGAGCATTGGATGGGAAATAATAAATTCATCCCTGAGCTGGTCTCCATGTCTCCTATAGAGAGAGACAAACAGTAAATATTCACTGAGTAACATAGTCCCCACATAACTTTTTAGCAACCTCCTAATTAGCATACACCTCTTAAAAAAAAAAATAATAATCCTCCTCCAATTAAGACACGCATGTTACAAGGGGAGGCAATTGGGATGGGTTGCACAGATAAACTTATAAAGGCCCTGGTTGTTGTTAGCCTACTATGTACCTATGAACATATTATTTATGCAGTTTTGTCATCTTAGTATAGTCCTTGAAGGTCAGAGTAAAACTGCAATCAGGAAAAAGAAAGAAAAAAAGATGGGATCAAAGAAAAATGCATGATGTTGTAATATAGTTTGTCTTTGAATATTCCCAGTTGTTACTTCAGACTGAAATCTTGATTTTTTTTTTTCTTTCTTCCTTGACTGCAATTTTGTCTTCTGAATCTTGGGAAAAGAACTAACAAGGGACGTTTATGTATAATTCATGCTGGTGAAGTTAATATTTTTCACATTATGTGACCTTGATCTTAATGCATGTATCAGCTGCGCCACCCTCCCTTTTCCTTAGATTAAAACATAGCTTTTGTCTGTTTTGTCTTTTTGATATCATTAAATGATCATCTTCAGTTGCTGAAGAGTTGTTATGTAACAGAAGAGCACAGGGATATATTCATTGTGGGCTTTACAAGATTGTTTTTATTCATTGCACTTTCTTGCCTATATGGATTTTTTGACGGCGTTAATATTTTTGGCTTTGTAAAGTGCCCCAAATAAGCTGTGTGTCATGAATAAGAATGGGCTAGATGAGTGTTGAATTTATTGTAAGATATTATTTTTAAACATAGTTTATATTTACTATTTTTACAAATCATTCTTCAATAGGAAAGCATACTGAAATCTGACAGGAGTCAAGAACTTCAGAAATTGAAGGTGAAATGGCAAACAAATGAAAGCAGGAGGTAGAATCTGAAGGACCCTAGGGTAATAAAAATTCCATCTCTGATGATACTGGATATGGAATATTTTTTCTAATACGTATTTTTTTCTGAAAGCAGGCAGTGACCTGGCATAGAACTTTATACATGGGGAAGCGGTAACTGCAGTACAGCTGTATAGCACACCTAGGTATGATAGAGTATAAAATCCACAGTAGTAAATACTCTTGGGGGTTAAATGGTAAGCTAAAAATGTTTGAATACAGCTGGTGTAACCTCTCACCTTCAGCATAACATGCGTATAATAATAACAAACTCTATATTGATAGCCTTAGGTATAAGTAAGTTAAAATGGGAGAAGAATTGAGTTGCTGTCTCGGCTGTCATGAGTGTATGTCAGAAATTGATGTTGATGCAATTTATACAATGGACACCAGGAATGCTTGTCTGTATAGGTCCTCAGAAACACTTTTTTTGGTTTTGTTGTTTATTAAGCATTCTACGTTTTAGTTCATTAGTTAATTTTATAGTAGTTCACATTTGTGAATGTATAAAATTGTGGCAGGCTCACTTTAAGAAACTCTTATTTGTTTTAAAGATCACAGGATTTACTCTTGATAATTAAGTAAGTGGCTGTGACTTGCTCATTTTGTTTCTGATGAAGTCCTAATCAAATAGTGGATGAAAGCACTTAATCTATGTTTGATTTATTTTGATTACAATAAAATGTTTTTTTACCCCTACCTACACTAAATGCTATGTGTGCATGGTGTTTTTGGTTAATTTTTAAAAAATATTTTCTAACTAAATTTTATTAATTTTAAGTAAAACAAAATGCACGAATAACAAGGATATTCAACACCATTCTGTAAAATATGTATCTAGAACCTGAAAAGGGAAAGAAATACACAGCTCAAGAACATCCAACAATGAAAAAGGATAAAACCAGTTAAACTCAAAATCTATATACATTATAATGAAGCTCATCATGGTATTTGAATCCCATCAGCTTTACCAGAAAGCACATAACCCATGCAGACATCATGTATGATTAGCTCAGTTCTTCATTTAAATTGTCCTAATGAGCCAGTATCATTGTCCATTGTTTGAAAATGCAGTTCAGTTGGCCAGTACATTTGAATGCATGTTATGTATTACTTATATTTTATGAAGAAGTTTGTCTGTACACTCAGCAGAAAGTCTCCCTCTCAATTTTCCCCTGTTTGCACACAATAGTTTCATGATGATGGACAAAATCCTGTATACATATTGTCTAGGGAAGTGGGACTGGACTTCAGGATCTGTCTCAAATATCTACAATTTCCAGTCTTAGAAAATTGTCAAATAAAATACTTCTCTTAACTTGTGATTCAAGAATTCCCAGTAAGCCCACGTCATGCGACAGTTTCATCATGTGGATGATGTTAACACCACGTTGCCCCCACCTCCACCATTTACAATACAGTTTCTTCTTTGATCATAAAAGACTACACTTAGTGTAAATAAAGGTTTCATTTATGATCCTGGTACCTGGGTCAGCACCTAAACTTGTTAGTGGCCTGGCATGCTTTTTACCACTGCACACTTGCCTTCCAGATTTTTCTCTTGGGGCATCTGCCTGCACACCATCAAATGTTTTAATGCCTCTGCCTTAAGTCTCACACATGTCCATATAATTTAAGCCTGATCTGCCTGACTTGACTTGATCCCATTTGTACCAGTGGAGGCCCTTCTTATTTTTTTAGATTTGGATACGAGTTTAGATCCCAACTGGCCCACCTGCCAGTACATGAGACACTCATGCTCTTTTAGATGAAGCTAGGCCTTAAGGGTTGAAAATCCTTTAAGCATTGAGAAAAATATACATTCTCCAGGATTTGTCAAGTCACTAAGCCCTGCATTTGCACAACAGTCTCTTGAAGTTTTGTGCAACAGCCTCCTTATTTTGGGTTGATGCCACATGCAGTCTTTGGGGCTATCTCTCCTGCTATAGACCACTTACTTTGATAGTCTTGTTGTAGATTTGTTGCAGCCATGGTTAAAGCAGATGTGAGAGATCATCTGTCATGGTTTGTTCCCCAATTACACCCATTAATGATTTCTTGTAAATGTTCTGTACCAGGATGTTCCATTGAAATTGGAATGTTTCCAACAAGATATAAAAAATGGGGTAGAATAATCACTTTTTGCCCAGATACTGTTGATAAGGGTAGTAAGAATACTTAAGTTAGGTAACAGATTTTTAAACTTTCCAGTTAATTCATTAAGCTTATCATGCCCAGCAGTAGAATTTTCTTATACAATGGCCCGAGTGCTTGGAGGCCATAATTACTAGGATTCCCCAACTTTCCAATTCTCATAGTCAGTTTTACCACACTGGATCACTGATGACTTAGATAAGTTACAAACCAGATCTGATACCTCTTCAAATAATTACAAACCAGGCCTGAGACTTCTTGAAAGGCATCCAAGACCTTTACCCAATGTATACACAGTCGTAAACATTAGAAAGGATCTTAAGCCCATCCGAGCAGAGCTGGTTCTCCATAATCACTGTAACTTCATGCACCGGATGTTCTTCATGTTTCACTGTTGCAGTCATCACATTTGGGTTATCCCTGCCAGGGTAGCCCTCAGTCGGCCCAAATACCAGAGGCTTAGTATTTCTGCATTAGTTGCCGTCGCTCCAGGACTGACGTCAGGTCATCAGTAGTATAAAATATGGCAGCCGATGCCATCACATCAGTCTTTCTTGCTGAGGAGTCCAAAGCAGAAGCAGTTCTCATGAGTGCCGGTTGGCCACTACCTGAGTTTTCCAAATTGAAGTTGAAGTCTTCTAAAGCTAAGTACCCCGCTAGGGATTCTTTTTTCTTGCTCTAACCGATGTCAAAAAAAGTTAATTGTCTCGCCTGTGGAAAGCAAATACCATACAGAGATTTTCATTTTTACTGCGTCGCTTGCTTAGGCCCAGACCACGTCATCACCTGCTGTTGCTTTTGTGCTTTGTTCAACACCAGAACTATAAGTCATCGGACCCTTATTGTAGCTAGATATTTTCGCTCTCAGTCCTCAAATTCTGATATGGCTTTGGTAAGCCATCCAATAGCAGATCTTCCGAAAAAAAGTAAGGATAAAGACAGAGACAGACCGCACAGGTCCAAACCTACCAATGCCGCTTCCGTTAAGCTAGTCAGTTCTCTGGTCCTCAGTCAGGTGCTTTCGCAGCCCCTGATGCCAGCTTCTGTGGATTTGCAGCCGCTACCAAGACCCTTTCTGAGTCCGGTATGCGACGAGACTCTTCATCGACTGAGGATCCTGCTGATGACTCTCTACCTTGGATGGGTCCGGAGCCGCTGAGCAGGCACCGGCTTTCGAGGTAGTATTTGCACTACCAATTCTCGACACAGACCAACTTCTTTTGCATCTACCATTCTTTTGAAAACTACCAAGTTTCTAAGGCTCAGGGTATGTACCACACCCAAGAAACCGACGACCCAATCTCAGGCACCTGTTTCCTTGCCCCAGTCTGAAATGCTTAAAATGGTGGAAGACCTTATAATGCTGATCCGGGGAAGTCAAGCTACCCCTTCCAAAAGAAAAATAGATTTGTCCCCAGTAGTTTTATCTGCACAGGAGTCCGATGACTCTGATGCATCTGAATATGAAGACATGCAACCCCTCTCTGCTTATGAGGATTCTGATGCAGAAGAATCCATTCCTTCACCCTCTCCACCCGATGACTTTTCCTTTGGGGAAACTCTGCATACTTTAAGGGAAAATTTCCAGTGGGAATATCAGGACTATCAAGAGACTCAGGGAATTCTTAGATCTTCCACAGCACAGATCTCTGGCCATTCCTCCTGTCCTAGATGTTCTGGATGATATTTTTATGGAACCTAGTTTGACTCCTGCCACCCTCCCTCCTGCTCTCAGGAAACCTGACAGGTACGATAGAGTCCCTGACTCTCACAAATTTCTTTTCAAAAATCCTACTGCTGACCCTCTGGTTATTTCTCAAGGGCCTAAAGGAATTAAAGCAACTTCTGCTAAGAATCCCACCCCCTCAGATAGGGATTCCCGAGCATTAGACAGATGGGGTAAAAAAGTATACACCTCTGCTACTCTTGCTATTAGAGCACTAAATTGTTGGTTTCATATACTAAAATTTCAGCAATATACCATGGAACTCCTCAAACAAAAAATGTCAACTTTTCCTGCTTGTGCAAAAAATAAAGAATTACAAGAGTTAATGCATTCTGCAAGTCAAGTAACTAAACACACCTTGCAATGTGGTTTTGACACCCTAGAAGCATCTTGCAGGACAGCAGTCACTGATTCTGTACTTAGAGGACATGCTTGGCTTAAGGAACAGCCCTTGCCAGACAATGTCAAATCCAAATTATTGGACGCACCCTTGCACAAAGACAACTTATTTGGCACCAAGGCAGATGAGATCTTAAAAAAGATGGAAGAAAAACCTAAAGCTATGCAGACAGTTAAGGACTTCCTGCAGGTCCAGCTACCCAGGTTTAGTAGGCATTGCCCTCCAAGCACTGGTCCTTTCCTGCCCCCTCCAGGCCAGCTCAGCCCACACCCCAGGGAAACAGGCCCCCCCCAGACAGCAGCCTCAGGAAATGCAGAGATCTAAGCAATGGAGTTCCTCATCTTCAAAACCAGGGAATGCTAAGCCACCCCCTCATGGTAAGAACTAAATGAATTTCCACCCCCCCCCCTCTGCCCACCTGCACTTGCCTTAGGAGGAAAACTCTCCTTCCACGCAAGCACCTGGGCCACCATTACCAACGACCTCTGGGTCCTCAGCATAGTATCCCAGGGATACACGCTTTATTTCCACACTCTACCAATCCCAAAGAGTTCCCAGGTCTCCCCCCAAACCAGTGGGCAGAGGCCAAAAAGCAAGTCCTTTCCCTGCTGTCCACGAGGGCAGTAGAACATGTTCCTGTAGAACAGATAGGCCAAGGTTTCTATTCCAGACTCTTCCTGGTACCCAGAAAAGAGGGCACCTGGTGCCCCATCCTCGATCTATCCATTTTAAACACATTTCTGGTGATATAAGTCAGCCACCAGTTCCAAAACATACACAGGAGCGAAAAACAGCAGTTAAAATCAGTAGTCTTGCCACAGGTAAATGTTCCAAAATTCAAACGAAACTAATAGTCAATACCAAGGCGTAAAAAGTAAATAAAAATTGTTTATTGACAGGCGTAAAAGACTAAGCGCTTTCACCCTAAGGCTTCATCAGACTATAAAAACATTCATCAGAGAATTATTTAAATAACAGGAAAACAAACACCATAGGTTGAACCAGTCATACACGTCAGCAGTGTCTATTAAGCACATAAAGGTAAAGATCTCCTTAGAAAGCGCAACCATGTACATAAATAAATCAAGGCAAAATACTCAATATGAACAAGACAAATGTCTATTTGAAATCATTATTGGCGTTAAAAAAAAAGACTTCCAAAAAGCCTATAGATTACATTATAGGGGCGTCCTTGATTTCGGTCTGGGCAATCTCCTCTTCCGGAGGATGAGTTTCAAGTGGATCTTATCATTTAACCCAGGTGTTCTGTCCGCTCTACAGCGGATGATCCAACGTAACTCACATTCCTTGGTATAATTATCTATATCGCCCCCACTAATACTGGGTGCAATAATTTGTATAACATAAAATTTAAAGCAATGTGTCAGCCCTAACTGTTTACAGTGTTTGGCCAGAGCATTGTGGTCTGAACCAACATGTATTCTCTCAGCTGTCTATTAGTCTTCCCAATGTAGAACGCTGCACATGATTACACACCTAGCAAAGTATACCACATTTATACTCTGGCAATTGGTCTTAGTATGAAAACGAAATTCATGTCCAGTTACAGGTTGTACAAAAACATTGTCAGTATCAATATACTGACATTGTCTACAATGATTACATGGTATAGTATTATAAGTGGACGAAGTAGATAAAGTGTTGTTCAAATTCATAGGGTAGTGACATAGCATTTGTTTCAAATTTTTCTTGTTTTTATAAAGAAATTAAGGTCTTGAGCCCACAACATCACTGATATCATCATCAAGTAAATGGGTTTCCCAATGTCTCTCAATAATTTCTCTTACATGTCCAATGCCTTCCGTAAAAAACAAGGGTACTTTCAATCCACGTGCCCTCATTGGTTGTGCGATGTTAACATTATTACCCCAATCCGAGAAGTATGGACGCGCCCTTGAAGTCCTTAACTCATTCACCAACAAGACCGCCTTATCCACCTCTGCTTTATTATAACACTTCTCATTAAGCCTATTCCTAAGATTTAACACTTCTTGTTCATATCCCTCATCCAAAGGATTAAGTCTGGACACTCTCATTACTTGTCCTTTCACTACATTGTCAAAGACATGCCTGGGGCGCATGCTGTGCCTATGAAGTAAAGTGTTCCTATAGCATGCTTTCCTACGCACGGATGTATTTAACAATCCATTCTCAAGTCTTATTATGTTGACATCTAGAAAAGAGATATCATACATAGAGAAATATAAGGTAAAAGTAAGGAAGTCAGTTAAATTGTTCATAACTGACACAAAATCCATAAGACTAGCTTCATCACCCCTCCAAATCAAAAAGAGGTCGTCCACAAACCGCCTGTAAAGTCCAACATGTTGTTGAAAGGCTTCTAATGGAAAAAGAAGTTCTTCCTCCCAGTCAGCCATTACTATATTGGCGTAGCTATTGGCACACGAAATGCCCATAGCTACGCCATCCTACTGAAGGTAAATATTACCATTGAACATAAACACATTATTATATAATACTGTTTCCAAAAACAGCGCTAAAAGATCTATTGTGATACTGTTCAAGTTGGATTTCGTGGTTAAATAACGTTGTAATCTGACAACTCCTAAGTCATTGGGAATGACTGTAAACAGGCTCTTAACATTTAATGTTACTAAAATATAAAAATCATCATCCCCTAAAGTCCTGGTATAACTATATAGATCTAAAAGAAACTGTTTACTATCTTTCAAAATCAATGGGTTAGCCTCCACGACCGGCCTTAGATGGTACTCTAAATAGATTGAAAAAGGTTCAGTGAGCCATCCCTGCCCAGCAACTATAGGGCGCAAAGGTGGCTTAAGGATTGATTTATGAACCTTGGGCAAACCTTGAATTACAGGTATAAGTGGATTGTTCACCCTTAAATACTTAAACAGACTCAAAGTGATGTTGTGACTCTTGATCAAATCATCAAACATATCATATACCCTAAAAACCTTGTTGGTTACTTCCAACAAATCAATTTTTGAGTAGAAAGCCTCTTCTTCTAACATAACCCTCATACTCTCAAAATAATCGGCACGATCCATTAAAACAATGGGACCTCCCTTGTCAGCCGGTCTAATTACTATCGAACCACCCCTACTCAAGTCTAAAAGTGCCTTTCTCTGCAAGTAAGTTAAGTTATATCTCTTATCCCTGTTCTTGACACTACGGTGCTCCTCATAGTACTTATACAAGTCATTTTCCACTAATCTGGAAAAAGTATCTAACAGAAGATGTAGGGTAGGTGTGTAGGTACTAATGGGACGGAATTTAACTGGAAGTTCATTGCCATCATTTCCTTCATTATCACCAAAATATAATTTCAGTTGAACATTCCGCACATACAATGTAATGTCTAAAATAGAATCAGTTATATCACCATTGTTGGTGGGTATAAACGTTAGTCCTTTATTAAGGACTTGTTCCTCATATTTACTTGAGACTCTATGTGACAGATTCACAACTAAAGACCTTCCACTCTTTCCCACATCTTCTTCAGAGTGGGACCGGTATACTCTCCCCCTGACCCCTTCCGTTTCTGCCGCCCTCTGCTCACTGATCTCTGTCTCCCAGCCTGATGGAGAGGCTCTATCGGGAAAGGGGTCTGAGGGTTAATACCACGTTCTTGTGAAAATGTTGACATGGGTTCATTACAACTAGTTTTCCTCCTCACTACAGGTTCATCATTAGGGGCGGTAGGCCTCAACATATTAGTAGGCCTTTGCTCATGATTAGTATTAGAAGTCACACTAACAGGTACATCAGATATTGCAGAGGTATCAACATTACGATCATTGACGGCATTTAAATTAGTCTGGTTACAATCAACAGTTTCATTATTATCTTTATTCAGACCAACTCTAACTGTGTTAAAAAGACCATTAGAAGTTCGTTCTACACCTCTTGTCACTGGAGCATTAATATTCTGTCTCGGCCAAGTGAAGACATGGCCGAGTTTAAAATCTTTGATGTCTCTTAAAATCTTATTTCTCTTCTGTTCTAAGAGACGTTTCTCATACAATTTCTGGTGATACCAAAATTGAAAATGCTCACCCTCCAGTAACTACTACCTATGCTCTTCAATGCTTGGTTAGCCACCCTAGACCTAAAAGATGCCTACCTACACATCCCAATCAGGGAATCATTAAGGAGATATCTGTGTTTCAGAGCAGGATCACTGCAGTTTCAGATCTCTGTGCTTCCCTTTGGCTTATCCACTGCTTTCAGAGCTTTCACAAAATGTCTGGCTCCCACCATTGCTTTTTGCAGACAAAGAAAGATTCAAATTTACCCATACTTAGATGATTGCCTAATGCAGGCAGTCAGGAAAAGCAGCTCAAGCACCTGGCCTTTGTAAAGGACCTACTGACCTCCCTGGCGTATACTGTCAACAAAAAGAAATCCAAACTAGTACCCACCCAAAAAATTATATTCGTGGGAGCAAGCCTGGACACAGCATCCCAGATGGCTTTCCTTACACCATTAAAGCAAACCTACCTGACAGTCTATTTCTCTCAACTAGCCACCAGACCCCAGTTATCTGCAAGGAAAATCCTGCAAGCTCTGGGTTTCATGGCTTCTTGCATTCTACTCATTCCATATGCCAGACTATATATGAGGAAACTACAATGGTACCTAAGAAGCCTTTGGTGTCAACACTTTCTCAAGACCTGGAAACTCTCATACCAATGATACCTTGTTTAAGGACATATTTTCTTTGGTGGGCAGCAGCATGCTACCACAACAAGGGACTACCCTTCTTACAACCCCACGCCACCCAGACCCTCGCCACAGATGCACCAGACTATGCCTGGGGTGCACACCTGGGCAGCAGGTGCATACAAGGCCAATGGAGCCCACATCAAATACATCTGCGCATCAACCAAAAAGAGATGTTATCTGTCCAGTATGCACTGACAGCTTTCAGACCCCTACTCTCTCCGGGGGCTCTACTGATCAAAACAGACAACACCACTGTGATGTGGTATATCAACAAGCAGGAAGGGACTCACTCTTACCCTCTGTGCAGGCTCGCCATGACCCTTTGGCACATGGCCCCAGCCATGCAACTACACTTGTTAGCACAGTTCCTGCCAGGCTGTCTAAACTCTCTGACAGACAACTTAAGCAGAAATCTTCTGGACCTACACGAGTGGCAGCTAGTCTAAAGAACCTTCACCCTTGTAACTCAGAAATGGGGCATCCCGAATGTTGGCATCTTTGCTCCCCATTCCAACCATCAGCTCAGCAAGTTCTGCACCAGGGAACCTCACTGCAAGGCCTGGAAAGTGGATGTTCTATCCTTCCAGTGGACCAACCTCTCAGTCTATGCATTTCCCCCACTATACCACTCATTACAAGGGTACTGCTCAAAATAAGGGAGGAAAAACCCAAGGCCAATCCTGATTGCCCCAGACTGGCCATGCCAGCACTGGTACCCAACTGCTGCGCAGCCTGTCACCTCTGCCACCATGGCATCTCCCTCAGATCCCAACACTCCTGACCCAGAGGGAGGGAGAATTCATGCATCCCCAATTGCAGACCCTCAGTTTGGCAGCCTGGCTTATTCCCTGACCACTGCACAAGCTGCCAATCTCAGCAAACAAGTTCTAGATGTTATACATGAGGCCAGATACCCTAGCACTAGAAAGTCTTATGCTGACAAATGGAAAAGATTTTGCACCTGGATCTAGGCTAAGGGAGCTGGGATGGAACAGCCCTCCCTTTCTCTCATCCTGGATTACCTTGCTGACCTACTACACAAGGGTCTATCCTTTTCTTCTATTAAAATTCATGCCTCTGCTGTCTCTGCTCATTTCAGCACAGAGACACCTCTTTTCTCACAAACTCTCATCAAACAATTCCTAAGAGGGAATAACAAGCTAAGGCCACCCAGAAGAGCACCTACCCCAGCTTGGGACCTAAACTTTGTGTTGTAAAAGCTCACCCTGCCACACTTTGAACCAGCAGCTTCAGCAGAGTTAAAGTTTCTCTCATGGAAGACAGCTTTGCATCTGGCCATCACTTCAGCACGAAGAGTATCCGAGGTACAAGCACTAATGGCTGTAGAGCCCTTCATCATTTTCCATGCAGACAGGTTCTCCCTCAGGACTAACCCATTCTTCATGCCAAAAGTGGTGTACAGAGTGGCTCTCAACCAATCTATTCATTTGCCCACCTTTTTCCCTAACCCACAAAAAGGGGAAAGGATACTGCACTCTCTAGATGTGCACAGACAGCTCAGATTCCATCTAGACAGGACTAAATCATTTAGGAAGACTGATCAATTGTTAGTCAGTTTTCCTGCAGGAGCAGAGGGAAAAGCCATATCCAAACAAACCATTTCCAAATGGATAGCACACTGCATCCATTTCTGCTACAAGCAACACTGGAAACCTCCCCCCAAGCGGGTCAGGACACATTCTACCAGAGCAACTTCCACCTCTGCAGCTTTCCTCAGAGAGGTCCCCATCAGCAACATCCTGGAGGCTGCAACATGGACTTTAGTTCATACCTTCACCAAGCATTGCCACCTGCCTATCTTCTCCCAGTCCAGGTCAGACTTTGCCACTGCAGACTTGCAGGGCATCCTAGCCAGCCCACAGTCTTCTTGACTGCCTCCACCCTTTCTTCAGCTTTGGGAATCAACCCAAATGTGCTGACTGCAACAGTGAAACACAAAGAACATAATACAGTTGTGTACACTTACCATAAATGTAGATGTTCGAGTGTATTCACTGTTGCAGTCCTGGTTTCCCACCCTCCATCCCCCTTTTCTCTCTCTCTTTCTCTGTCACTCTCTTTACAGGGAACTTTTGGTATTTACTTTCTACTGGTGGTGTTCTTCCACCACAACCTAGCTCCCTGTTGGGGGCTCCTGACAGGGCAAGAAAAACTGATGTAATGGCGTCGGCTGCCATATTTTATACTACTGATGACCTGACGTCGGTCCTGGAGCGATGGCAACCAATGCAGAAATACTAAGCCTCTGGTATTTAGGCCGACTGAAGGCTACCCTGGCAGGGATAACCCAAATGTGATGACTGCAACAGTGAATACACTAGAACATCTACATTTATGGTAAGTGTACACAACTTTCCTCCATGACTAACGGAAAATCCCTAGGGACAAAGGACAATCTTATTTTTTACCTCTAGTAATCAGCCTTGGTTTAGGGAGGTCCCTATTTACCAGAACCTTAAATGACGAAGTACTGTATAAACACTTGACCCATCTCAGAAAGGTAGTCCCTAAGTTCCTCAGGTCAAGGACCTTAAAGAAGAAATCCCAATCTCCTGTGTCAGATGTCTTTTTGATGACAAAAAGGACAACTCAAAAAAAAATAAAAAATTCACACACCTGATTTTTGTACTTTACATTCCTTTCTGCTTACCTAATATATGTACAACCTATTGTTATTCTGTATAATATTGTGTTGTTTTATACTTGTATAAAATCTGTATTAAGTACTTAGTGTATATTTGTATGTACCTGAGGTTTTCTCCCTGGGCCTCTGCTGAAAAAGGGCTTCAGCTCAGTCAGACATTCCCGGTCAACAAATGTAAAATAAATAAATAACTCACTCTTTTTTCTGATAACTGCTGGAATTAAGGAATGGTCCCCAAGAGTAAAGCCCATAAGGCAGGCATATCCTTAACCTAATATTCTTGTCATTGGTGACTCCATTGTGTGTCACACAGATGCCCAATTCACAATTTTAGACAAGGAAAAAGATAACAGTCAGTTGCCTATCTCGACCCAGGATCCACAGTATTATGCATGCACTCAATTCACTGCACCCCAGGTACTAATTTGATTGTATCATAGTCCATGTGGGTGTAAATGACACGAGACATACCTCACTGGACTATATGAAATGAGACATATCTTTTGGAATGCTTGTCAGAGATGGGTTAAGCCTTGCATTGAGCAGCATTCTACCTGCACTAAGGATGATACCACAGTATGAATATAAAATGATTGGTTTTAATAAGTGGCTTAGTTTCTGGTGTTATTCTCGGAGAAGCCAATATCTGTCAGCTTGGGAGGATGTGGTCAAAAGACCATGGTGCTTTGCTAAAGATGGGCTACACCTATCCCATCTAGGTTTTCAGAAATTGAGTAAAACTTTATTCATCACCTCTAGAGCCTTTTGTCAGGCAATGCCAAACGGACAAAACTACCAACATAGTGAAATAGTCTATAAGCAACCTTAATGTGTTATTGCTCAATGCTAGGAGCCTAAATAAAAATTCCACACCATTCTGAAAAATATGGACATCGGTACCGTGACCGAGACTTGGTTTAATGCTGTAGAAAGTACTCCAGCAGTGCAAGGCTACCTTGCCTTCTACGCAGACCAACAGCAGTAGACTGGAGTCAATGGTGGAGGTGTTACGATCTATGCTAGCAACAAACTTACTTCTAGATTGGTTAAACAGGATGGTACCATGTAGCTCGTTGTTATGGTTAAAACTTCCATAAACGCATTAAACAGTGCATTCATTTGTCCTTACATTTGTAGCAAAGAAACTCAGAAACAAATCAGAGTGCAATACACAATTTTTCCTTTATTTCTCTTGCATGCAACATACCTTGGAGAACTAGGATGCGTAGTTCCGCCAAGGAGTATAGAGCAGTCTTATTCATGCACAGAAATTTAAGGTGATACCTGCATAATCAGTAGCTGTTAACCGATAATTTTGAATAAAAACTGCATGATACTCGGGTGCATCCCATCCAGTGGTAGCTGGTGACGTCATATCAAAGGGGGGGGCTGCAGAAGACAGCTAAATGGGTGGGGCCAATGGGAAGGGGTGTGGCCAATTGGAAAGGGGAGGGGCCATGCTCAAAACCACAAAAGCTGGGTCTTTAATTAAATATGCTGCCTTGGGTGTCAAACCATCATTATGAGAGTCCAATCAAGAAAAAATGAAGAGAAGAAGAAACCATATTTCAATGTGTTGGCTACATGAGAGCTTACTTAATATCTAGATAAAAAAAAAGGTTGTGAGGCATGAAAAAATAAATTACTTTTTAAATACATTACTGGAATACCAGTCAAAATCAAGTATGAAAAACAAGCAGCATTCAGCTCAAACCACTTCTCCTTGCATGCAGTTCTAATTATAATTTATATTCAGCTTTATAAAAGTACTAAGTACCATGCTGAAAGCAGCAATCTCTGAGATACCCCCACTTGTAAAACTTTTTCTTATCCAAAAAAGACCTGCTGCCGGACAACTATCTACTTGTTTCATGGGGAAAACATAATTAAAGTAAGAAATGAACAGCAAATAAGAAACAAGCTCAAGATAAATTGCTTAAAGGATTACTGCACAGGTTATGGACCACACATGATAGATTGGCATTCTGTTTGGTTTACGGGTAAAGCCTGCAAAGATGACTGCAAGTCACAACAAATGTAATGAGCTCCTGAAAATACTATAATCCTGTCCTTTATTACAAAAACTGTCATATGTATTTCAATTCTTAAGGCTTGTATGTTATCTAGTTATGTAAATATTCTCTGCATGGCAACAACAAAAAGGCTTTTGATGTTGATAATTCTTTAGCAGTATACTTATTAAACTTTACTTACCTCTTACTATCTCAGGCAAGCTTACCTGATGTTCATTAAAGCATTGCTACTTAAACACAGAGCAATAGGCACTGCAACAACATGCATTTTCTGAATAATAAGAAGCATAAATCAACAGTATAAAAATATGACAGAAAACCAGAACATTCTGCAAAATCAAGGACAGATGAAAAGCCACTGTATTACTTGCGTCTACCTTGGATGGGGGGGATACTCTGCACACTTACACTGCATAACTGCTCCTTGCCTTGCTTGGACACATCCAGTCACTACATAGGGGAGTAGGGTACAGCAAGTATGCCACAATTTGAAATGTCTCTGGCTGATGGTGATGGCCCTGACATATTTGTCATACCTCTCAACCTCAGAGCAAGAAATCTGGACAAAGCCATAAATAGAAGTAGGACAAAGGCTCAAAAATAAGGACAATTTTTAAATATTGCTTTTATAAATTTAGAAAATTAATAGAATAGCATGCCTTGCATTAATATAAATTTTCTGAAGGGTGTGAAATCTGAAACTCAAATGTCTTTCATTATTTTCTAACTTCAGTCTTTAATGATTTGCCACTAATTTGCCAGAAAACCACAGTTTTATGAAAAACAGACCAAAAATGTGATGCAAAAATATAAAACAGCCACACAATACAGCTGGGAACCTGTCAAAGAAGGGACACTTATTTATTAATTGTAAACTCTCCACATTTTCTTCCAAAATTGCCATTTTGTGGAGGGATTATTAGGGGGAGAGCAACATTGTGAGCCAAAATTGGGGACAGTTGACAGATGGATATACAAACAGTGCTAAAAACTGCTCTTGTATAAACTTGATAGAATAACAGGTCTTGATTTAGCATGCATTTTTCTGAAGGGTATGAAGTCTGAAACTCAATGTCCGTCATTATTTAGTGACTTCACTCCTAAATGATTTGCCAGAAAACCACAAATTCTATGAGGAACAAACCAAAACTAATAAGCAAAAATCTATTCATTCTGCAAAAATCTGGACAGTTGAGAGGTATAGCTCAGCCAGGGCTGTCTTTGAGTTTGCTGCCCTTCCCCCCCCTCACAAAATCATGGTCGAATGGAGCCTCCCCCCTGCAGCTGTTCCAGTGTCCCATTACTTGGCAATTTTGTCCCATTTACCATAAACACTATAATGTGCATACTGCTTTACTTCTAGGATTATTTGGATTTCATTAAAAATTTTATTCTACATTTTACAGCACAAACACTAATAGACATCTGCTAAACAAAGCAATGCAGTCTTACAATGAAGATAGACGTAGCATTAAAACTTCTCTGCCCTTGAAACTCACATTTATTGAAACAGCACTGAAACCCACATTCAAAGGAAATACATCTGGCCAGTGGCAGATAAGGATTAACTATGGGCTGTTTTCAAATCATAGGCCCCTTGCACAGGAAACATACATGCATTCTTTGATACACCTTTCTGATTGTATTACATTATATTCTTTGTATAATGCAGTACAGTTGTTAGAGGGCATTTTAAATGTATTGTTTTGAACATTTGTCCAGTAAACAATGAAACAAAATGCATGCACCAATAATGACAAAACTGCCCAGTTCATAACATCTCTGTCATAAAAGTCTACTCAAGCTTCTACAATCTATCAGTAAATATGTACAATCAGAAGTAAAAGTCATCTAAATAATTCCACATTAAAGAGATCTGTAACTAATGAAAAGATTGCTGCTACAAAACAACTTTATAGTTCATTGTTTCATCTACAAATAAAGTGTTTGTTGCCCTTGAGGAATAAATGTCCTAGGTTACATTAACAAATGATAAGCTAGTCATATTGCAATAGGGAATGGATGGCAAACTGATAACAGGTTCATAGTTACTAGGTATCTCCAGCAAAGAGGACATTCTCAGGACTGCAGCATCCACCCCCCTTAAAAGTACAACACAGTACATTATTAGCAATGCATCTACAAACTGTGGGGTTAGAACCCACAGCCTTCTGCATCAAAAGCAAGTATTTAACCTGTTATGCTATTAATAATGCAAGGAGACTCAGCATAAGCAGCACTACACTTCTCAACACTCAACTGTATCTCTCAGCTTTGCAGCACAAGAAATCTGGGAAAAGCCAAAATTACTTGGGGGGAGACAAAAGCCCCAAAACCAGGGACACATTTTAAACATTGTGTGTATAATATTGGAAAGTTGCTCGAATAAAATGCTGTGTTACCACCATGTGTTTTACTGCCAAGTCTTGAACCCAAGACCCTGTGCACTAGTCAGAGCAACATACCACTGTACTAATTCAGCTGTTTCCTGAAAGACAGGAAAACTGAAACTTAAATGGCTATCACTTAGTGAATTCAGTTCTCTTAAGCTCTCAACCTCTTACCACAAAAAACCTGGACAAAGCCAATAAAAGGGAGGGGGGATACAGCCCCATAAATTGGGACAAGTTTCAAATATTGATCTTATAAACCCAGAAAAAATAATAATCTTCTGAAATAAAAGAAATTATTCTGTATTGTAAAATATTAGTACCTGCAGAGGTAAGTAATTGTATAGCCAAGGCACTCTAATTTAAAATGCTGAAACGTAAATTTCTCCTGCTTCAAATATTGCCACAGGTAGTATAAGTGGATTACAGTGCTTTTGTTTTTTTGTGTATTTCCATGTCTTTACTTCCCTTTTTATCCATTATGTACAGTGCAGTATATTATTGGCTGCTGTCATTGAATGTCCTGTAATATCCTTTTCTGGTTCATCTTCCCATTCTTTTTATCTGAGTATTCCAGCTGCTAACCCTGGTGCTTCACTACAGGTTTTCTTGCCCCTTTCTAATAGTGACCACCTTCATTTCAAGCATTTTCATCAGTTTGTCACTGATTATAAAAGACTGATAACAACTAAGTGGGATGTTTTAGTAGGCAGAAGTTGGTGCATATATTTTTCAAAAGTTTCTGACATATACTATTATACCCTATGCAAAGATTGCCACATAACCTAAAAACAGTTTATCTGAATGACACAAAACTGGACTTTGCTAGCATAACCTGAACACAGGATATCTATCAGTGTAAATTATCTGACTACAGTGAAAGAATATATATGCAATTTAATGTGATAGTCTGGATTTAACTCTTAGAAAGGAATACAGTTTTGTGATCAGCCATTACATTTAACATGGTATACATCAAATAACGTGTCATTTATAACATAAAGTGATAGCTTTTTTTTTTTTTTTTACAATCGGCTAATTTCTTAATAATCGTTCTTTTAAAAAAATGCACAAGTACAGAGTCTTTATTGTTCTGACAGTCAGTTTCAATCCACAGTATAAGTGACATTTTTTTTAGATTTCTATTTCAAAACCTTTATAGCAGAATTTCCTTTTGGAAGTGTGAGATCTATAATATGTATCACTGAAAAGCAAAAAGCAAATAGTGCAGTTATCAGTTAAACACAGTGACTCTCAATGCAGTCAGTAATCGTTTTGAACATAGTGATGGTTGGTTGTTGCTACACCAATACATGCACACACACACTTCCCTTGCAGTATAAGAGGATTCTGTTCAGATTTCCCGCAATCACAGTAATGAACCTGATTCCGTTGACTTCCGCACCTAAACCAAAAGATTCCCTTACAGAGAGCATATGAGAGAGATTTTGGACATTTCCCTTGCAGTATAAGAGGATTCTGTTCAAAATTTCTGCAGCGAGCCGACAACCAATCAGTAGTCACATACATTGTAAAGTAGACAGGGATTGGACTGTGGACGTGGCAGTCCAATCCCCTTCTACTTTACTGCAGTTATAAACCGCATAGACTTCTGGGCATCTGTACATTGATGCCTCTCTTCCTAATCCGGAATGGATTAACAGCAGTCCGGATTGTTTTTTTTTTTTTTTTTAAAAAC
This sequence comes from Protopterus annectens, assembly GCF_019279795.1. NCBI lineage: Eukaryota > Metazoa > Chordata > Ceratodontiformes > Protopteridae > Protopterus > Protopterus annectens. Next base: position 60,815,924 of record NC_056730.1, on the reverse strand, counting down.
CCAGAACTCGCATGCATGTGAAGTTCAAGTTTTTACAGAGAGTCAGTTGGACTCGCAGCTAGTATACAATAGTATGCTAATTATTTTTTTTCTTTCTTTTTTACAGCTGGGGGCTGCAGTCCAATAGCATGAGCAGCCTCTGATCCCATCACTTTCTTTCTTTAGGCGCATGATTGTACAATCCTATTTTACATCACTAGCTTCAACATACTCCTACTTTTTGAGGCCTGTTTGCCCAGTTTAAACTGCTTTCTGAGCTGTTGCAAACCCCTGTGTTCAACCTTTTGTAACCTTTGTTAGTTTCTTATTTTAGCAAGCTAATATACCCATGTTGAATGTTAAGCATATAGCAGTTAATTTCTTTATCCTTTTCATCATCCACATGCAGGTCACCATCGATAAAGTCCCTTACCATGTCAAGACTAGCTACAGGTCACTGAAATATACGTAATACCAAATATGGCCTTCTTATTTAGAACTATCTTCATAAACCAAAAAGAGCACCTTCAGAAACTCTCAAATTGAGGATTTTTACAGAAGTTGGTTTATGGACGACAGATTACCTTAAAGACCGAATGTTTACTTTTAGCTGTAATTATAAACAGTCCAGTGTATGTACTTCCCGTACTGGATTCTCCTAAGCTTTGGTGCTTGCTCACCTTGTTTTCAACTTGTTTACAAATGCCTTTCTCAGGAAACTCCACAAATGTACCTTTGTAATATACTCTGACAACATTGTTTGAATCAAAGCAAGCAAAACAATTAAAACATTACTAGGTAATGTAGCCATTGTCTGGAACTGATTTATCATCTCATGGTACCTGAACACACACAATTCAATTACAGTGCTGTTTGGCAACCCACAAAAAAGTGCTGCAAGGGTATCTCTTAGATTTAAAAATCCACATGCTATACAACTCCCTGTTGTTACCTATTAGAAGTAACTGGGAGTGCGTTTGGATCAAAACAAGCTCCAGCACAGATATCTCTGAGATCTTTCAATTTGAGTGATCTATTTAGACAAATATATGACTAAAGCGGCATTATACTTAATAAGCACATGATGACACTTGAATAAAGGGGAATTGATATTTCTTTGGATTTGTTTTTTGTCAAATTACATGAACCAGATATAAAGCTTTCTGAGCTACTGTGTAGCCATGGTGGTCAAAAGATAAGGAATTCTCAACAAGGTACTCTAGATCCCTTACAGCAGTTTGTTACTAACATAACTACTCACATTTTTCCATACTGCGTTCGAAACCATTGTCCTTGCACCAATTGTTAACACAGTCTAACTCATGTTAGGGTAGTTGTGAGTCCATGAGAAATTACTAGAAACACCCAATTTGCAGTCATGTACAAACTTAAATAACCGTATGCTAGGTGTGCTGGATTGTAGGTCTGAGAAACTGATGCCAGTTAAGAGCCCTGTTGTACACCAGTGATATCTTTTATTTTCCTTTTAGCACTTGCAACTCTAACCATATCACCTCTTTTAGATATTATTAGCGATCCACTCAAAAAAAAAAATAGGTACATATTCAGATTTACAAGTCTGTCGGTAATTATAGGGAGTAGTGTCAAACTCCTTTGTCAGGTGCAGATATGCTGCATAAAAAATTAATTCTCTGTTGACTTTTTCAGATAAATTTAATGAGATTATAGAGATGCAACCTGCCATTGGCCATGCTGTATTGATGAGGGTCCAGATTAATGAGGTCTGACATAAACGCTACCTTTTTGTGGATCAGTAAAAAAGAAGGTCTCAACTGTGTTTCCATGAATTTGGTTTATGATTACTGGTTATTGCTTCTTCATATTGTATAATTCATTTCATAACTTTACATACATAGCTAATGGGGAGTAGTCTTATCAGTTCAACATTGTGGCAGATATAACATTAATGGTATTAGAGGTAGTAAAATGCAGACTATTAAGACATTTGACCTTAAGTGCATACCTAACCTTTTCTTATTAATGCAGGAAAACTAATTATAAGAACCATGTCTGTGAGATGCTCTTAATTTTCTGACTTTCCTTGAAGCAACAGCATTTTGTTGATAATGAGAAAAATATTACCATTCATTTTTTTTTAATAAAGTTTAGCCCTCTTTCAACCACTTCTTCCAACCCCTTGCCAGTCTGTTAGCGATGTCCGCATTTCTCAATGATTTGCCTAATGCCATTTGAATAAGTATTCATTTGTCACACCAGATGAGTAGTGGTTTTGATGATGCTCTAGAATTGTATAGAAGGTAGTGGTAACTGCAAGGAGACTAAGAATACATTCAGTTGAGAAACAGAAGGTGAAGGACCGATACATTGTCAGCACGTTAATATTAAATGGCATTAAGGAAGTTATTTGACAACACTAGCAAGTATAGCAGGATGAAATGTACTAGGCATGAGGGAGAGATGAAGTTTATTTTTAAATGGGCATTGAATTGAAACTTAATGTGCAAAATGAATGTAGGAGAATGTGAGTGATGTAAAGGGGGTGCATAAAACTATATTTATGTATAACTCTTGGTATGCTGTCAGATGGCAGGACAAACGCAATGATTTGGAAAACCGTGGCTTTGAGAGGTAGTACCTTCGCTATCAGGTTAATACATTGTACCACACACTCTTGTCTTTTATTATAAGAGAAGAGAGTGCTGGTAAATGTATGTTGTACAGAGAAAGAAAGAAAAGATTGGAGCTTATTGGATCCTTTTCTATACTATGTTCTCAATGAGAGATTTCAGCAGAGATGTAGACATAATGAATGATGTCTGATTAAGATTAATGGACTCTTTATGAATGATGTCCGAGTAAGATTGATTGGCTCATAAAGTGGATTAATAGCAGATAAGTAAACCGTAAGCAATTCCAAATCAAGCTGATAACATCCATACAGCTGAAACACAAGTTACTACATTCACAACCCTAACAGCAGAGTGGATTAGGGTTATAAAAATATGTGTAAAACAGAGCTAAATGCAAAGCAACACAAAAATAAAACATGTTCATAATTAATAAAGAGCAAACTACTCTGAATTCCTTGTCCCCACTTAAAAATTAGAAAAGGACTACAAACAAGTATAAAATGTGCAGAGTGTACCTGCACCCTTTAGTGTGAGGTGATTTTCCAACTATAAACCCCCATGCTGTTGGGACATTACCCCTGACTTAAATATACTAATACCATGGTTGCACAACAGCTGAAACAGAGAAAGTGTAACATAGAAACACACTTAATAAAAACTGTAGCACAGCTTGTTCCATCACACACCATTTATTTGTGCTGAACTCGGACATCCTGAGTTTTGACAAATTACACACTCCATTTAAAAAGATTTATTCATTAAACTGGTAGTGTGATTTATTTAGATGTGTCATGTGTTCAGTCTCTCTTAGGATGTGAGGAAAACCCTGATGAGAGACAAAAACCCAGCTTTTATTTTCTTCTTGTTTATCTAAAATGATGTCATCATTGTATTATTATTATTTTATTATTATATTTTTCTGATGTTTGCAGATCCTGAAGTCTTTTCCTGATAAAGTAATGTCATGTATTCTACTGCACATTACAGGGCAAGAGACAGTTTGGGGATAGGTAGTCTTCTAGGCAGTTGTCAGTGAATTTTTTCTTCCTGTGGCCTGCTCTCCCCTCTCGTGTCCAATGTATGTGCTCGTAGTTCAAGGGTGTTAGTGCATGTTAAGCTTGATAACATCTCACTTTGCAATAAAGACAACTGTGTGTACTAACATGCATGACTCCACATTTGAGCAAGGCCTTCTGTGTGGCAGAGGCATTGCAGGTGCAGAATATATCATACAAACAGATAATGGCTTGGCATGCATAACTGCAAACATAGAAACAGCGGTGTTCCCATACAGTAAACCCACTGCCAGTGCTACAGCCTCAGCAATATGGAGTTTCACACCATCAGGCATACAAGGGATATTCTTTTGTATATGTCAGCAAATGTCAGTGTTAAATGCACATAGCAAAAATAACAGCATTAAGTTACCCCACCCACATAATGAAATGCTAATAAATCCAAATATGCGTGTAAGTCTTATATGGCTGGAATACATTCAAGACTTAATGAATTGTACTACACATGCATCATAGGATCATAGGAAGTTGCTAGGCTATTGGCCCTGAGGCCCTTATAAGCCTAGCCAAGAGTTTGGCCCATGTTTAGACAAATCAGCACCTGATGCCCCTGTCCACTAGGGACATGGGTGGAATCTCAGGGATGTAGTTTCTATTTCCCATCCAGTTATCCAGGTTGCACTTAAAAGGGGGTAAAGAGGTACTCTGCATGACGTGGAGAGGGAGTCTGTCCCACAAGTGGGGGAGTCTCTGGGACACAAATCTGTCCTGCCAACAAATCCTATTGATGTCGCAGACCAGGTTGAGGCCGTGTGTGCGGTTCATTTAAGTGGAGCTTGACTTGCGGATATGCAAGCAGTCCTATCAAGGCGGCGTCCGAGATCACCTGGTATGCCAGACAGCGGTCACCTCTGAAGAGTCTATATTTAACAGAGTAGAGGGATAGGGCTTTTAGCCTATATGTGTATGGTAGATTTTTGAGGCCCTGGATTCTCCTGGTGAGGAACCTCTGTGGTCTCTCCAGCTGCTGCATGTGCTTTTTGAGTTACATGCCGAATGGGGCTTTGTACTCAATAATGGGCCTTATAAGGGAAGAATACAGGGATGTTATGACCTCCTTGTCCCTGGATGAGATACCCTTACTTATGAGGTGGGGCATGTAGAAAGATTTCCGTACATGGAAGCAGCTTTAGTTTTGCTTAGTTTGATTTTTACATATTGACTGGAAAAGACTTGCGACATTGCAGGAGTTATTCCTGTTAGAAAATAACATAACCACATTTCCCATAACGTGTATGTTATTGTCAAGAGTGCAGTAGTCCAAGTAAATAAACAGATCCTGATATACTTTATTCCTTGTTTCCACTGCTGTTACACCTGAGTCTATGATTTCTTAAATTGTGTACCTATTGTGGTCACCTCATATCTTAGACCATGCACTCTAGGATTGTGGATAGCTTAACAGACTTGTGATCTAAGCTAAGAATTAACTGAAAAAGACTCATCACTTTTAAAAGCTAGCAGTGGATCACTTGTCTATTTTGCCAAATGTGGAGGGTGGCATTTTTTAATACATTTGTTACCACTGTAAGGCCACCAAACACAGCTGTCCTTTTTCAGGGGATATTTGAGAGTGCTGTCTGGTTAAGTGGCTTTTGTTGGAGTCGGAGACTAAGCAAGCAGCAAATGCCGCTAGAAGAATAAAGCCATGCATCTTGGATACAGAAAGCAACTTAGTAACAGATCAGAGATTTTTATATCAGGAGTAACTACCTCCGCTAACTATCTGCTTTTTTTTGTTATAATGGACTGTAGTTAGAACACAGAAAATTTTAATTTAATTTTATCACTTGTTAACCAAATAGATGGCTTGGTCTGTGAGCTGTCTTCTGCCTTGACCCAGGCCACAATGCCAAGAGTTAACACAACAGAGTTACATGAATTCCATCCATCCATCCACCCTTTTTTCCCATTTTGCACATGAGGTCAGGGAGTTAGTTCAACGGTGACAATCATCTACAGCCAAGATTTACACTGCTGGGTGGCTAGTCCTGCTACGGTAGTTCTTCCACACCACACATACCTTTGGCCAATTTAGTGTGTCCAGTCCACCTACTGCATGTCTTTAGAATGTGGGAGGAAGCTGGAGCCACCTGGAAGAGATCCACATGACCACATGGAGGACATGCAGACTATGCATCAGTGGCAACCCTGCCGAGAATCAAACTGGGGAATTTCTTGCTGTGAGGTGACAACACTATCTACTACACGACTGTGCTGCCCCTATTTATTCATTCTTTCATTTTCAGGGTCATGAAGAGCTGTAGTCTGTCATAGCATTCATTCAGAATATGTCATAAAAAAATTATCCTGGATAAGATGCCAGTGTGCTGCAGGATGTACACACAGCAAGACATAGTATGCATGTGCGCGGACACTTTGGCAGATCATCATTTCATCTGTGACATGTTTTTGAGGATGTGGAAGGAAACCACAGTATGAAGCCAAAACCCTCACAGATACAGGAAGTCACATAGAGTCAACACAGATGGCATCTCAGATGAAAACTGGTCTAAAGAACCAAGCACTATGAAACATCCATTACTAACAACTGTGCTGTTGTGCTACGCATATATATGGACATGTCAAAGTAGCCAATCAGCAAGAGGAAACTGGATTATCCTGAGAAAACTTGCACAGAAGAGTAGAAAACATGGAATCTCAGCATCGCCTACATATGACAGGAGGTCAGATTAACTGAACTTCTGACACTGGAGTTATATGAAGCAAAGGTCTTAATCTCTGAACCACTATGTTGCCTTGATCATGTTGCAAAAGATGCTTTTTGTTTCTTCAAGCTTTTCATCTTTGACAGACACTTGTATATCTGTAGTAGATGATTAAAAAAGGATGGTGTCTGATTAAACAACGTTCCCTATGGCAAACTTCAGTGAAGTTTCACAATCATGTGACCTTAATTACCACCTTTTTAATCCTACCTCAACCATGGTTTTATTTTTAAATCAGTTTTTGTGTACTTTTTGTACAAGCAAACAAACTACTCCCCCGACTGTTGAGGTCTTCTAGGATTATTATAGAACATCACAATTTATCCTGCCCAGAACATGATCAGAGAACAAGAGTGTAGGACCTTAAGTGGAAAGGATACCCCTTAATATTTATCAGTGCTTCCCTTTTTTTGTAGTTTTAAATGAGAGCATGAAATGCTGCCAAACGTGGATTTTGTGAACTGTTCAATTTCTGTTCAGGCAACGTCTCTGACAAATCATCCATAATACAGTATTGCATTTGGCTGTTAGTCGTTATGAGTAGTATGTAAAGACAGTGAAATGATGACAGTCTTGTCTGAGTGAGATTAACTCATATGAAATAAACACAATTATTCTTTGAGGTTGTATAAACAAGATTTCTGGCTATCATCTTTTAATGACGAACCTTTCACTTTTGCTTGGTTTAATGCCGCTACTTTAGTTAAATGTTTATGTGGATTTGTTTACAAAGGGGAGACAAAGTTATTGTTATAAATTGTACTCGTTTTTTGTTTCGCATGTCCTTTGGTTTTATTGCACAGCCCGATTATTTTGCAGGTCTTTCTCCGAGCTTTTTAGTACTATGCACAGACATACAAAAGCTAGGGGTAAAACACTTTGCAAATGAAAAGCACTTATATTTTCAGAAATGAAATTCTGGTAGCTGCTTTGTGACTGTCTTTTGATCTTGTTATATTTTTTTCCACTGCCTTCTCAACACTTAAGCTGTCCCTCCTGCTGACATTTTGCATGAAGTGATAGCTGCTGGGAAAAGGAAAAGCAGTCCCCTGTGATTCGGGTCACTTGATATAACCAGCAGTCTTTGCTTTTAAGGTCAAGAGTGAACTCATCTGTATGCCTGTTCCTCGGCATTATTCAGTGAAAGATGGTTAAAGAAAGTACAAGTTCACAAAGAAAAGGTTTAAAAAAAAGAAAGAAAAATGTGGGGTGGTGGTTTCAGTGAAATAAATCAAAGTTCTATGTTTAGTAGATTTAAAATGCAGTTTTGTCACATTTCAGGCTATTACATTTTTTCTGAGCAGTTGTGCTGCTTTGTTTAAAAAGTATTCATGCACCTGGGTCTTCTCAACATACAATCTAAGGTCGTACAAACAAGGAATTAACTTCATACCTATGCATTAATTTGGTGGAAGATGCTGAACCAATCATTTTTTAGTTTGTTTTAGGCTTGTGATTTTCTACCTTTCTACCTTTCTGTTATTAGTTGCATTAACGTTCATAACACCTGCCATCTTTCTTCTTGGGTACAGTATTTCCCATATATTATGACCAGTGATGATGTGCTTGACAGGCTCGTAGGCTTATGTGGAAGTTTCTAGACATGTAGTCCAGGGCACCATTGAGGAGCTTATTGTAATTTCCAAGTCGCTTCCGAATATGTTTGGTTAAGTGACTTTCTCAGAGTCGCAAAGTAGGCAAGTGAGGACTAAGGGAATCAACCCTCAACTACAGGAAATGGCTTATTAACAACACTAACTGCCAGCTTCTCTGCTGAACTTACTTTCTCTATATGATCTTAGAAGTTGTCAAGTACAGTGACAGACAGCTGATATTAATAGACAAGCACTCTTTCAAGAAAGCAAAGTGTAGTATACTTAGTTTATTTAGGTAAATGTTTAAATCTTAGATTTTCAAATATTTGTTAGCTTTTTTTGCAGGGTCCTTAGTTGATTCTGTTCTCACCCGAGTATCATCTTTATATATATATTGTTTTTATGTTTAGAGATGTATACAATGTTAAGATGTTTTTTTTTTTATTAAAAAATCAGATCTAAAGCTATTTTCAAAGTAACTGTTTCCTTTTTGTTATTAAGGTTTTAAGGGGTGTCAGTACCTGCTACACTGGTTATAGCCTTCACTGGTACAGAATATAAATTAGCAAGAGAAAATATGTGATGCCAAAAATGTGGCCAGAGGATGTACATTTACTATAAATATTACATGGTTTGTCCTGAACTCTACATTTACACCAAGTCCTGTAGAAAAATCATAGTGTGCCCGGCTGCTTTTTGTAACATATGGTCCAGGTGCAGTGATAACTCTTGACAGTAATACTGTATAAAAAATGTGGAAGGGATTTATAGATATTTTCATCATCTGCTAACCCTTTTTTATACTCCGTATGTAGTAATTCTTATGCAAGCTTTGCTGCCATCAAAATGGCTCTGTACAGAGTTATGCAGAGTATTCAGGCGGTACTGATGTATGCATATATGCTGGTTCTGCTCTTGAGTACAAAAAATGGAGGGTTAAGATCTGTGCACCATACTAGTCAGTGTAACACTGATCAGTCTATTTGAAGTGAGAATAGTTATTTTTGAATTAGTAGAATTTTATGTATCAGCACACTGGCTAACAATGACAGAAATCGATGTAAACAGGTTTTCTGATGTTAGCAAGTATGTAAGTACTTGCCTACAGATTGGCTAAGACAGCTAAAAATCATTTTACTGGAAGTCAGTATGGAAACCCTTCATCTGAATTGTTGGAAACACTCTGTTGGCAATAACAGGTAGCATTTTGTTCAACTGTCTTTGTTTTACTCGGATGTTAAGTCTTTGCTCTTCCCTGCAAATGTGAGTTTATTTTTTGTTGGACTGTTATTCTAGTCAAGTTTCATTCATACCTTCATTATAGATAGTTTGTCTGCTGCTGCTGTTCATTTTAACAATTTTTCTTATTATCTTGTATAAAACGCACATAGTTGTTTTCAGGTGTTCAGTTGTTTGTGTCTGGTTAAACAAGTTTTCGTTTATCTGTTTAACATCTATTTGTATGCATCAGCCATCTTTGTTTATCTAAAATAGTAAACAGATTTTTTGACCAAAAAGAGTTATATAAACACACAAATCATGTATAAGAAAGCAAAACCCAATCTTGGAAAGAGAAACTTAGGTTTCTGGAATACCCATGTAAATAAAAATAATCTAATGCACATTTTGCTTTACTATATTACTGTTGTGAAATACTAATGAAATTGTTAAACTGAGTACATCAGGAGTAGATTATTCAGTTACCATCAACTTCAATTTTTGATTGAACAAATTGGTCCAAAATTTGACTTATGGGTCAGATATTTTGCCCTACTGTAGAGGACATTGACCCAGAGATTAGTATAACAAGTATTGGGGTAAAGGAGGCAAGTCCACAAAGTCATTTCACAGACAAAATCTTAATCAACAAGTTTCTAATCAAATATTTGGTTCAATTTTTGTCTACTTGGTCCAGTTAATCACATTTAATTATCAAGTGTTAAGATTTTACATATATCATCATGATTATTTACCTCTTTACTCCAAAAAGCCTTTGGTACAGTGATTTTTATCTTGTCTTGTAGAAATGTTCTCAAAGCATTTCAAGTATTCTGCTGTACCACTATTGCCATGGGGATTAGGTTGAAAGAAGTTAATACTGGAAATACGGAATAACTTTTATAACTGTGGAGTTAAATAGCATAAGAGATTCCATAATGGTCACATCATCAGAACAAATAGCTTATAACCGATGACTGCACCTGAGTCTACTCTGCTGGTAGTTGCGAGCAGTTATATAGGATGGTGATAATGAATGTTCAAGGGAGCAGGTCTTTTGACATTTCAGAGCAACCTTTGATAGAGTTTTTCTGTAAACCAGATTACCTTCTTGGGACCTCAGCAATCGAGTAGGAGATTATATCTGTTCTTGAGGTCTATTCATGCCTGTCCTGATTTATTAAACTGAAAGACAGGAGAGGGATTCCAGGATCATTTTCATTTTCTTTAGATGATTGTGCCATAAAGAAACAGCAAAGCTTTAAAATTTAACCAGGCTTTGTCAGCTTCTAGTCTAAATGTAATGATGTGTAATTTAAACAAAAGCAAAGCCAGTGCACTAGCACAGTGACATAATGTTGAGCTCTGTTGCTGGTGTCCGATGATTAGCCAGCCACATTGGTGTAGGAAGGCTAACCAGGGGAGGGAGGATGGTGCAGCTAATGCTATTTGTGCTTTCTTTGGAGAGGTTGTGTGTTTTTACCTTAGCCAGATCCATTTTAATGAGGAATTGAGTGGTGATGTCTTGGCTTCAAGTATTGAACTTTGTACTAGCACAGAGCTAGTTCTAGTGGTTGCCTTGCAGTTGCATCTCAGTGTATGTGCAATGCTGATGAGGTATCGGTGCACCCCCCCCCCCTTATCCTTCTACATTCACTGGCTCATGCATAACAAATATCTTCTGCACAACTGAAAAACTAATAACCTACTTCCAAGTCCATGAGAACAATTTGGAGATGGAGCAGAAGATGAGTGTGGTGAAGGGAACCCAAAGTAAAATAAAAAAGAGCACCAGCAATACTAATGTGATACAGAAGATGTGTTTATTTTTGAAATCAACATGGTTTTCTTAGGTTATATCAATACACAAAAGCGTGATTCAAAAACCCTTTCCTGCTGACAGTACTTGTATAGCTGTGACAGGTTTTATGTCTTCCACTGTAGCAGTAATTTCATTTGGTTACTTATCTTTTCTTGTATTACTTCTGCAGGCTCATGAACGTTCAGAAAGTGGAGAGGTAGCAATTATCAACCAACTAGTGAAGAAGTTTCTGATTGTCATTGCTCGGCCTGCCCGGTTGCTGGAATGTCTGGTAAGTGGATATCTGTACAACTTATTTGTATTTATACATTTTAAAAGATCAATAATTGCTTGCATAATAGATGTGTTATTACTCATACTTGTATGTTGCTGCATCATAAAGACATTAAAAAAATAGGGAAGTAAGGAAGTGAGACCAATGGTGCAATGGAAGCCTTGTCTTTTGTTCTAACTTAAGGTAGTATACTGGTGCAAACTACCCTGTGTGTGGTGTTTTGGGGCTTTTCTTCTTTCCAAAAACTTCAAGGTTTATACATCATGCAACTCAGTCCCTTGGTCTATCTACTATAAATTGCAAAATGTGGGCATAATGCATAGGGTAAGTGAGGCACAGATCACTGTGAAAATGTTATAATAAATACAGACATTATGACATATTCTTTTTTGCCTCTGCTTTTGACTTCATTTTCTCTGTTCTTCATCAAGTTGTCCTCTGGTTTCTGTGAAGCACTAATCTATCTTACCCAAGTACCAGATATATAATGACATCTCTAGCTGTATGTTTTTACATGCATATGGTGCAGTAGACATCTCCCTGCAGATTCTTACTTAAACAACTTTTGCCAGCTGTAGCCTGGCCTCCTCCTGTGTGGTACTTGTAATATAAAACCCTTGTGACACCCTCTTCCCCAAAGAGAGAATAGCTTACTTTCAACTGCTCAAATCCTCCTACCCTCAACCCCAGCCATCCTTCTGGCAGGAAGCTAATCTAGCCATGGCCACCAGCATTGCAGATGGACGCACTTTTTCATTGTGTTGGTAGGCAAAGTGGGGCAAGATACTGCTTTTACAAATCTGCCTATTCAGTAATTTAGACAAAATAAAACTGAAACAAAATTTAAATTCCTTTTCCTCTGCTTGATATTCTGAAGCTATTCTTCATGCTTATTTGTAATTACAATTCATGAAAACACAGTCTGGTATCAAATACATTTGAAAAAAAAGTTGTGTGCTTTCCTCTAATAACTGCAGTCTTGGTTAATCAGTGTTTATGGGAAGTTTTGCCCTTGTTCCTTCCCATACCTAACAGTGTGCTTAATTCGGGAGGTATTTTAAAGTTATCTCACCTTCCTTAAATGACAAAGTATTCTAGCCTAGCCCTTGTTTGGATTGCAGCCTAATTTTACTGCACTACTAGAACTAGGGAGGCATATAATTGCAATATATACCCCAAATTTAGAACTGGGGGGTGGACAAGCATATTATTCCATATTGTGATGCAGTCATTCATGTCAGTGTATTAAATCAAGCCAAAGGTTGAGAAAATATAAGCACTTAATATGGTTCTTTCATAATGGTTAATATTTTTTGAAGATCTTTAGTATACATGTATGAAATGAAGTAGCTTGACCTTGAAGTACCAACCTCTGATTCGTAGGATCATAAAGAGTGAAATAAATTAGTTTATTAGAGGAGAAATAATCTTTAACTAAATTCATAGATGGCACCGGTAAGTGATATTTTGCTTAAAGTTTGCCTTGTTGACCCATTATGTCTCTTTTGTGAACCTTGACAGGGGTGTGATATATGTGGGAACAGATAAAGCATTTGTTAGTCTTGACAGATATTATAGACAGCAATACAGAAGACTCAAGAGATTTAAGAAAGGAAACCTCCTCTGGTTTCATCAATACCAAAAAGTCAGGAGGCCATTAATTCCTTTGGGATTGTTTATAAACTGCTTTAGAGTGTTAACGATCTGGGAGTATAATAAAATAAGAAAAGTGAGGTTGCATTATTGTTTAAGCTCTTCTCCCAGTCTCCCACTGTGAAAATGCCAAGTGACTTTTTAGACTTTACAATTGTCTTAAATGCAGTTCTTCAAAAACAGACTGCTAATTGAAAGGCCAGGTACATATTTATACAGAATGTAATATTAGTGCATATATATGTAGAGTAGAATTTTAGTGCAGCCGATTCAAAAATGTGAGCTTCCTTCAACCCAGTTATGCAGAGCCCAACTTAATTGTGGCTGCCGTACAAAACTGTTATATGTTCTTTGATCATTTATCAATTGTCTTTAACTCAACCTGTAAATGAAGTACTTTATACGGTGTAAATGGGGTGAGTTATTGGTTCAAGTCCTCTTAGGGTTGTATGCTTAAGCAGCAGTTGGTGCAGAGGATTAGGCCTGTGAACTGTTAATGAACTACTTCCTGTGGAACAGGGTATGCTTCCCTCACCCTTCATTTGCCTACTGCATTACTTTGAGTAAATCACTTAGCCATGCATTGCTTTAGGACAATTTGAAATTTGGGCTAGGCTAGGAGAACCTTTCTATAACATTTAGACACAGGCTTCAGTCCTGTATTTAGAAATAGGTGGAATAATTAGATTTGTTAATGAACTGGAATTTTTAGAATAGTGTATATTCAGTTCATTTTAATTCTTTTTGGCTGTAATGATGTGTTTGAAATGTGCCATTAGTATCTCATAAACACTGAAGCAAAAACCAGAAAGGTTGTGCAAATAAAGAGGAGAAGGTAATAACCCCTATCCATGGGGCTGCGGGAGTCCAAGTGGTTATCTTTCAAAGACTCCATTGAGTGTTTGGCTCTGCACGCTAGCACAGACAGGCCTTTCTCATGCTCTTTATTTGTTGTGGGGTGGTTACTAAAGATGGCCTGTGGTGCTGAGAGATGAAGAATGGAGTTCGTTAGGGGGCATTGGACAAAGCTGATGCTTATGTAGGTCAGTGTTTATATGCCCCTATATTAGGGGTTGTGTTCAGCTATTTTATTTTTTGAGGTGCTGGTAAAGCAGGCTACTTTCAATGCCTAGGTGGGATGGCTTTATTTGGAGCCATGTTTAGCAGGAGTGAGACTGAAATAGGAAAGTCATAACTGGTCTGCTCTCCTACTCCTGGGGTCTTTAAAGATGATAACTGAAAGAAAGTAGTTTATACCGTCTGGTTTTGTGTTGACTCTCTCAAAGTTTCTCTCTTCAAAGCAAGCTTTGTTTCCCTAGAGATCATTACAATGGGTATATGTACGCTAGAGCATGGGTGGTAAAATATTTACAGGCTGGCTGTGTACATTAGAAGGTAGGTGCCAGACGAGGGGTGAATTTCTGATTTCCCATCCACTGGTCCAGGTTACACAGTAGGGTTAATGAAGAACTCTGCTTCCCAGGGATGGGAAGCTTGTTCCAGAGAAGTTGTATTCTCTGAGAGACATACCGGTCCCTCCAACATGTCCTGTTTATGTTGTTAGCAAGGTTTATGTCCTGATCAGGAGGTTCTGATGCTGTTTGATTTGTAGATATCCAAAAGGTCCATCAGAGCAGGATCCAAGGAAGCCTTTCATGCCAGGCATATATCAATCTTCATCATTCTATATGAGACAAGAGTATATGGCTAGACCTTTAAGGTGATCCACATAGGACATGTTGTTAATGACCTGTATTTTTTTTGTGAGGAGCCTCTACTGATGTTTCAGCTGTTCCATCAGCCTGGTCAGTTACATACCGAAGGAGGCATTGTACTGAAAGATGGCTCTTGTGAGGGCCAAATAAAGTGGAGTGATGACTTCCATTGACCGAGATGCCATAACCTTGCTTATAAGATAAGCAACATAGAATGACTTCCTTACTACCTTAGACACATGTTGGTAGAAAGCCAGTTTGCTGTCTATATATGTTCCCAAATCCCTGAGTATTGGGTCTACTATTAAGGATGTCTTATTAGTGACACAGTTTCTTGGGGGTAACCAATTTTCCAGTGGGTACTGCTGTGCATTTCGTGGCAATGAGTTTTAAAACATGGCTCTGGCATCAGTTATTTGTCTGGTTAGCCTTTCCTAGATGGTAATAGTGTGTTGGGGGATTCTCTGACTGCTCCCAGATTGCAATTGTCTGCAGATTTAGTCAGCCAGAGGTCACTGATTTTGGTCTTGACTTCCAAGAAGTAGATGCAAAAAATGTATGAACCCACCAAAGAGCCCTGAGGGACTCTAGTAGTGATCAACCTCTTTGTGGAGATGAACTCCCCTATCCTTATTTCTTGGGTCCTGTTTGAGATCCAGATGGCTGCCCAGCACATAACATATAGGGGTTTATGTCTAATTCCATGAGTTTGTTTACAATACCCAAGTGGGGTATTGTATGAGATGCCTTGGCCATGTCAAGGTAGGCAATATGCACCATTTTGCCCTCACCCATTGCCCAGCTGACCCTTCTGAAGAAGGCCCACTAGGTTAAGTAGCCATGATCTGCCTTTGTTGAAACCAAACTGGGTTGGATCCAGTGTCTAAAGATTTCCTATGTCATTATTATTAATTTCCATGATAATTATTTCCATGGCTTTGTATACAAGACTAGTAAGACATATAGGACTAACAAATTAATCCAGTTATCTAGTGTTAGAATAGTACCCACAGCCTCCTGCAACAAAGGAGAGGACACTACCTCTTTAACTTCTAGAATTTTCATCAGGTACTATAATCATCTATAGTCATACACACGTATATGTTTATGCTGATTTGTGTATATCTATAGATAGAAAGATATAGATATTTATATTTATACATATATAGATATTTCAGAGAGAGACTGACCTAGGTGATTATTTACTCTTGCAAGCCTCCCTTTTTAAAAGTACAGTGACAGCTCACAGCAGTGTTTAAACAGTAATATTGCATGTAAAGGTGGTTGTGCCCCCTTATTGTGCAACTATTTCTTTATACTTTAATATAGAAATAAATGGTGAGGGTTAAGTGGAGATCCAAGCCCCTTCTTTCCAAGTGAAAATTACTGGAGACGTGCTAACGGTGACTGTAGACATGCTTACATTGTACCACTGGATTTCTTAAAGCAAATGCTTAATATTAAAAGGGGCATTTGGTTGTAAATAAGCTGACACATTTTCAGTATAACAAAGCAGTACATGTGTACTACAAGAATCAAAATATCACGTAGTGATGAATGTAATTTTCTTTTTCAACAAACAAAGACAAATTGTTGGGTTTGACAACAGTCAGTGAGAGGTGGTCTCTGTTATAACCTGCAAAGTATAGTGCATTTGAACGATACCAAGGTCACATACAACTCAACCTATAAGCATTACAAATCCTAACAGCAGACCTTAAAAATCATAGCAGTAGGTCCAAAGGAAGGGTACAGTCTCATTTTTCAGAACAGAATGTCTTCAAGTATAAGATCCTGTATTGTTAATACATCTTTGTAAAGGCTTCGTTCCATTGTTTAATAATGCATGTACTGTTAAACAGTTTTAGCTTTACGAAGAAAGTTCATAAATGGAGGATAAACAGAAAGGAAAACAGCTGTATCTGTATCATAGCAGTTGTGAGGAATGTCACCATCTCAGCTTCCATTTACACGGTGATCTAGTTAATGGGCAATCTTATATTCATAAGAAAACATAAACAAATCATTAGTATATTCCTTAACATTCCTAATCAATCCTGTGCCTTCTCCATCTTCTTAGTAAGAGGTACTGTGTAAGTTGTGTGTGGTAAGCAGAAAGCTGGTTATCTGATGATGATCCTTTTGACAGAATTTGCAGTTAAGGTACCTATAGTTCATACATAGGTTTACAAGTATCTCACAGTAGCTGTGGAACTGTGTTACATTACAAGCAGGACTTCAGAGGAGTGGCTGCTGTATGTAGATCAGTGTCATGTCAATTCATAGAAGAAGATCTATTACTTTAAATTTTGAACTTTAAAGTATTCTTTATGAGCATATTTTTAATAAAAGATTAAAGCACATGATATACTTCAGGACTGTTCGGTTTCTGAGTGCCTTTGTTAAATGGAAGTCCGAGCTCGGACGCAATATATTGGCTAGATCTGCCTGGACCTTTCAGCTGGAAGATGAAAAGCAGAACTTAATCTGGTTAGCTTTAAGGGCTGTTTTGCAAAGCTGCTTCTGTTTCAGCTCCAAGAGCAAAATCGCATTATCCAAGCTCTTAGGCCCATTACAACCACTAAAAGACAGTTACTCTGCTGAGAAGACTTCATTACGGCTGACCATTTTCAAATCTGAGTATGAAAGCCATGCTTAAGATGCATTACTACACAATTGCATTTCTCTAGTTTCATGCAGAAAAACATTTAGATTATTTCACTTGATGGAGCTGGTGAGTATGCCTCTTTCCTTTTTATTTTATGCTTTTAGTATGACCATGACATATTATTTTCATCCATGACCTAAGTGCAAGTTAGAGATGTTAGAAAAACCAGAGTAAAGCCGACTCATCCAAGAGGACAGTTGATATGTACTCTATATGAGCTTAATGCTCTGCAGCATTGAACTAAAGCATACATTTGTAAGCAGTCAGAGTAGCTTAAGGAGGGAATAACTAATTTGCCTAGTTAAAAAACTCAGGAAGGATAATACTGTAATGCAGAATTAATCTCATATTTTAGGAGAATTGTTTGAAGCAGAAGGTCAAGCAGGAGAGAAGAAAGTATATTTAAATAACCTGACAAACTGACTTTGGGCAATCCACATAAAAATGCACAGAATTATATTTCATGGAGAGCCAAAGTATCGAAATTGCAGTATACAAGTATCTTATCATGGATGGTGAAAACCAATCAGCAGCCTAGTGTAGTTGTCATTAATCTTTTAATAATTCATAAGTTAAAGACTTCCTTGGCTATGGAAACAGTAAGACAAGCTTGAAAGAATCTGAATGTCAAACATTGCAGACTCATCTCTTAGTGACAGCAGAAAAGTAAGAAGATAAATTCCTGTTAAGAGTTTATCAGAAGAATAGCCCTCCATGCAAAACTGTGCAACAACCAATTTGCTATGTAACCAAAATATTTAAAAATAATTTGCTGATTACACCTCGTGCTGTCTTGAAACTATGATGCGTTAGGTTCCATCACATCTGATTGGTCCTGCAGTGTGGAATGCCTTTCATTCACTACTCAGTAAAATGGTCACTAAGGTAGCAGTGAGGCTGTCAAACTGCAGCGTCTCAACATGCTTCAGACAAATATCTGAACTCTAGAAATAAAACACCAGCTAGTCGTCCAACGAACTTTATTCTCTCTCTCCCTAATGTCTCGACTATGACAATCTTCAAGAAATAATAACATCACAAAAAATACACCTGCCTTAAATACATACATCATTTAAATAGATAATTAAGACAATAAAACAATTAAATGTATATCAAATAAAAATCCTCCAATTCATTTCAGCATTTAACTCACAAGGGGCTAAAGTGTCAAACTTTAAAATATATACAGATTCTTTATATAACAGTACATTTTTGGTATTGCATTCATCAAATGGGGAAGCATACACTTTCTCTAAAATAGATCCACACAAACCTTTACTATTACCTCCATGAATTTGTTCAAAATGCATAGCTATTGGGCTTTCTTTTTTTCTTATTGTTAATATCCCTAACATGCTCTAACAATTGGACCTTAAATAGTCTCTTGCTTTCCCCTGTATAAAAAATATTGCATGGGCAACAGAGGGCATAAATAATGCCCTCTGTATTACAACCAAAACTTTCTTGGGGGTGAAAAACACAACTATTAATTTTATGAAAGCTCCCAACAATATATTTGCAGGCTTTGCATCTGCCACATGGTGTCATACAATATTTAATCAAACTTCTTGACACTTTGTTACATGGAAGCTTAAACCTGGTCTTAACTATAAAGTCCCTTAAATTCCTTCATCTTCTATATGACATAATGAGATATCCCCCAAAATTTAAATCTTTTAAGGACATAATATAACCCCAGTAAAATTTCAATAGATCAACTAACACTATGCTAAAACACCTAAATGTAGTAAAAATACAAATCACTATGTTTATATTTTGCACATTTCCTCTTATAATATTTATATTTTGTCTCTTGTTTTTTTGTCTTTAAGACAGACTCATTGAAAATTTTATTCCAATATTCATTCATTATTTCTGTATTGTATCCCTTATTTTTTAACATGTTATTAGTTTTCTCAAGCTCTAATAAAAAATCTTCTTCATTATTGCACAATCTATGTATGTGTATGAACTCCCCATAGGGTAATGCCCGGATCGTATGGGGGGATGACAACTTTGGGCCATTACATTCTGGTGTTTTTTTTATTAAATATCTGAACTCTGCATGTTTCACTAGTTTGCTCCCAAATTTCCATTTATTGTCAGTAAATAAAAATGTGCTAAATTAACTGGTGCTTTCAGTGTAGGGTCTTGTGGCAGTGTTTAACAGATGGCGACCTGCAGCTTGCTGTTTGACAGAACTGTTCTTTATCATGTCATTTTCTAATTTATCATTTAATCGCAGAGCAATGGTTGTCCTCATAGTCTGACTGAAGTACTGGGTAAATGCTACACACACACGTGATCAAAGTTATCATTCTTAATTACATCACAGAAGTACACAGGCTTTGTAGTTTTATATAAAACATTGGATACATTATATTAATAAAACATAATCTTCAGTCTGATTCATGCCTTTTGCATTGTCGCTATTTAGAATGATTATAAAGTAGCTCTGCCTTAATTGTAACTAAAATAAATCAACCTATAATGATGCATTGTATAAAGTATATTAAAGTAGACAAGTGAACAAACCACATGATAGTTTAGCTGGCACAACATTAGACAATCTCTCTGTGGGGACTTGTCTTCCCCACCCATCCGCAGAATTATAATTGACACAATTACCATATATTCAAAGAAGAACACAGTTTCATGATAGCAAAACAATGTAATATCAAGTGTGGCACTGTTACTACAGGCAAATCCTTATGCAGTCAGTGTGTTATACATATGAAATAAGATCCAGTCAGTTGTTAGTAAACTTTGCAGCATAAATGGCAGACTTGCTTTCCATTCTCCAACTACTTGCATTTAATTTCACTGCTATAGATTTTACCTTGTTCTGAATCTAATAGTCCATCTTTCTTGAAGTATTCTTTTCTGTTCATTTGACCCTTGAACTGTGAAATATAGAAAACCCTTTTCAGCTGTTGCTGTACTGGCATGCTCCATCAAGTGATGCTACAAAGAAAGGACACAGTTTATTTTAGAACTGTACAAGTGTCATTTTAATTTCTACATAAATGTGGGTATTTCTGATTTCACATGGAGGGTTATTTCAGAATATGGAAGAAAGAAAATTATATTTCTGTTTTTCTTGTAATTTATTGACACAGAAAAGATGAGTTGAGCTTATATTACGAGAGGGAGTGAAGACGGACTTTTTTTTTTCATTTACATTTTCTGTAGTTGCTGCCTATGCTTCCAGATCTCTCTTGTATATACATTCCAGTATCTTAAAATGTAGAGAAGCCGGAATTTTAACAACTCTCTTAAATCATTACTGGTACAATGAGGCTGTTCAACTGGCAAAACCATGTTCAGGAACTGACCTCGGTAATCACAAGGCTGGTTGCAGGACACAGGGACTGAGCTCCCTGTAACATTTGATGTTTTTACCCTGTTGTCAACTTTTACAAGGATTTCTGATACTTTTTTAAGGAAAAGAGACAGACAGTGGTTCTTTTCTGGGAAGTGGTGTCTTAGATGTCATTTTGGAGGATGGGTTTTTTTTGTACTTGGCATTGCAGCTTCTTGATGTAAGATATTAGAAATATGCCTGTGTGCTACACACAGAAAAATGTGTCCATTTGTTTTGTCTTCCAAAGACAATAAAGACTTGTCACTAAATAAATGGACTGTGTAGACATACTTACTACGTGTCAGTAGCTGAATAGTCGCAGTCACAGATGACAATATGTTTCAGTTTCATAGGACATGGAATGCAAGCCAGATTAATGACAGCAGATATTTTCATCTCAAAAAATCCATTTTGATTTGCTTTGTCTGCATTTACATCTCCACCTAGACAATAAAAGAGTTGGGGAGAATCCATTTCTAATGTTTTACCTCAAAATTCATACTGTTTAGTCCTTTTCTGTATCTGCTAAAGAAGAAAAGAGGGTTATTAGATACACTCTGGAAACTTTTATCCACATATATGCAAATAAACAGTACATGGCTCATTCCCTAGGGAAAGGACAGGGGTCCAGGGAAGTAAATACTGTGGGAAGAAATAGCCAGGGAATTGTTATGGATAGGCTTGTATAGGCCCTAGGGCCGATAGCCTAGCAGCAAACTATGAACAAAATTGCCAAAAATTAATTTTGAAGCCTGCAAACTAATGGAAGTGAGGGAATAAAAAGGGTGTGAATTTGATCATAGGATGTAAAAACACCCTTGTTAACATGATGGCAGTGTTATAACATGCATGACATGCCACTGATAAGAATATGTAGCAATGGCATAGGTGTTATTTTTAGTTTAGGTGGCAGGTTTTTATAATGTCTGTGCATTCACACCCACTGCATTAGTTTGTACTTACTTTCATGTTTTACGATATGTACACACTAACTGACTGGCTTCTGAGGCAAGATAGTGGTTATCAGAAATTTGGATTTCAGTGTTAGTCACATACATACATACATACATACATACATACATACATGTATTTCAGGCATGGGCAGTAACACCCTTCAAGCCTGACAATATACCAAACCAGGTATTCCCATAATGTGTGTCCAGGTTAGCCTTAAAAATAGTCTAACCTAGTACCTGCTCTAATGTAATTTGGCAGTCTGTTCCATGCATCAGCTACTCTGTCAGAGAACAACTTAGTGCACTTCTCATTCCTGGAGAATCTTCTACATAGGTTGTCTGATGATTTTCTACTACTATTTGATAGCCGCAAATCTTCCCAGAAGTAGTTGTCTCTAAATGACCTAAGTAGCTGATTAAAGTCTCCCCTTAAATGTCTGTATGAGACATTGTACAAGTTCAGATATTTGTCTGTCACAATAACTTCATATTCATGGATGCCTTTCATATATTTCTACTGTTCTTTTTCTAGTTTACTCATACTTGCTTTCTTACAAGATTTACTGCTTCTTTGCGCATTTTTTGTGTTGTGAGATTGGCTGATGTTTTTGTTTTAGCTATAATATCAGATGCTGTTTGGCAGTGCTACACAGTTCAGCAGAACGGTTCATTGCTACAAGCTTTGTCCACAGTTCATTGTGTATCTCCAGAGTTTCATTCTATAGAGGTGTTCATAGGACTGTATGCCTGTTTCTCTGTCTGCCTGGATGATACTTGCTTTGGTATTGACATGAACCAGCTACATGAATTGCATGATTGTTAAGCGATTTGCACAGTCTGCTGTCTTTAGTATTAGATGTACGTTATATGACTGTCCATTGTTTGCTGCCTTTAATATTGAACTGCAGACTGTGTGGACTTGCTCTTTGCTTCTTAGTCTATTAAAGCATCCGTGGCATTTTATCTTTAGGCTACCATTGTATTGACTTTCAGCACCTCTCAAGACTTTATGGGACTGCAGTGATGGGAAGTAGCAGCTTTAGTGCAAGTTACATAGACTTTATTTATTTATTGACTTGCAGGTGGTAGTTATACTGCTTAGGAGAAATTTGGCCAAGGCACTGGAGAACTTCTCTTGCTCTTTTTAGATATGTGCATTGGGGTCATTTACATCTGTTTGAGCTACCACCATTTGAGTCATATGGGAGCTTGGTTTAGCATCTCATCTGAAGGATGGCACATTTAGGAGTGCATTATCGTCTAATGCTGACTTCATTCAAAATGTTAACTAGAAATGGTAATAGGTGAAATAAAACCAA
This sequence comes from Protopterus annectens, assembly GCF_019279795.1. NCBI lineage: Eukaryota > Metazoa > Chordata > Ceratodontiformes > Protopteridae > Protopterus > Protopterus annectens. The sequence goes on along the minus strand of NC_056730.1, from coordinate 60,792,944 downwards.
AAGATCAATTTGCAGTAATATACAGCTCAGTTTGGTGACCACATTAGCTGCAAAACTTGGGGTCTATATTAGATTATTGAACTCTTAAAAGTTCGAACACCATATGTTCGAACTCTTAAAAGTTCAAAAATCAAAAAAAAAAAAAAAAAAAACTACCTGAAAGGTTAACCAGGGGGGCAATCCCCCTGCACCCCCCACACCCCCCACTTTTTAAATATACCAACTCCGAGATCACACTACAGTGCAGACAATGGAAAACTTCCATTTCCGCACTGTACGTAGATCTCTGCTAAAACATTTGAACTTTTAAAAGTTCGAACATATGGTGTCGACCATATGATGTTTGAACTTTTAAAAGTTCGACAACATAATATAGACCCAAAACTTGCTATGGGCACTTGATGCCTTGCAGAACTGACCATCTTTAATAAGCAGCCGCTGGTGAAATAGTCTGAGTAAAACCACAAAGTCTATTTTAGAACATATCTCTTTCATAACAAAAATGTTTCTCAGAAAAAAAAGTCTTTGTCAGAACAAAAGTGTCCAGTTCAGTGTCTCTTGCCACTTAGGTTTTCACAGGTAAAACAGTCAGTCTTTTACTTGCACTTCTAAAGTTTTAGCCATTTCTAGCAAACTGTTACCAGGACTTCTGCTGGTGATTATGTTTTCCATCTTGGAGATAACTACAAAGTGGCCTCAGTCTGTCTGTCCTTTCAGAAAACACATGTAGACATATTTGGATGCTCAAATGGATTCTGCAACAGTTAATATTCCTGGGCCTTAAAATGTGCAATGTACTCAGCTGATGATGATTACCTGGTGTAATGGCCCCAGTCTGGGCCAGTAATCAAGGAATCTCAATCCTCACCACTGACACTGGAGAGGGATGTTCACTTGGAATACAAATGGGTACACTCAGTATTTCTAGATGCAAACCTCTCTTCATCAAGCGCAATTTGCCTTAAGAGCACACAGGGCACACACTCGGCCTGGTGTCTGGATTGGTTAAGTCCTCAGCTGAGTGCCCAAACCAGATCCTCTACCACTCTCTCTGTGAAACCAGTGCTTTGTGTCCCTGCTCAAGTAGCTGACACACACTGTCAGATTTCATTTTCACACAGACACACACACACACCTGGGAAAGGCTGGCACAGAGTTACCCACTGTGCCTCCTCCTGCCCAGACTTAAAAGGTAGTTATCACTGCCACCAGGCAGTACAAAGCCCAACTACCTAAGGCTGTTGCAAACATACCCAGTTATACTGAGTGAAGTTAATACTGATACCAGTGGTAATGTTGACCAAAGCAGTAAGACTTTCAGGAGTGGCCAGAGCTGTCACCAAATAAATATATGCAAATACTCTCAAAGCTTAAATATTTTCTAAAAAGGACCAGCCAGAATGAGAAGTTTAAATATACTTAAATAATAAAAGAACATGAAAATATGAAATCTCTATTTACAGTAAACACCAGAGTTTCAGCCACAGGAAATATTGAAAATAACACATCTGGAAAGAGTCACACAGTTACAGTAAAAAGAATACTTAACTATTCTGATGTGGGTGAGTGGTCCTTGTTGTCAGATCCAATACAGAACACTGAGAACAGTCTCCTACTAATATCTAAATATTATTTCTGGCTTACAGAATGACATCACACGTCTGGTCACCTGACTCTGTTTCCCTCACTGTCCCCATCACTCGATGGTGCCAGGATTTTAGCACCTACATGTCAATAATACCCATGCAAGAACATTGCTCAGATCTGGTGCAGCTGTTGGAAGTCATAAAACGATAAAACACTTCCCTTCTTCCTACAGGAGCTAATAAACCATACTTCTTACAGACATTGTGTTTCTAGCTTCATTCAAAACTGTGTGATAACATCTTTATGGCCTAGGCCTGGTAGTTTAATTTTCTTATTATTTTTGAAGTTTGAGATTAACCTCTTCTCTTCCAGTATCCTCTGTTAAAACATATACATTTAATTCAGTTCCAGTAATGCATGTACATTTCTTTTCTTTCCAGCAGGGCACACTGTTGATACATTTTAACATAAGAAGTTTTACAAATACATTTTTCAACACAAGCATCTGTACAAATCAAGTTGATATACAAATGACATATAGTTATTTACAAAGTTCCAGCTAGCTGTGCTGGCATATGTTACACACCCACTGGCCTTCCTCTCCTGGCATGGCTGGCAGTTCCTCCTATCGTCACATGACCTGGCACTCTGGTTTCTCAGCTTAAAGGGCTCAGTCCCTAATTTTCTGCATATAAGTGATTTCCTTTGCACTAGCTCCTTTAACCCTTGCTAGTTGTAACTCTTCTAGTCCATACTTTGTGATGACTTATTAAAAATGTCCCTCTATTCTTAAACTCTGTTGCCTATTAGGCATTCACCTGGTGGAACCATTGCACTGTATTACGGTATTCTTATTTATGTTAGTGGCTGGTGTTAGTAGCACAAGTTCCTGTTTCATTATTGTTGTATACCTATCAAAAAGAGTTGGAGAAGTTCCCCGAGTACCAGGCCAAACTTCTCCCTACTAGTGTAACTGCCACCATGAGTCTTCCCTGAGAAGAAGCCACTGTCCTAGTGGTATTAACCCAGACAACAAAGGGTAAATAATAATAAAAAGATGAATGGTTTGTAGGTTGAGGATGAGAAAGCATTTGCTTATGGCGATAAAAAATAAAGATGCATAGATGCCCATAGCTCTCATCTGTCCAGATTTTTGTAGAATTTTCAGATTTTTGACTCATGGTTTTTGGTCCATTTCTCATAAAATGTTAGCCTTCTGGCAAATCACTGAGGACTGAAGTCAGAAAATAATGGCAGACATTTGATTTTCAGACTTAATATCCTTCAGAAAATTCATGCTAATACAAAACCTCTAATTCCATCAACTTTTTATGTTTGTAAGAGCAGTATTTCAAAAGTGTGCTTATTTTTGGCCCTTTGTTCCCCCCAATATTTGTGGCTTTGTCCAGATTTCTTTCTCTAAATTGTTAAGAGGTATGTAGGCACCCAAAGTTGAGAGGACCTTAATGACTACTCTGCACAAACTCCTCCTATCCATAGGGAGGGAGTGCTGGACATGTGGAAGGGAATTTATCTTTTATGATATACCTTTGGATGTGATTTCATTGTGTATCTTTATAAGGTAGAAATGTGAGATGGTTGTATTACCAGTCTCTCTGAGTGATGCAGTTCATTAAGAGCACTAACTAGGAAGGAAGGAGGGGAAGTACGTTGATGCTGTTTCGCAGTATCGTGGTACTTTGTTTTTGTACTGATGAGTAGTATTTTGGAAATAAGGTAATGCCTGATGTCCTGGTGGCTGTATAGAAAATGGTGAATTGTTAATAAACACTGTAGCACAGAGTGGTAAAACTGTGATTTGGTGAGGCATCATTAATTTTTTGTTTTACTTTTTTTATTTTTCATTTTCATTTGGGCAGTCATTAGGGGTAGTCATAAGATTTTTCTGTTTTTATGCCAGGCCTAACCATGTGTATACCTGGTGAAGTGATGGGGAAGAGCATGCAATGGGGTGTCTGTAGATGGCATCCTCTGATGTCTGCCAAATACATTTCCTCCAAGGAACACTGTTCCTTCCCTGTGTCATGACTGAGGGATTTCTTTTATCCCCACTAGGGAGACCACACCACTCTCAATGACACTGTGAGCACACCAACTCTGCCTTCCCATGGGAGTAGTGAAGGGGAGCACTCCCTGTCGCTCATCCTCTACCCCCCTAACTTTCCAGTACCTCGGCTATTAACTGAACCCATCTCACTGGGGTTTGCAGTCAGGGCTCAAGCCTTCTGCACTGTAGAGCTGATAAAGCTTTGTTCTATAGTACTAGGTTCAGTTCATTCACTTTCCACTTGAATAAGGTGTGACATGGATGACATCTGTAACCCTGATCAGTGAATCTTACATACTTTGATAAGAAATATATATGCCTTCTAGGTTTTACTCAGCAAACAGATAAGTAATAATAATAGCCATAAAAAAGACCACGGCAATATGTTGCTACATGAGCAGAAAATAGTCTGTCATGCATGTGTATGACACTGTAACATGGAAGGTCCTTAACAAATATGAATATGTTCTAACATGTCTTTTGAAAAGGTGATCTCATACCAGATCTCTTTGCCACCTGTTCTTTATCAAGAAACTGTACACCAGTTTAATGAGGAGCAGTCAAAATATAGGTTAGTTTATGCAATAATGAGTCATGGCTTTTGATGACATTCTCCAATGTAAATATTAAATAAACAAAGGACCATTCCTGTAAGAGCTGTGTGGATTCTTTGGCCAAGCTTGCTGCTACCTGAATAGATTATGCTGTTGAAACTGAAAATATGTTTGAAAACTCATTTGTTTTTACAATTTAAAGGAATGGGTATAGGTTTTCCACTTTACTGCTGCATTTTCCTTTATGTAGTGAAATTGCAGTGATTAGTTTGCTGTGTAAAGACAAAATACTGTTTTAAAGAACGCTGTTAAAGTGTGTGTAGCTGACTTTTGCATGAACTAGGGTACTTCAGTATGAGATTCGATGAGATCTCAGGAGAACCTGATGAAATATTTTTTAGTGACAGGAACACTTTGTGCACTTTTTTATGTTATCACACAATTTCCTGAGATGTAATGGCTTTGACAGCTTTTATTTTTCAAATCTCAGATGTGAGTTCATTTATGTCCCCTGAGTTAATCTGCCATTCCCACATTGTCAAATTTCATTGAATATGCCAGTTACTGTTATTCATAAAGGGGGGGGGGCAGTATTGTTATGTTGAGCAGGTGGTACACAAATATTAAAAACAAAATAACTGTGCCTACACTGAATGTGGTAATCATGACCTTGCAATGTTGGCAACATCTTTGCCCTACATGCTCAGCATAAAAATGTTCTTTGCTGCATCACAGAACTTTGATTTCACTTTCATCTTGCATCCGCAATGTGATTTTTTTTTTTTTTTTAATCCAAGTAGGTGACATTATAAATGACATCTGACCCAGGGTTTGAATATCTCCTTGCCTATGTAAGTTAATACTTTAAAGAGCTATTAACATTTTGTATTATTTAAATACACCCTCAGTGATATATGTTGACTGTAATAGTAAACAGGCACTGGAGGCAGTCAAAGGCACGAAAACAACTGACTTATACAAAAATTTAATGAGTTGAAGCGCTTTTCATTTGCTTCCTTTAGCAAACTTCCTCAGAACAGTTTAAAAACTTTAAACTTCTTTACACACATTTGAATAGTCGCAATAATTACAACCAAACCAATCACCGCTTGCAGCGTATCTACCTTCTACTAACTGATTCTCTTAATTCTTATTCTAGTATACTGTTTCGAGTTGGCAATTTTTTGACACTATACTGTTGATAAATTGATATAATAGTTCAACAAATCATGAAGTTAATTAGTTAGTATCAATGTTTTTAGTATTATATGTTACACTTATACATCTATATACTTGAATTGCATTCTAATTTGCTGGATTCCTTTAAGAGAATCACTTAGTAGAAGGTAGATGCGCTGCAAGTGGTGATTGGTTTGGTTGTAATTATTGCAACTATTTAAATGTGTGTAAAGAAGTTTAAAGTTTTTAAACTGTTTGTTCTGAGGAAGTTTGCTAAAGGAAGCAAACGAAAAGTGCTTCAACTCATTACATTTTTGCACAAGTCAGTTGTTTTCGTGCCTTTGACTGCCTCCAGTGCCTATTTTCTTAGTTTGTCATTTGCAGCTTTCCATTGCTTGTGTAATAGTAAACACATGGAAAGCCTTATAGTTAGGTTCAAAGAAGAACGCACAAATTTCTGTAACACCATGTTCTTCTGGTCTACCTGAGTTTGCTGATAAACAAGGTGAGCTGCAAAGGAGCTTCATCCAGTAGATCTGGGTTTGACTCTGCGTTTCATATTGCACAAGTCTGTGCGTGTCAGTTAACTATCACCTTCAAGATCTCCACAGAAAATATGGGGTCTATATTACAACGTCGAACTTGTAGAGGTTCGAACGTTGTAATATCGTACCCAAAAGTCCAAAATCCAAAAGTAGCAAAGCCAGGGCACATAGATTTTTTTCCCAGGGAAAAAAATTGGTGGACCGTTTTCGGGGCTTTGCTATTTCCTCCACTGTGGTGTGATCTTGGAGTTGGTATATTTAAGTAGGAGGGTGGGGGACACAGCCCCCATGTTGGGGGGCGTGGGGGCAAAGCCTCCCACTTTACTTTAAGGTTTAATTTTTTTTTTTTGTCATGGAACAGCGATTCTTTTCCCTGGGAACAAAATCGATGTTCTGTGTTTTCGTTATTATTGGGTTTCGGATTTTTGGATTGATATTACAACTTTAGGACTTATATTAGTTCAACGTTGTAATATAGACCCGGAAATATGGGTATCATACCCCTCGACCTCTTAGTGCTAAAAATCTGGACAAAGCCTGAAATAACGGAGAGACAAAAGCCCAAAAATAAGGACAAATTTTAAATATTGCTGTTATAAACTTGGAAAGTTGTTAGAAAAACAGGATTTCAGTTAGCATTCATTTTCTGTAGGCTATGAAGTCTGAAACTCAAATTTATGTCATCATTTAATGACTTCAGTCCTCAGATCATCCCAGAGATTTGCCAGAAAAATAAACATTTTATGAGCAGCAGACCAAAAACATGAGGCAAAAATCTGGACATTCTGTGAAAATCTGGACAGTTGAGAGGCAAGATGGGCACATGTCTTTTTTTTGATCTGGTGGATTTTTCTTGGCAAAAGAAAAGTATAAACATCTTAACACCAAGAAGAAGATTATTGTATCAACTTCACTTAGGAATGAAAGAGGGGAAAAAAAAAGGAAAAGAAAACAAGAAACGGTTAACAGGCAAATAGATGGTTCTTTGTGCTGTGTCAAACCTCATTTGGACTCCGTCAACACTGAATATGTCCTGAAATCTTTGTTATATATTGGATCTAAAGGAAACATTTTTTTTTTCAGAATGAAACACATTTTTTAAGATCATATATGTAGTTCCATTCTGGATGCTAAAATATCCACTTTGAGCAATCAACATCCATGAGACACTTGCGATGTGAATGAGCTATTGCTATATTCCATGACTTATTTTAGACTTGTAAGAAAAACGTGTAAGCTGTAGAAGTGCAGGTGTGCAATACCATTTTGCATATTACTGTGTCATATAATTGTAGACTTTTTGCTTCAGTGAGTTTCAGATTTTTTTGGGTCACGTATGCTCCACCCTGCAGCCTTATCTGTTCTGTCCAGAACTTGTTAGTGTAACTAACATCTTAATCCTGTACTAAATCCCAGAGGTTAAAGTATGCAGGTTGTCTACATCCCGCAGGCCTGGGTGTGATTCCCAGGATTTGCAACTATGCATTCTAAAATTTTAAACATGGCATATAATAGCTGCAGTGCTCCAGAGATGACCTTGAAAACAGGTCCAACATGATTTACCAAGTAGCCAGAACAAGAACCGAATAATAAATACATTAGCTTCACCTGCATTAAATACAAGATAATTTTTCAGTTTAAATAAATCACTTGATTTGTCTTAAAACGATTTACAGCTTCACTTTTTCTTTTTGACCTTAATTGTTCTGTTTCCTTCTAACATTCAAGTCAAGGCAGAAACAACATCATAAAATAGAACCTAAGCTCATGAATTCAGTGCCCCATAGTTTTATACTTTATTAGTGTGTGTTAAAGTAATAGACTCTCATTAAGATACTAAAAATAAGTGTGCTTGTATGGCATGGGTGCATACATATGTAATAATGCCTTTTTGTTCTTGCAGTGCTTGTATTTTAAAATGTATTCATTTTATGATTAAAACACCAGATATTTGCAGGATTACTGTAGTTTATTTACAGATATGAACACAGGTGGATACTGTTACAGTCACAGGGTATACACATCATACAAGCCAACCCATGTAGAGAGAAGTCCTTCTCTTAACATTTATTTTACTCTAATTTCAGGAACACTCTGAAAAACAAATCCTCACTTGTTTTTCATCTGATTGTGATCTTAGATCTTTTGTTGTATTATTTAATGGCATACACGAATAAAGCTTTGAGAACCGTGAACCATCTGCTGATGTCCACATATGTGAAACAGTCTTGAAACATGCAATAAAGTAAGTCATCATGCATTCCAGAGCGTCTTTATGACTTGAACGGTTGGATGGGATGGCTGTTTGAATGAAGATTTTCCTATTTTCTTAAAATGACACTGGGTAGCTTAAATGTGATGCTTATGCAGCTTTTCCCAAGGCTATTAAGATCCAGCAAAGAGCTTAAGCATCAAGGCAGTTTGCCAGTCACACATCTGAAGACTAATAAACACTTCAATCTGAGGATATTTCCTAGGATGCTGGTTTAATACCCTGCTATCCAAAGGCTTCTAAGCAAAGTCGGTTTAAAAGCTAGAGTTTTACACTGTATTAGGTCATTTTGTTTACTTTGCCTTGAAGTAGGTAATGTATGCAGTTTTTTTCCATTTACTATTTTATTCAAATCATTATATGAAAACTGAAGGAACAAAAAAGAATCTTGTGGATTGTTTAACAAAAATAAAGGGGGGAAAAACACCCAGTGGCATTTCCTTGCATTCTTTGCATCTGTCTCTAACAAGACAAAGCCAACTTCCAGACAGCTACCACTAAATAGTGAGCTTACAAAACAAACGGTGGGGGACATAAATAGGTTGCTAGGTCTTTATTCCATATCACACATATGCACTCGCATCTGAGGGCTGTTTAGAATCCCCACCTCACCTACTGCAGATCTTTAGAGTGTGTGGGGGAACCATGGCACCTGGAGAGAACTCATATGAGCACAGAGATGACATACGGACTCCACACAGAAGCCAACACAGCCAGGTGCTCCAGTGCTACTCATTGCATAATGTGCCACCCTACTGCACCCTAAGAAATACGTATCATTAGAAATATCCAGCACCAATGTTGCAGCATATTTTGTACGTTTTGTAAATTGTACGCTGAGCCAAAACACTGATGATCTATTGCCTTCACTTAAAAAATAGTTTGCGGCACTAGATGAAAAAGGTGAAACTGTGAAAAGCAGCACAGAACTTCAGCACCATCAGTGACATGTGCATACATGCCATACTTAAAACAGATGTCACCATTAAACACAGAAATGTGAGCCTGACATGAGTCACCTTGAAACAAATGGAGATGAAAGACTGAGTAGGTAGGAAATTCAAGCAAATGTTAGATGAGTGGTTAGAGCAAGCACAGTATATATTGCACTGGTAAGCAAGGCCTAGTTGTGGCAGTATTTCATCATAGTGAAATAATTTGTGATGGAAGTAGCCATGCTGTTCAGTAAAACAAATCAGATGGAATGGAAAATGCATCTTGTAACCAGAAAGGGAAGGAGAAGGGTGGATTTGTAGTCATGTTGCAGTTAAGATCACTGTAGGAAGTTCCAAGTACGACAGCATTTAAGGACCATCACTCCCAAAAGGGATCAGAGTACATACCAAAATACAGTGCGAGGAGGGCAGTACATTTAAGAGAAGGAAGGAGGCGATGGGATTTGTGTTATTTGCTAATGGGTACTTCTGCACTGAGAACTGAATGAGAGATGTGTAGGTCTAAGATTACAAATGGAAGAGGAAAGGAGTAAGAAAACGTCAGATACTGTCAGGATGTGGATCGGTAATGAAGGATATAGTACCACAGTTGGAGAATTTTGTGTCCACGATGAGGATTCACTAGTGATTCGTTACAGTGGTAGGATCAGAGGAGAGGATAGTAGGAAGTTTTAAAAGCCAAGTAAGCAAGGAGATCTTAGAGCCTGTGCTGCAGACCATTACCAATATTTATTTGTTCATTTTGTTGACTTGAAATACCAATCAGAATTATGCAAATAAAGAGGGACTAGAACTATAGGTAGTTAGGCATTATGTAAAATAACTTGAGGTGCTGTAAGATTTAGTTAATAACAACTTGAACAAGTAAAGCAATCGTGATTACACAATAAATCTAATTATACGTCAGTGTGTGCAATATTTACAGATTTATGGAGCATGAACGTGAACTAAAAAGGATATTTATTGGGTAAATGGTAAACAATGGGTGTGTATAGATATGTATATGTATATATATATATATATATATATATATATATATATATATATATATATATATATATTTACAATAACCTCCCAGCTGTTATATGCTGAACTAGTTTTTTAAAAAAAGATGACTGACCTTTTTAATCAAGTTTGTTATAAGGTGGAAAGTCACCGTATCAAATAGTTATTTATCGTTATCTGTTTTCAGTGTAGCACATGTGCAGATTACATTACTTGCCTTCTGGAGTACATTTTATTTTATACCAGTGCTGCTGAAGTTATCTCTGTCTTTTCAAGACTTTTTTAACCTGCTGTTTACATGCTTTTTTGTATGTTTCTATAGAAGGACTCAGAAACCAATAGCAGAATCGCAGTAATCATATTTACACAATTGCTGTCAGTGTCATTATGGTGAAAAATTCAGGTTGATTTAGATGTTTACTGAACAGACTGTCCTGTGCTGATAAATATATTTTGCCAGGGCTGAAATGACTTTTATTTAATCAAGCAGTTGTTTTTTATTTTTGTATTCTGATATCTTTTTGTAGAAGTGGTGTGCAGTAGGCGAGCCAAACGTGGTAGAGAAGAGTATAGAGGGTAGATGACGGTGGTAAATAATTAGGTGGCGGAAGGTGGCTGGTGACAGGGGAAAAGAGCAGAGTTGGTTGGAGTACAAGCTGACGTCAGAATGGTTTGAGTTTCTTTTAATGATGAAGATGGCGGACACGTACAACTTTTTTGTGAGGGGGAGAGAGAAGAGCATTGGCTGTGTGTGATAGAAATAAGAATTGGTTAATCCTATCATTTTAGGGGTAGCATTGGTAACTTTTCTAGCTTTTCTCTGGTTAAATAGGCAGTGCAGTGCTTTTCCTTGTTGAAACATGTTTGTTTTGAGGAAGTATGAACTACATGGTTCTGAAGTGGTTAGCTTAGCTTTTGAAATTATTTTTGTCCTACAGGTAAAAGATCTGCAAGATGAAATAGTCTTCAAAAGAGTCTTTCGAAGGATACAGACAGCAGCTTGAAAAAAAATGTTGGCAAGCATTGACCTGGCATTCAGGTTTTGAAAGGGTACTTGATTGACATGGCCACCTGTTTATGTACTTCCTGAAATATGTAAATGCATAAGTGCCATGTTTGCAGGCTGTTGTCTCAGAATGAATTACCTGCATTTACATTTGGGTATATAGCTGTTCTTGAGTAGAGGCCTGATTTTTAGAATTTCACGTAGAATTTGCATGGGAGGAAGGGAATTTTACTCATCCTGAAAGACATACGGAGCATAGCATACCTCGTGGATTTCAGAATAAGCAAGGTTACTGAGTGAACATGTAAGGGGATTCAGGCATCATCATCATAGAGGTTCATTCTGAGTGGTATAGTTATTGAATCATAGGCATGTTGCCTTATTCCAGGTAACTTAGAGTACCTTGGATAAGGTACATGAGTGAAGAGGTTGAAACTGGTGGCTGTATAACTCTCTGGTTTGAAAATGAAGGTGCAGTGGGCCTTAACTGACCCTTGCAGAATTGTCGTAAGTATAATAGAATCACTTTGACATAGGGAGAGAGATGACTTCTGATGTCAGATTGCTGCGTCTTTTATCCTTGAATGATAGCACAGAATATGATTACACTACAAATGTCAAAATCTGAAAAATAACTGCACACTAAGTAAAATGAGAGAAAATAACCTGTATACATGTACCTTTATTAGAAACAAGCTTTTGTTTTAGACTTAAGAATATGGCGCCATATACTAGAACCATGCAAATTCTAGAAAGTGGAACCAATGCAAGATTAAGAAAAGCAGAAAGTTGATGGGCACAAATACAAGATTTATTAGTTTTACATTTATGGCGATATTGTGGAACATGCATTTTAATTGTGTGAATATACATTATATATGTTTCTTTGCAAAATAAGCCCTAATGTCTGTGTACCTGGATAGGCGTTTTTGTATTTTCATTTATACTGACATACATTTTTAAAGGGATGTCTTTGCACAGCTAGAATTTGCAATAATGCAGGCTTCATGGACAGTTTTTGTGAAAGTCCTGTAAGTCATTAACGTGTTCTTCTGTTAGTTTGCTAGCTCTTCCAATTAGACTTAAACACATTCATGGCACTAGGTATTCCGTCTTTACTAAACCAGAATTTGAATAGCAGCTTGCCTGCCTGTAGGAGCTGGCAGTGGGGGACTGAAGTGAGCAGTGGCTGCCAGCTGTTCCAGCATTGAAGGTGGGGGGCAGCTGTGGCTTACCACATGTGACACCTAGCAGGAGCACTAGGAGTCTATTGGGCCCAGACTGCCATGGAGAAGTTGAACTCTGAGCCAAGGAGAATTCAGCATGCAAATGGACACATCTCCTCAGAGGACAGCTACTGCAGAGCTCCATAGAGCCACTTGAGTGGAGGTTGGTTCTCCTGAGGTATTTCCAAGAAATTGTGCTGTTGCCTTGGCTGGGAATTTCCAGCCACTGTAATTAATGACTGAATGGTATGACTGGGTGCTGGTAAAGGAGTTACCGAGCTTACTTATGTGGTGGTGGTGGAAGAAATGATAATTACCCTTTCTGGATCAACTAGGTACACCGGAAGAGAAAAATAGGTTGACATAAAGATACTAATTGGAGACTAGGATGTAAAGTTTTTTCCATTCTAGCATTTGCTAGCTTGGACACTGGCTGCAGAAAGAGCATTTGTGTAGAAAAGAATGCATTGATCAAATAATGACCAAAAATACTACAGTTTTGGAAGCAGAAAATTAAATCAGAGGAGGGCATTGCTAGCAAGTAAATTACATAGTAAGGTATCATTTCTTTTCAGTAATCCAAAGCGCTTTGTGCAGTGGTCATTTTCAGATGTTTTGACCTTCCTGTTTGTTCAATGTATTCAGTTAAGTAATTACAGATTCTTCTCTTTACAGGAATTTGACCCTGAAGAATTCTACCACCTCTTGGAGGCAGCTGAAGGCCATGCTAAAGAGGGGCAGGGCATTAAAACTGATATTCCCCGATATATCATCAGCCAGCTGGGCCTCACCAGGGATCCGCTTGAAGGTGAGTATGGACCACTTGGGTAATAATCTGCTTTTTAATGACTGTATGTCACATGTACCTGCCTGTACAGTGAGTCCTAGGCAGCTTAAATTTACACAATATTCTGCTCTTAAAACAGTAATAATAAAGTGTCAAGACGTGGGTTGTTTTTGTGTTTGGGGTCTGGCATAATGTTTAAGGTGTTTACCTCACAGACACAAGGTGTTGGGTTCTCATGATTTGCTTTACTAATTTTGAAATTTTTTTTGAGGGGAGGTCTGATATAATGCCCATCATACCTTGTGCTTCTCCACTAATTTATCTTTTGAATTTTTTTTTTGGGGGGGGGGGGTTGCTACTCCACTCCTCCCCAGGAATCTGCTGAAAATTGTAGATGTTTTGTTTGTTTGAGAGGTAGTTGTCCATTGGCACATGCTAAGTTCACAATTTGTACATTGTTTGTTGGTTGTTTTTTGAATTTGTTCTTGTTAGTAGATGACTTCCGACAGCCCTGTGCATCTGGTTTTACTTTCTTGAGGGTATGCTGAACAGTGTACTTTCCACAATGAAACAGTGCCTCCTTTACAATGACACTTAACAATAGTTCAGTTATTTTGATTTTTATCTGGCACGCGCGTTCATACACACACACACACACACACACACACACACACACACACACACACACACACGTCTTTGCTGCTTATGCAGATGAGTACACTATAGCTCTTTGAAATCTTTGCAGGAGTTTCCTACCCTAATAGTGAGCTACTTTCTGTATGTAAAGCATGGAATGTATTAGATGTAAAATACAAGATTTGGAAAGTGCAAATTAAATACATTGTTCAATATGGCTACGTAAGAAGTATATATATATTTTTGTAACATCAACTGCTCTCCAGTATTTTACTTGGTCACTAAGAGACATTCTCAAGATAACTTCTACTTAATATCATGTTTACCCTTTTAAGGTAGAACAATATGTTCCGTTTCATGCATTATTTCAAAATAATGCTGCTGTATGATAACAATGATGATATTTGCCTGATTCCATCTGCTGTATCTGCATTTTTTAAGGAGATGTGTAAGATTTGTCTGTGTGGTTCCTCTTGTCTGCCATGTGCTTCGAGGACACATTGTCTCTATCTGTCTGTCTAATATGAGATATCTCCTTGTAATTTGTAGTATAGGATCCTGGTGTTTTCAGAGCAGCAGTTCATGAGATTAGCCCTAAATTTACTACTGCAAGGCTAAAAAGGGTTGCCACATCATCAGTGAATTTAGCAATAATTCTCAAATTGTTCAGCGTTATTGCCTGAGAAGGGCTGAGAATGTTATTGCTTAGCTTTCCTCTATTCAAGCTGCATGTGAAGGTGGATAACATTTTCCTTATGTTCTGCACGACTCCTGCTTACTACTTAGATAGCTACTTTTCTGAGTTCAAGAAAATGGCTATATTCTTCTCAAAAACAGAGGAAAATCCCAGGATGCAAAAAACTCCCTTACTAGCCTCAGTAAGAAACTGAGATGCCTCATAAAATCCTTCAAAGCTAGTTACTAAAATAAAATTGCCAAAGATTCCAAAGACAACCACAAAGCATTCTATAACTATGTCAAGAATCTAAATGGCAATGCTCAGATCTGCTCTGAGCTAAAACAGAATGGCATTAAATATACTGATCCGAAGGATATTGCCAATATCCTGGCAGATCGATTCAGTGCCAACTTCACCCCCCTCTCACCCCCTAAGTGGCCCATCTCAATACCGGAAGATTGCCAAATTCCATTAATAACAGCCACACAGGTACAAAACGCACTCTCTAAAGCCAAGAATACAGCATCCATGGGACCAGATGACATCCTGGGCTGTGTACTACATGAACTACAATATGAACTGGCACCTCACCTAAGTGTCATGTTTAATCATAACCTCACCTCAGGTTTCGTGCCCACTTAGTGGCACAGAGCTACAGTTATCCCAATCCACAAGGGGGGATCCACCTTGGATCCCGGAAACTACCGTCCCATCAGTCTGACAAGCCTCATCTGCAAGGCCATGGAGCGTATTATCATGGAACTTATAAACAAAGACATTGGCAACCTTCAAACACTGGACCCCACCCAGTTTGGGTTTGTGAAGGGCCAATCTTGTCTCCTGAACCTGATTGACTTCTTTGAATCAGTCTCCAAAGCCATGGACAAGGGTAAGGTGGTCCACACAGCCTATCTAGACCTTGCCAAGGCCTTTGACACCATCCCCCACTCTGGAATCATAGATAAACTTACTAAGTTGGGCATTAATCCCTATGTCACCCAATGGGTTGCTAAATGGCTTACTGATAGAACCCACACTGTAAAAGTAGCCGACTCCAAATCCAGCTCCAGACAAGTGGAGTACCTCAGGGTTCAGTCCTGGGGCCGCTCTTGTTTGGCAACTACTTCTCTGAAGTACAGGTCAACACTAAGGGACTCTGGCTAACAAAGTTTGCAGATGACTGCAAACTGGGAGCCATTATTGAATCCCCAAATGATGTGGATACTCTACAAAAGGGCCTTACAGAAACAGATGCTTGGTGCCAGAGCCATGGGCTCAAGCTCAATGCCAAGAAATGTATTGTTATCCCCTTTGGGAAAAAACATGTATCCATGAATTACCATATAGGTGGCAATACACTAAACACAGAAAGTGTGATAAGAGACTTAGGGACACAGGTGGACAGTGGTCTCACCTTCGATAACCACATCGCCACAACAGTCAAGAAATCCTTCTATGTGGCACACCTCATCACGAAGGGCTTTTCATCCAGAAAAAAGGAGGTCATTGTCACACTGTACTCATCCCTCATTAGACCCATTATAGAATAACACGCCCCATTTGGTATGTACCTCTCAAGACATCTGCAACAACTGGAAAGGCCTCAGAAATACCTCACTAAAAGAATCACAGGCCTAAAGCAGATGCCCTACGCTGACCGCCTTAAAAAACTCCAGCTATACTTTGTCGCATATCGTCTACTCAGAGGCGATCTCTGCTTAACATACAAGGCCATGTCAAACCCAGAGCTGTTGGACATGCTACACTTAAAGAAATCCCAATCCCTCAGAGCTACACGCTCCAGGGATCTAAACCTTGTCATCACAATAAACAAAACATGCTGGAGGGATAGGTTCCTGACCCAG
Organism: Protopterus annectens; assembly: GCF_019279795.1. NCBI lineage: Eukaryota > Metazoa > Chordata > Ceratodontiformes > Protopteridae > Protopterus > Protopterus annectens. The sequence goes on along the minus strand of NC_056730.1, from coordinate 60,776,579 downwards.
AGACTCCCCAGACTCTGGAATAGATTGCCCATACATGTCAAGCAGAGTGCCTCTTTGGACCTCTTCAAGAGGAACCTTGACGATTGGATGGGAGAAAGGAAATTCACCCCAGGGATCACGTCAGTCGCCCTGCTAGACAGGGGTCCAGGAAAGTAAATAATGTGGGAAGAAATAGCCAGGGAATTGTTATGGCTAGGCTTGTATAGGCCCTAGGGCTGATAGCCTAGTACCAACCTATGAATCTATGAACGGTGATTGTATTGCTTTGTTTTCTTGTCCACTGGGGTGCCTAAGTGGCTCTTAAACCAATCTTTCAGAGCAGAAATGCACTACAGGCTTTGGCTTGCATGTTGTTTCTGTTTGATTTCCCTGTGTGCTCTGCCTTGTGCAGAGATTAAACTTCAGATTGTAAAAAAAAATAATAATAATTATGGTTCACGTCTGCTTCATGTGATTCTAGCTCCATACCTCTCAACAGTCCTTGATTATAGCTCATACTATTGCTCTGTTCTTTCTATTCCCTTCTAAAGCTAAAATTTTGGGTGAAGAAATGGTGGATTGCATTTATTGACAATAGTTAGAGTTATGAGCTTGTTTAACTTCAGAAAATGCAAGTTCATTCACATTTTATTATTTATCAACTTCTCAGGTTACTAGTTCTAATATTTTAGAGAGTCCCCAATTGTTTCTGGATTTGTCCCCAGTTCTGAGGTTTGAGAGCTATGCCCAGTTCAAGTCAGTACAACATCTTTGTTCTTTGTATTGCATTCACTTGTTTGAAGAAATCAGATGGGACACCCACACCCCAGTTTCACTGTAATGATTAAAAAAGTAGAAAATGTAAGACTCTGGAACTTTCTCAGGATGATGCAGTACTCTACTTGCACACTAGGGGCAGTGTACCCATCGTTTTTGACTGCTGCCTGTGACAGCTCGTTTTTCACATGCCTAATGTGCAGTCCTACTGGATCTCAAGATTACTTTGTATGCAGTCCTTCCCTGTGTAATCCCCATGGGCACTATTGCTTAATCATTAATAATTTGGGTGTTTACGAAAAGCAAAACACAACAAACACTGGCATGCATGCACGGCAAATGAAGGAGCAATTATTAAAACTTATTAAACTCAATTAAATTGCTTAATTATTAGATTTAGCACTGAACTTTGAATTATGTCAGAAAATAAAAAACATTTATAAATGATGCTTTGGCATCTCAGATCTGCATTCATGAAGGTGGTGAGTGCTACAGGACAGAGTTAGGTAAAACAGTACCTGCCAGAGGTCTCTAAGCACATCCTTGGAATAGCCATCACCCCTGCACCATAAAAGCTGAGCAGGCTGGGCAGTAAATGTTCTTTTAAGTAAATAGGATCAGAACTGTGTAAAGCATGAAATGTTAAGACAGGAATCTTAAATGATCCTGCAGCAATCTGCAGCTATTGCAAATTTTACAGCATGGAAGTAATTTAGTTAAAATGTGATATGCCAGTTGATGCCCCCACTTTTGGAATTCCGAGTCCACTCAAGCCACTTAAGGCCACTCTTATTTAACCCACACAGCAATTAATCTCATCCCCCCACCCTTATTCATTATCAAGATCTCCCAGGTACTTAAATCCTTACACCTCAATTACCTGCTCTCTCCTTACCTGCAAACAGCAGGCTACTCGCTCCTTTCCAGGAGAGACCCAAGACTTGATTTGAAGATGCTAATTTTCATCTCAACCTCTTCACACTTAGAAGCAAATTAGTTCCAAGCATGCTGGAGATGACTGTCACATCAAGTTAAACAGAAATTACATTAAACAGAAAAATTATATTCTGCAAACCTTGGCAGTGCCTCAATATCCTAGCCAAAATCACAAACAGAAGTTGAGGCAAAGTATACTGTTGGTGGAGTCCTTTGACAATCTTGAATGTATTTAGAATAGTGCCAGGAATGTAGGTGTAAATGTAATACAAAGGGACTGACCGACGCATAGTAGAGACATTAGGATTCTATACATTTACATCACTTCCAATGAGGCATTGTGGGTGACATAGTCATATGACTTCTCCAGCTCTGTAAACACATCCAGATTACATTGGCAGTCTCTATATATTTTGAAAGTGCAAGAAGTCTGTGTATTACAGCCTCAAGACCAGTGAAAACCGGCAAAAAGTGTTTTATATCACACACACAAAAGTGTGTGATTATGATATAAAAGACTTCTTTTGAGATATATCTTCTTCTCATTGTTGGCAGAGGTAACTTTATTGGAGATGATGTGTGTTAGATTTATGTAACCAACATTACTACTGAAAATTGGAACAGCTAGAGTTTTAAAAGGATGTGCATGGTACTTAAATGGATTAGCAGTGATTGGCTTTGTCATGAGCGACTGCACTCAGCAGTAGACCCAAGTAGATGTGCTTGGTGAAACATTGACACGTGTCTGAGCATGTAGGCCATATCCAGAGACCTGATCCGTGGTGCCATGTATGCGCCTACTGTGTCTCATTCTACAGCAGTTACGAGACGTCAGTAATCTGTGCAGTTAACCAGGAGAGTTAAATGGAAGATGGACTGTGTGTGTGTATGCCCGCGCGCGCACACACACGCACACACAAGCATGTAACTGAGGAGTGGAAAAAATTATATATCTAAATAAAACTGAGAAAAGAAAGGTCAGATTGAAGAACATACAGCTAAGGTATTAATTATTTTGAAATATGAAACCTGTACTGAAACACTTTAAACATAGCAATGCAAGCAGCTTATAGCAGAACTTTAGTCTACAAAATCAGGGTTGTTTGTTTAAGGAAGCATCTTCTCCACATCTTGGGCACTAGACTGTAAAGGAATTCAGGGTGAAGGAGTATAGCTGTATTCTGGGGCAACTACATTGTAAGCCATGCAAAACTATGTGGTCTGTCATATACCATTATATGGCTATATTACTTTGCTCAGCCATAAGTCCAGTAAAACTTAGGATCTAAGTATAAGCTATCCAAAATGTATTGTCTTACTATACTGTTCACGTTTCCAAATAAAAGCTGTAGAATCAAACAATCTGTTGTAGTTTGCTAAGGCTTTGAGGGGTATGTTGCATTTTGAGGAGGCGAGAGCAGTGAAGGAGCTTCATGAACCCCTCTGAAGTTGTGGGACTGGAAAATACTACTCTCTCACAAGTAAAAGAAGGGAATGTAGTATTACCCTTGTAGTTTGTATAGTATAAACTGCTTGATTTGGATAGGGAAGGATGGATAAACATAGTCACTGTGACAGGTAGATTCTTCCTTCTGTTTGTTATAGGTTGATAGGATTAGATATCATCTTTGTGACCTATTAACATTTCAGAAGTTTGATTGGCCATTGTACTTTTTTACTACTTTTTATTGCCATTATCTTTACTGAGATTATTTTTGAAAACTAGAATTAACTTAACCTTATTGTGAGCAGTGAAACATTTCACAGCTGTGTTAACCATTAAATGTTCCTTTTTTATTATTTTTGTTTCTTTTTAGGAGTGTGATACATTGATTTTGTATTTGTACTGCTTGCCATACATTTATTTATGAATCTGATTGATTGATTGACCAGTGAAGAGCAATGATCTCGAAGGATAATTTTCAGGCTAAGCCCGTGACATACAGCCATAGTGAAGAATGCTATGATACAAGCATAAACCATCACAAAAATATATAAATGTTACAGAAAATATGGATAAGCAGTCATAGTGTGAACACTGCAAGTAAGGGTTAAATAGAACATAAAATTGAAAAAAGTACATAAAATGAGAGTATAGTACAGACTAAGCTCACTCTTAATTGCTCAGACTGCAGTAAGCTTTTCAACATAAATCTTTAACAAGTTTTTTTAGATGCAGTTTCCTTTCTCTGATGAGATCATTGTCTCTTTAGACCAATTTTTTTTTTTTGCATTGACTCTATTCTCTGCCTTGTATGCAGACGACTCTTACATTAGTTTGCATAGTTTGGATTGGAATTAAGGGGAAACTGTTCTGGTGGAACTGTTTGCCTTTTTTAAGTTGCTCAGGCACTGCTGTGTTTGCTGTAACTTTCTTCTGATGAAATGGTCTGTGAATTATTTGGGGATGTTGCTGAATGCATTTATATTTTCTTGAAAGTAATTTGCTTATCAGATACTGGTAGCCACAGTTCTATAAAGTTCCCCTGGGCCTGCATTTCCCCCATAGCTTTTAAATTACCATCTTTACCTATTTTGAATTCTGAGTGCTTTGAAATGGTTTAAATCAATGAAATAAAAAGGGGCAGATGTTTAATAGCATTTAGATGAGTTTTAGCAGTCTCTTCAGGCATTACAAAATCATTCCTGCTTCAAATGCTAGAGTCTTGGTTCCGTTTCATTACTACCCACTGTTTGTGAATACATAAATTTCCTGGATAATGTCTGAAAAATTCTTCTAAAAACAAAACTCTTTCTGTCTGGTCTTCACAAACTAATTTTTTGTTGCATCCGTCCATCACAATATTTTGTTAAAATGCGATTTGAAGATGTTGAAGTGTCCGCATGAAGGATTATGGAAATAGGATGCAGTGTAGGTTCGAAAGATTTCATTTACTTATTTCTTTTCAAAAACATTGTTAGATGCAGTTCTGCTAGATGGCATTGGTAGTTTTTGTGCTCAGTTGGTTTAGTACACTCAAATGCTTCTGTGAAAGGCACAGTGGGCCTGTCCTCTAATGGAATATATTATGTTAGAAAGTGCATATGTAAAAGTAGCACAGGTTCTAGTGAGTATTTCAAATTTTCTGCGCAGGTAGCTTTATACATATGTCTATTTTCTTGTGATATGCTAATCTTTCTTTTTCCAGTACGTGGGTATAGGATCACCTTAAAAATATCTGTCTAATGTCATTCCTTTTATCATCTTTCAATGCTTTTGTAAAAACTGTTTCACATTTCCCCATATCTGCACCCCTTGCAGAGAGTTTCTTTGTCCCTGTGATGAAAGTAGCCCACCTCTGGCCATGGTGCGAGATTGCTTGTGAGTGTCATCTGTAGTACCATATATGCAGATAAATCTTTAAATGTATGTGATCCCCTAAAACAATGACATTCTTGTAAATTATTTTGTTCGACTAAGATATTTTCTGCAGCACTACAGAGTATTTTTTTTAATAGTGCAACTGTACTGGATGATGATAGTCAATTTTCAGATGTAGTCATCGTGATTCAAAGCAATAGAAGAGAAATGTTTATAAGTTGTGTAATGTCCAAGAGACATGTTACTTGCCAAATAATAACTAGAGTGCTGCATTTAAGCAGTATATGTACGTCATTTTGTAGTTACCTTTCCTTCCATTCTAAATGGGCTGAAACACATTAAGATGCCTTATGTCATGCTTGGGGTATGACTACTATACTTAGATTACTTTGTTTAATCAATAGAAGGCATTTTGCAGATTGGAGTTGTCTCTTTCATTTAGAGTGGGTTGATATAGACTAAGACACCTTATGACATGTTTTGGCATCTTTATTGTATCTATCACCCCTCAATACAATAGAGAAAAACAGTAGACCAGGGTCAGATTCATGAATGTTGCATACTGGCTAAGTGCTTTTTGGGGTACCTGTATTTATTGGTTTTATTTTTCTTGAGAGCTTTTTGAGGTTACCCATATTTATTGACATTGTTTTTCTTTTAGAAATGGCTCAGCTGGCTAGCTATGATAGCGGGACAGGAGAAACTACAGAAACTGATGACTCCCTAAGTGTAAGTGTGCATTATACAGTACCCTTCTTCTTTCATGTTGTAAAAGAAGTAATTTAAGAAAGTGTTGGTATTCCACTGCAATTATATTAGAAACTCTCATGTGGTAAGACATATTTCTGGAATGCATTGTTGATGCCAAGAAAGGGTTCATCTGGTTGGAGGAAGCATTCATTATGCTCTGAAATACAGTTACTGTTAAATAACCATCGGGAAAATCTGGAAGACCACTATTGTTGAAGTCAGAATTGAAATAATTTTGTTATGCCCTGTTATCTTTTGAATCAAAATATGTCTTAAAACTCTGAAAGTTTGAATGCAGATGTAATCTCCTAGAGTCTTTATGTTCAGTCTATTATCATTTGTTAACTGGTAAGTGTGCTGTTCGATTGATCATTCTTAGCCATGACCCAGGCCTTAAGGTCAGGGTAAATAATATTGATCTGTTTTTTGGAGCTCTAAATGCTCCTACAAACTTTGGTGCTCCCTAAGATTCAAACTGCAAAAAGTGGGTTAGGAGAAAGCTATACTTACCTGGGAATTCACTATGTTCCATATTCCTCCGCTTGGATTAAAGAAACTGCAACTACGCATTCTAGTCGCAGTATTTACTCTAAATTCTATATCACCCTGAACTGGGAAGACCAAGCTACCCTCTCCTGGAAAGGTTTTAGACAAATGGCAATTGAACATGTAACAGCTCATGCCTTCTTCATGTTCAGTCAAAAACAACACCCACTGTACATCGAGTATTGGACAACCTTATTTGATCACATTCTGCAATAATATCTACTATCTTCCTAGTTCGTCTGTGGGTTAATTATCAGGTACATATTCATAGTTTACACCACCCACTTTCTATGCTCAAAATTTTTTCACACTGGGGCCTTAAACTCTCTAACCTATCTACTTGAATACTCATCTCATGTAAACTTTCTGTTTTGACTACTTAATATGGGATTTAGCACTTCTGTATATAGTTTTTCTTTCATTTACTGTTTAAATATTTGCTTCTGTGTTATTGGAAAAATCACGCATTGCTCACACTTTTAAAGTTG
>NC_056730.1:60759781-60764781 GCF_019279795.1 Protopterus annectens | reverse complement strand
TTCCCATGACTGGTGGAACTCCCTGGTCAACCTCAGTAAGAATCTGAGATCCCTCATAAAATCCTCCAAAGCTAGTTACGAAAACAAAATTGCCACTGACTCTAAAGGCAACCACAAAGCATTCTATACCTATGTCAAGAATCTAAATGGGAACACTCAGATCTGCTCTGAGTTACAACATAATGGCACTAAATATACAGAACCAACTGATATTGCCATCATCCTAGCAGATAGGTTCAGTGCTAACTTTACCCCCCTCTCACCCCCTGGAGGGCCCATCTCTGTACCGGAAGAATGCAAAGTTCCTATAATCACGGCTGCACAGGTAAAAAACACACTCTCCAAAGCCAAGAACACAGCATCCATGGGACCTGACAATATCCCAGGCTACGTTTTACATGAACTACAGAATGAACTGGCACCCTACCTAAGCACCATGTTCAATCATAGCCTCACCTCAGGCTTTGTACCCACTGAATGGCGCACCGTGACAGTTATCCCACTCCAGAAAGGGGGAGCCACGACGGACCCCGGGAACTACCGCCCTATTAGCTTGACGAGCCTGGTCTGCAAGGCCATGGAACGTATCATCATGGAACTCATAAACAAAGACATTGGTAATCTCCAGAATCTGGACCCTACTCAAACTGGCTTTCGACACCATCCCCCACTATGGAATTATAGATAAGTTCACTAAACTAGGTATAAATCCCTATGTCACAAGATGGGTTGCCAACTGGCTCACGGACAGAACCCACACTGTGAAAGTAGCAGATTCCAAATCCGACATCAGACCAGTGACAAGTGGAGTACCACAGGGTTCAGTCCTGGGTCCTCTCCTGTTTGGTATCTACTTCTCTGAAGTGCAGGCCAACACAGAAGGTCTTTGGCTAACAAAGTTTGCAGATGACTGCAAACTAGGAGCCATAATCGAAACTCCTAATGATGTGGACAAACTACAAAAGGGCCTCACTGAGACAGATACCTGGTGTCAAAGCCATGGCCTGAAGCTCAATGCCAAAAAGTGTATTGTCATCCCCTTTGGTAAAAACTCTGTACCCATGAACTACCACATAGCTGGTAGTCTACTTAATGCTGAAAATGTGATGAGACGTTGGGACACAGATGGACAGTAGTCTCTCCTTTGATAATCACATCGCCATAGTGGTCAGGAAATCCTTCTTTGTGGCTCATCTCATCACAAAAGGATTCTCATCCAGAAAAAAAAGGTCATTGTTCCCCTCTACTCATCACTCATTAGACCCATTATATAGAGTACAATGCCCCTTTTGGTATGTACCTCACAAGACATTTACAACAACTGCAAAGACCACAGAAATACCTCACAAAGAGGATTACTGGCTTCAAACAGATGCCCTATGCAGACAGTCTCAAAAAGCTACAGCTTTACTCCATCACATATCACCTACTCAGGGGCGATCTCTGCCTAACATACAAAGCTATGTCAAACCCAGAGCTGTTGGACATGCTCCACTTAAAGAAATCCCAATCCCTCCGAGCTACATGCTCTAGGGACCTTAACCTTGTCACCACAATAAACAGAACATGCTGGAGGGATAGATTCCTGTCCCAGAGACTTCCCATACTCTGGAACAGACTACCTATCTATGTCAAACAGAGCTCCTCATTAGCACTCTTCAAGAAAAATCTTGATGATTGGATGGGAAATGGGAAATTCACCCCGGGGATCACTTCTGTGGCTCTGCTCGACAAGGGCACAGGAAAATAATTTTCTTGGGTGGCGAAAGCCAGGGTACATTTTTTGGCTAGGCTTGTATGGGCCCTAGGGCCGATAGCCTAGTGCCTACCTATGAACCTATGAGTGTTCTGCCATTTCACACTGAGCTAATCGAAGGAAGGACACTGAGCAAACTCGGAGCTATAATATATAACATTAAGTATCCAGTTTTTTGTTTATTTTGTTCTTTATTTCTTTGTTATTTATAGCACTTTGTGTACTGTGTCTTTTTCTAGCTAGTTTCACTGTGTGAGAGGTATTAACTGGAAATTGTCCACTTTTAAGCATCTGTTGGTTTGTTTGTTTCTGATAACGTGTTGCAGTTAAACTCTTTTTTTCTAGAGGCTCCTTTAGCTGTTTAAAACTTTCATTTAAAGGCTCACTGCTGCTTTTCAGCTGTGATAAACATTTCTGAAGTTTGTTTCTAAGTAGTGGGGATATTTGTAGCATTTCCATATTCAGGCTTATATTTAGGCCTAGTGTTTGTGGAGGCTGTGTGTTTGAGCACATATTCGGGGACATCTTGGTTTAGCCAAAGCCATCAGGCATTTCAGTGAGAGAGAATTGTTTGAAGTCATTGGCTGACTGAGGTCACCTGGACTACAGCTTAGACTAAGCACCTCATTGGTTCTTTTGAGATTTCTTTCTTAAAAGCTGTCTCAGGTTTCAACTTTCTTTTACCTAAGAAGTTGAGTTGTGAGTGTTCTGCCATTTCACACTGAGCTAATCAATGGAAGGACACTGAGCAAACTCAGAGCTATAATATATAACATTAAGTATCCTGTTTTTTGTTTATTTTGTTCTTTATCTCTTTGTTATTTATAACACTTTGTGTACTGTGTATTTTTCTAGCTAGTTTCACTGTCTGTGAGGTATTAACTGGAAATTGTCCACTTTTATTAAGCATCTGTTGGGTTGTTTGTTTCTGATAACTTGTTGCAGTAAAACTCTTTTTTCTAGTGTCTCCTTTAGCTGTTTAAAACTTTCATTTAAAGGCTCACTGCTGCTTTTCAGCTGTGAGAAACATTTCTGCAGTTTGTTCATAGATTAGTACTAAGCTAACTGCCCTTGCGTGCCATTTTAAACTTAGCCTCCTTAACCCCCCTAAGTAGTGGGGTATTTGTAGCATTTCCATATTCAGGCTTGTATTTGAGCCTAATGTTTGTGGAGGCTGTGTGTCTCAGCACATATTCAGGGACATCTTTGTTTAGCCAAAGCCATCAGGCATTTCAGTGAGAGAGAATAGTTGGTGGCTTTTCAGTTGCCACCCCCCCCCAGTGTAAATTTGATTTGGGACCCTCCTCCCAGTCTAGTGTCATTACCTCATTCTACCCAGTACAGGGAGAACTTTTAAGAAGGCCAATCAGCTTAGTTTCTGCTACTCCTTTCTCTCTTTCCACTAAAAAAAAAAAAAAAAAAAAAAAAACTTTTTCTAAGCTTGTTTCCTGCCTTTCCTGTGGGTAGTCTAGCCTGGATATAGATTTGCTGTGTATAGGACTATTTGTAGGCTTCTAGGGCCCAAGCATTTCTGTGTTGGAGGGAAGCCTTCTAGCTTAATTTTGTTTCTTAGAACTAGCCTGTTTTTTGTTTCAGCACTTGTTCAGAACTTATTGTAAGCACTAAATAAGCTACAAATTTCTACAGCACTCAACTTTCCTCACTGTCTAGAGGAAAACAGTTTCTAGTACTTAACAAATAAGCACCTATCCAGGCATGTCTAAGGGTCAGCTCCTGGTGTTTTTTCCTGTCTACCTGATGAATCTGGGCATCTTGGGGCAATGCAGTAATTGCCTCATGTACACAGACAACCCTCTCCTCCTACCACCCAACACTACAACCTATGAGAGATGCACTTATATAGCCAAACTGGAAGCAAAGCTCTCTTCACCCAAGACTGGACTAGACAGTCAAGAGGAGAAGGTAAACACTTGCACCACACTACACTCAGCACATACTCCCTCAAAACCTACACCACCAAAACACACACATAGAAACACAAAACACACACCTACATTCGCGGAGGCTCTCAGTAAAAACCTGCCCAAGCAACAGGGACCTCCAAAGCAGAAACACAAGCAAACTCCACCCCCCAACACAACCCATATGACACACAGCCCACAAACTCTGTGTGCCAGTCAACCACAGCCCATAAGGCATAACAAGGTACCCAACACTCTCGTCATAGGTGACTCTATAGTCAGGCACACTGATGTTCCACTCACCAGGCTAAATAAGGAGAAAGTTAGTCAGCTGCCTGTTGGGTGCCAGGATCCGCCACATAATGCATGCACTCAGGTCACTCCACAACAAGTACAAATATGACTCTGTCATTATCCATGTTGGTGTGAATGACCTGAGATGTACCTCCTTGGACTACATGAAATGGGACACGGAGGAGCTGTCCGATTTTGTAGCCCAGGCAGGTATGACCCTAGCCCTGAGTAGCATCCTGCCATCACCCAGAATGATACCACAGTACAAGGACAAAATGATTGACTTCAACAATTGGCTAAGCTTCTGGTGTCATTCTAAGGGGATCCAGTATCTGTCTGCCTGGGATGACATGATCGACAAGCCATGATGCTTTGCCAGAGATGGCCTGCACCTGTCGCCCCTGGGATTCCAGATACTGGCTAAGGCTCTAGCCACCCCTATAGTGCCTTTTTTAGGCAAGGTTCAAATGACAAATTCACCACCCTAACAGGTACAGGCAAGAAGAATCTGAGGGTATTGCTACTCAATGCTATAAGTCTAAACCTCAAAATGCACTCTCTTGAGGCACTCCTTAAAATCGAGAACATGGACATCTGTGCAGTGACAGAGACCTGGTTCAAGGCTCCAGAGAGTATCCCTGCATTACCAGGCTATAATTCATACCACACCTTTCGGCCACCTAACCTGGACTGAAACACTAAAGGTGGAGTCGTGTCCATATTCATTAAGGATATCCACACCTCTAGGCTAGTTGCTCAGCATAATGCATCCGAAATTATCCAAGTGCAACTAACTCTGGGCAAGACTGCAATCCAAATTGTAGCTTGCTACAGATCCCCCACCATGCCCCAGGATACCCACTCCTCATTTCTTAATACACTGGTAAATATTAGGGTACAACCTAACACCCTAATAATGGGTGATTTCAACTACCCTACTATTAACTGGGAAAACTACTCATGTACCAACTCTTGTGCTCAACGTTTTCTGGAATTCATAAATTCCAATGCCATGGATCAACTTATCC
>NC_056730.1:60677205-60704705 GCF_019279795.1 Protopterus annectens | reverse complement strand
TTGAGGTTTGATTTATATGCAAACACACACACACCTGGGGAAGGCTGATACAGGTTTTCTCCCTTCTGCCCAGTCTATAAGGTAGTTATCACTGCCACCAACCCCTGCTTATTAGCTACTTTTAAGGCCCTTAAAGGGTGAACAGTCCTACTGTGCAATGTTACTATTATCCAAATGGTAAGAATAACCAAGGCTATTTAGGAGGGGCCTGTGTAGCGTCACCAAATACATACACAAGCACTCTAAGAGCTTAAATAGGTCTCACAAATATCAGCCACAAAGATGGATTTAAATATATTTAATAATTAATAAAAGAGCAAGACAATCAACACAGTAACTACAGAGCTCAGAAACGCATGAAATATTTTAAAACAACATTGCAGGACAGTCTCAAATAAATACAGTAAACATCTAAACTAATCTTTTCTATGTTCCTATCTATCTCTAAAATAAACTTATTTTCCCTTACTTACTATTAGCAAGGCAAGTGCAGATGTTGATGATGATGAGTGGATCTTGTCAGATCTAATAATAAATACAAAATGCACAGTCATTCTCTGAGAGAGTTCTTAAATTACTGTCAAGCATTACTGCTGGGTGAGTTTGGATGACATCACTCTTTGTCACCTACCTTCATTTCCCAGGCTAACAGCTACTAATAGAATTTTATCATGTCTGTGTGAGAAGTACATATCTCTCAGAAGTGCAGCTACTAGGAAGCCACAGAGCAATAAAACACTTTACATTTTAAAAGTAGTAAATATTTCTCTCCAAGACGATAGGAAAAAAACTTCTAGCTCTGAACATCCTGTTTTCTTGCTGCAGTGAAACTAACGTTTATAGCATATCGTAATGCACTTAATAACTTATTTTCTTGATGTTTTGTAAGTTAATCGTCTGTGTTCCAACAGAGTATGCTGTGGTTACATTCTTGAAGCTCAGTAGATAACGTACAATACTGTATAAATCACATCAATATTCACAAATGAAGTAGAATTATTCACAAAATTCCAGATAGCCGGGCTGGCAGTGTCACAGCCATAAACAGTACAGAGCATTTTAGCAGATAATTACTGTGTGTTGTATAGCAGAAGATTTGTGTATGCTGAGTAACAGTGGTTGTTGAATTTACCAGTTTCATTTGTGAATGTTTACAAATTGTGATTGCAAATGCAAGCTTGTTCTCTAATAAATGGTACAAGAACAATGAATGCACATACAAATTAAATGATAGATATCTTTATCCTCTAATTATTCTATCATCTTAGAACCTTGAAATATTTGGAACTTACTGCAGATAATGCTTTGATTTTTATAAACACCCAGATTAACTTGCAGCCGTCATTGCCATTTATGTTTTATTGTTGGGGGATGGGGTAAAGGAAAGTATACAAGTCAAAACAAATTTCTCATGAATTTTTGGAAATTTGAGTCCAAAAATTAAAAATGAAGATATAAAGCAGTTATTGCAGCATTTGGAAGAATATCCTTCCCAGAGTCCAAAAAAAGGAGTAATGAACAGATCTGAGAATGTAAAGGAATTCATATAAGCGGCAAAAGATGCATGTGTGAGTAAAGATATGGGAAAGGAATTAACAAACAAAATATGTGGCTTTTTGTACTTCAGTACATGGGGTGGTTAGAGGAACACATGAATTAACTGGACAACAAGGGAATCATATGCTACTAAGAAGAATCTCCTAGGAACTTTAAGATTGTTGGATTAGATTTAGATTGTACTAGGCTTACGAAAGTGTCAAGGATATTGTGTAAATGTCATTTTTGAGTGGGCCATCTGAGAGGGATGTGTAAAATATAACTCACAATTATCTAATGGTATACCATTCCTCCGTACTTTACACTTTTGCTGATATTGTTATTGCAGCTGGTGTGCCCACATTCTCTTTAAGTGGCTTGAGCTTTTTCCCATTTTTTTTTATTTTTGGGAAAAAACTACAAACTGCTTTACAGTTTGGCAACTATGTAACTAACTTACAGTTACTTAGCTATATTAATCCGCCATAATTAAAGCTGGAACCCAAAGTGGCATAAGCATCTCCTGCCTGCCCATTAATATCAATACTGTTAACTTGGCAACATATGTTTAGTCTTCCAGGTTCGGAAGCAATTTTTAAAAACATTTTATTTATAAATGGGTAAGAAATGACTATTTTTATTTTGCAGAAAAAAGTGTTTGCATGCATAAACAAAATATTTTTTTGTACCTTTAATCATGATCCTTAATCAGGATGTTTGAATGCTACAACTAGAATGGTATAGGGTACCAGGTTATGCAGTCTCTCCTTGTGAATGTTTCTTTTTTTTTTTTTTTTTTACATGGCAGCATGTGAGTACTCCAGCCTAGCCAACCTCTATGTCCAGATTTATAAATTTATGTGGTTGAAATGTATTATATGTTTTTCTTACTGGAGCCTCTCTTGTTTATTTATTGTTTTACAAATATCCAAACCAACATTCCAAATGCATTGTGTAATGACTGCATGCTGGGCACTAGTATCCACTCCTTTTCCAATGCTAAACTCCTTCACCAAGGTCTGGAAAAATGCACATACCTGGTGTAGCAGACTAATTGCAAAAAAGTGCAGTATGGTGGTGTAGAGTGACAAAGCTTCTCTCATATCATATATTATAAATCGTACTCCTCTCAGGACAAAAGTGGTCTTAAGAGATGTAGATACTTATGTGGACAACTCTTTGTCATTTGGTCATCATGTTTCCACCATAGTCAGGAAATCCTCCTATTTGGCCCATTTCATTTCGAAGGACTGTCCTCAGGGTAAATAAATAAATAAATAATTGTACTGCTGCACTTTTCCCTTGTAAGACATATTGTTGATTATTGTGCCCCCGTTCACATGTACAAACCCATGCATATCACTTAGCTGGGAACGGTCCAAAGATTTCTAACCAATTAAATTTGAAGGCTTTAAAGCCTTCAGGTCTCTATTTGTTTATTTATATTTGTTTAGCAGAGCTCCGTTTACTACCAGCTGTTGCAAGGGGACTTGTGTCTCACTTTTCGAGCAATGAAAGACACAATCTTACTTGACTTCTTATTTCATCATCTTTTTCTTCTTCAAAAAAGTGGGTCAACAAGCACACATTGTAGGGACCTAAATCTCTACCAACAAAGAGCATTCACTGGAGGAGTGTGCTCCTCATTCAGTGTATTCTCAACCTTTAGAATAAGTTAACACTGTATGCCAATCAACTTTGGCTACCTGTAAGGATAGTCTTGATGATTAGATGGATATAGACAAGCTTACAAAAGGGTTATCATGTATAGCTTTTATCAATTTTGTGAGGCAAGTCTATTAAATGCTTGAAGAGAGACTAACTATAAATTTTGTGTGACACTTAAAGGTATATACGGGTAGACATCTTATGGGTTTCGCTGATTACTTGACTAGTATTGTTCCTATATTCCCATGTTCATCCTCTCTGTGCTCCTTGTCTGATGTTGAATTCAAACTTTTACCATGTAACATTAGATCTGTGAGTTTGTTTATTTTTATTAATTGCTTTGTCTTAGTAAAACCATTTTCTGACTTGCGCTTCAGCTGAAAAGTGCCTTTGAACCATCCCACCCACTCTTTTAGTCAATAAATAAATAAAAACCCAAACTGTTGCATTGCTTGTAGCTTGGAATGCTCCAACTCACTTCAGATTATGTATTATACTACATTAGGAACCATTCACCAATGCTTTGACCTTGGGATGCATGGTTAGTACTTCCATCAATCACCTCTGATATTTGCTAATCGGGGCTCAGTGGCAGCAATTACAGAGACCGCTGTCCTTGGTCTTTTGATTTCCTGCTTGTGTTGTGCATTAGCCCTTGCCAGGTACACCTTCTTCAAGAAGATTGCCAGATATTCTTTGTGTTTCACTGTTGCAGTCATCACACTTGGGTTATCTGCCTGCAGGTAGGCCTCAGTCAGCCCAAAAACAAGAGTCTTGGGATTTCTCTGTCGGTTGCTGTTGCCTCTTCTATGATGTCAGGTCATCAGGGGTATAAAATGTGCAGCCAATGCCATTACATCAGTCTTTCTTGCCAAGATGGAGCCCGAAGCAGAAGCAATTCACAAGTGCTGGTCGGCCGCTACCTGAAATTTTCATTTTTTTTTCCGAGTTTCAGACCTGTAGTCTTCTAAAGCTAAGTACCCCATTGGGGATTCTTTTTTCTTGCTCTGATGTCAGAAAAAATTAACAGTTGTCTTGCCTGTAGAAAGCAAATGCCTCACAGAGATTTTCATTCTTACTGCGTCACCTGTTTAGGCCCAGACCACGATGTCTCTTGCTGTTGGTTTTCTGCCTTGTTTAATGCCCGAACCATTCATTGTCAGGCTATTTTTATAGCTAAATTCTTATGCTGTCATTCTCCGTATTCCAAAATGGCTTTGGTAAGCCATCCGACTACTGATCTTCTGAAAAAGCACAAAGATGGAGACAGACTGCATAGGCCACAAACTGCCGACAATGCTTCCGCTAAGCTAGTCACCAGTCCGCTGGTACTCAGGTGCCTTTGCAGCCCCTGATGCCCACTTTTACAGATCCACAGGCCTCTGCTGAGACACATTCTGAGTCTAGTATGCCACGAGATGCTACTTCAACTATAAAACCTGCGGATGTCTGTACCTTGTATGGGTCCAGAGCCGCTGTGCAGGCACTGGCTTCTGAGGGTGTGTTCTGACCTACCGATATTCATATTAAACCGACAACTTCATTTCCAACTAAAACTACCAAGTTCCTCAAGCCCAGAGTTCACACTACACCTAGAAAACTGACATCCAAAGTGCATGCTCAAGCTCCCGTGCCACAAAAACAAATGCTTAGAATGGCTGAAGACCTTATTACTCTAATTATGGAAAGCCAGCTTTCCCCCGCCAAAAGACAAAGAATTGAATTTCCTTCTGATTCTACATACCAGGAGTCTGATGACTCTGACCCTTCTGATTACCAGGACATACCCTTATCTACCTATGAGGACTCAGATGCAGAGGAATTCATTTTCTCTCCCCTCCAGAGGATTTTTCTTTTGGTGAAACCTTGCATACCTTAAGAGAGCATTTCCACTGGGAATGCCAGGACTATCCTCAGTCCAAAAAAAGAGACTCTGGGAATGTTTAGATTTGCCTCAGCACAGGCCTTTAGCTGTACCCCCTGTCCTGGATATTGTAGATGTCTTCTAGGAGTACCTGATTCTCAAAAATTTCTCTTTAAGAATCCTACTGCAGATCCAAAGACCTTTTCCCAGGGACCTAAAGGCATTAAGGCTGCAACAGCCAAAAACCCTACCCCTTCAGACAGGGATTTTAGAGTTTTAGACAGATGGGGTAAGAAGGTATATACCTCTGCAACTCTTGCCATCGGGGCTTTGAATTGCCAGTTTAACATGTTGAATACCAGCAATATATTATGCAACTAATTAAACAAAAAATGGTGTTACTTCCAGATTGTGCAGAAAACAAAGATTTACAAGAGTTAATGCATTCTGCAAACCAAGTTAGTAAACACACTTTGCAGTGTGGGTTTGATGCCTTAGAAGCATCTTGCAGGGCTGCAGTCACTGGGCCTGTACTGAGAAGGCATGCTTGGCTAAAAGAACAAGTCTTGCCTGAGTATGTCAAAGCAAAATAACTAGATGCTCCATTAAGTCAGGAATGTTTGTTTGGCACAAAAGCACAAGATGTTGTTAAAAAGATGGAAGAAAAAGCTAAATATATGCAAACCATCAAAGATTTCTTATAGGTGCAGCCACCTAGATTCAGTAGGCATTGGCTTTCAAAAAACTGGTCTTTTCCAGTCCCTCTCAGGCCTTCTCAGTCCAAACCTAGGGGAAACAGACCACCAAGACTACAGTCTCTGGGTATGCAGAGATCTAAACAATGGAGTGTTTCCACCTCAAAACTAGGGAGTGGCAAGCCATATGGAAAAAATTCACAATGACTTTCCAATTATCCTTCCCAGCCATGCCCAAGTACTTGTTCCCCTAGGAAGAAAACTCGCCCTTCATGCAAAAAACTGGTGGTCTATTACTCGGGACTGATGGGTTCTAAACATTGTATCCCAGGGATGCAGACTCTACTTCCACTCACTGCCAACTTCAAGCAGGTTGCCAGACCTTCCTCCAAACAAGTGGGCAGAGGCTTAAAAGCAAATACTTTCCATTCTCCATATCAGGGCTATTCAGCCTCTTCCAGTAGAACAAAGGGGACAGGGTTTCTACTCCAGACTTTTCCTGGTGCCCAGAAAAGATGGCTCTTGGCACCCTATCCTGGATCTATCTATTCTCAACACCTTTCTGGTGGTCCTAAAATTCAAAATGCTTGCACTGCAACAGCTTCTTCCAATGCTAGCCAAGGATGCCTGGTTAGTCACCCTAGACTTAAAAGAAGCTTATCTGCACATCCCCATAAGGGAGTTTTGCAGGAAATATCTATGTTTCAGGGCAGGCTCTATCCACTATCAGCTCTCTGCACTTCCCTTTGGCTTATCTACTGCACCCAGAGTATTCACAAAATGCCTGGCTCCAACCATTGCATACTGCAGGCAGAGAAATATTCAAATCTACCCATACGTGGATGATTGCCTGATTCAGGCGGACAGTCAGGAATTGCTACTTCAGCACCTGGTATTTGTAAAAGGACTTCACTGGGATACACCATCAATGAAAATAAATCACAACTGGTGCCCAGCCAACAAATTGTATTCCTGGGAGCAAGCTTGAACACAACTTACCAGATGGCATTCCTCACTCCAGAAAAGCAGGTTCATTTGACAAACTATTTTAAACTATTGGCCAACAAAACCCAGCTATCTGCAAGGAAAATAATGCAAACTCCAGGTCCATGGCCTCATGCATTCTGCTAATTCCGTATGCAAGACTGCATATGAGGAAACTTCAATGGTACTTAAAAAGTCTCTGGTGTCAACATTCTCAGGACCTGGAAGCAGTGATTCCTATCATACCTTGTCTAAGGGCAGAGTTCCTTTGGTGGGCAGACGCATGCAACCACAACAAGGGACTTCCTTTCACTCAACCCCTCGCCGCCCAAACCCTGACAACAGATGCATCAGACTATGCATGGCGGGCTCACATGGCAGGCAAATGCATTCGTGGCAAATGGAGCCAAGAACAAATTCCCCTGCATATCAATCAGAAAGAGATGCTAGCTGTACAGAATGCTCTGAAAGTGTTCAAATACCTTATCCTTTCCGGACAGCTCCTGATAAAGACAGACAACACCACAATTATGTGGTACATAAACAAGCAGGGCAGAACTCATTTGTACCCACTCTGCAGGTTAGCCATGGCTCTGTGGAACACAGCCTTGAGCATCCAAGTGCACCTACAAGCTCAATTCCTGCCATGCAAGCAAAATTGACTGGCAGACAACTTAATCAGAAATCTACTGGACCATCACGAGTGGAAACTGGACCCCAACTCATTCAAACATCTAACCCAGAGGTGGGAAACACCGGAGGTGGACCTTTTTGCCTCCCCAAAACCACCAATTGAGCAAATTTTGGACCAGGAACCCTCACAGCAGAGCCTGGAAGGTGGAAGCCCTGTCCTTTACATGGAAAAACCTCTTAATTTATCCCTTTCCCCCTCTGCCCCTCCTCTCAAGAGTACTACTCAAGATCAGACAAGACAGGCCAAGGGCAATCCTTATTGCACCAAATTGGCCACGCCAACACTGGTACCCACTCCTGGCACCTACATCACACAACTTCCCTGCTGTCTCAGCAGGAAGAACAGATTTTTCATCCACAGCTGCAAACCCTAAACCTTGCAGCCTGGCTTATTCCCTAAATGCACCACCAGCATCCCTCAGCAAACAGGTGCTGGACATCAT
Organism: Protopterus annectens; assembly: GCF_019279795.1. Taxonomy (NCBI): domain Eukaryota; kingdom Metazoa; phylum Chordata; order Ceratodontiformes; family Protopteridae; genus Protopterus; species Protopterus annectens. Next base: position 60,696,822 of record NC_056730.1, on the reverse strand, counting down.
CCTTGAGGCCAGAAAGCCTAGTACTAGGAAATCCTATGCTGGAAAATGGAAAAGATATTGTTCTTGGAATCAGTTCCAAGGAAAGGACACAGCTGTGCCCAACTTACCTCAAATCTTTGATTACCTAGCAGAGCTGCTCCACAGATGCCTATCCTTCTCATCCATTAAGATTCTGCCATCTCAACTCATTATAATATTGAGCCTTCTCTCTTTTTTCTCACCCTCTCGTCAAACAGCTCATGAAAAGAGCTAACAATTTAAGGCCCCCTAGGGACCTTAACTTTATACTGGACAAGCTCACCCCCCCCCCCTTTGAACCTGCTGCCTCAGCAGAGTTAAATTCCTCTCTTGGAAAACAGCCTTACTTCTAGCTATTACTTCAGCAAGAAGAGTGTCTGAGTTACAGGCACTAATGGTGGGTGGAGCCCTTCATTATTGTCCATGCTGACAGGGTTTCCCTCAGGACTAACCCTTCCTTTATGCCCAAGGTGGTATCCAGTGTGGCTCTAAACCAATCCATCCATTTGCCAACCTTTTTCCCTAATCCTCAGTTCTACCTTGACAGGACTAATCCTTTCAGAAAATCTGACCAGCTGCTAGTCAGCTTTGCTACAAGGGCAGAGGCAAGGCCATTTCAAAGCAAACCATTTCCAAATGGATAGCACACTGCATCCATTTCTGCTGCAAGCACCATGGAAAATCTACCCCTCTGTGGATCAGAACTCATTCCACTAGAGCTACTTCAGCCTCTACAGCATTTCTCAGGGGAGTCCCTACCAGGGACATCCTGGAAGCTGCAACCTGGAGTTCTGTGCACACCTTCACCAAGCATTACCACTTACCTATTTTTTTCTAAATCCAGAGCTGGATTTGCTACTGCAGTCTTACATGGCCTGATAGCCAGCCCTAACACCTCTTGAGTGCCTGCACCCTTCCTCAGCTTTGGGAATCAACCCGTGTGTGATGACTGCAAGAGTGAAACACGAAGAACATAGTACAGTTGTGTACACTTACCATAAATTTAGATGTTCGAGTGTATTCACTGTTGCAGTCCTGGTTTCCCTCTCTCCATCCCCCTGGTTTTCTATATCCTCTCTCCCTATCCTCTTTATGGCCATCTTTTATGGCAGGGGTATTTACATTTTACTGGAGGTGTTCCACACCAAGTAATAGCTTCCTATTTTGGGGGCTCCTGACATATGGGACAAGAAAATCTAATGTAATTGCGTCAGCTGCATGTTTTATACCCCTGACGACCTGATGTCATGGAAGAGGCGACAGTAACCAATGCAGAAATCCCAAGACTGGTATTCGGGCTGACTAAGGGATAACTGCAGGCAGATAACCCAAAGTGTGATGACTGCAACAGTGAATACACTTACACATCTACATTTATGGTAAGTGTACACAACTGTATTTTGTGTTAACATTTGTCACTAGAATGTTAACAAAACTTTGGCCAGCATGGTGACTGGATTTTTCCTTTCAACCTGGGGAGGGCTGCCTGTAGTGCATTTATCAGGAATGTGTGCCTGGTGAACGGATGTACTGCACATGGAATTTTAAGTACATATGTACTTTTACCATTCAGTGTACTTTGCATGTTCAGTAGGTGTCTTTCTTAGAAATTTCCTACCCTTTAAGGCATTCTATCCTAAAGTCCATCTTCTGCCAATTTTGAAAGTTATGGGATACTGTCTTTGATTCTAAGTAATCCATGCTCTGCAGTTTGCCCTTTTTGATGTAATTCATGACAGATCTGTAATCCATGCTCTGCAGTTGGCCCTTTTTGATGTCATTCATGACAGATCTGCTGTTGCTCATCCCATCCGTTCTGTTTTTGTGAGAGGTGTCACCAATGGGTCCGTTAAGCTCTCCCTGTAGCTCCCCTTGCTTGTGTTGCTTCGTCTGCAGTGTTACGACAGCAGTATGTTCTTTAAGTTAGCATCAGGTTTATACTTGTGTAACTTTGTCAGCCAATGTGTGTCTTCTTGCAGAAGTAACTCCGTCTTCAGATGAAAGTAAAGACAGAGCTGTTCATACTGAGTGCATACATAAACCCTTAACCCCATTGCAGTGATGCTGTGCACAGCTCTAAGAGGCATGCTGGTCCTGAATTTAGGAATTGGTACATACTGCAGTGACTGAAAAGCTAGTAATGGAGTTAGTGCTCCTCAGAGACTAGGCTTGTAAGACCTATAAGTGTTTATGTTCAGTGTACTTTTGGGCATGTGACTACCTCATCTATTTTAATACTTCTGTAAGAGGTCCCTCACCTACAAACAGGCATCTATTAATTATTTATGCATTTACATATCTCCCTTTGAATATCCCACTTTACCTTATGACTAGAGGCAGTCATTGGGATCCAATATTTGCAGTAGTCTAATCCATAAAAGGGATTCAACATGAGTCTGATACTTGCTGTGAAATTGGGCAATAATTTATAGGCAGCATTATACTAGTTGATCTGCTAGTTTTCCTCTTATGACCCCTCCTGGAGAAATTGGTTAGATGGTGATAGCTAGGACATCTGTGGTATATCTGGGTGAGGATAGCAAGGGCATCTATTTATGTATCAAAGTCCCATGACCCCCCCCCCCCCCCCAATTCCAGTATCAGTGATTCACCATCACTGTGGAAACTCAATGCAGCATTCAGCAGATGCTCTCAATATTCCCATCATATGGGATACTCCATTGACGTTGGCCCATTCTTGAATCCTGGCAGCTGGTAGCACATGAGGATGAAATGCCCTCATTATTACTGGGCTGGCATGCTATCATTTATTTCACACATTATTTATTTATTTATTTATTGATTGATCAATTTCTTGTTTATCTTCTGTTGCTCTGTAGTTTAGACGGACAAAAACTAACATGCAAGATGTTTGAAGGTAGCGGGGAAATCAGGATAGGGAGGGGAGGATACTAAGGAGCTAGTAAGAAGTATTGGGTTTGTAAGAAACACAATTTGAGCTGAATGGAAAATCAAAGTGCTGTTCTCAAGCTGCCTTGTTGCAGGAGCTAAATAGTTCACAAGCTTGGTCCAGAAATGGATAAGAGGGAACAAATGAAGTATTTTTGCAAAAAAGTGAAAGCTGCTGAAGTTAAGGAGTCATAATTTGAAAATGTGTTCCTGAAAGAGAGATGCTGACAGTGAGGATACATTTAATTGCATACCTTTTATTAACTGAGATGATCTCACTAACGGTGGTATTCATAGTCACTTGTGCAAATGTCATAGAGGGTATTCCTGTTACGCTAATGTGCAAGACCTGGAAAATAATTTATTTTACATTTGTTTATTTTGTTAATGAAATAGAAATGAGAAATGTTGCAAAGAATAGTATAATAATGAGATGGTTTTACAATAAATAGTTCGACATCCCTGTGGTATGCACATCCATATTGGAGATGATGACCGAGTATGCACAAGCACTTCCCTGACTCACAAATTATTTTCTCCAGCAACACCTTCAGTAAAATTTCCTAGTATGTGCAACTACTAATATGACACATTCACCTGCGCAATCCCTTTCAGTAACATGCTGCAGTATGCACAAGCAGCAAAATGAAACATTCTCACAAGCGACCCCTTCAGTGCTATGTCCAGGCATGCGCAAATGCTGAAATGAAACATTACCCCAAGTGACCCTGTTTGGTAAAATGTCCAGGTATGCAGAAGCAAGAAAACAAAACACTCATCCAAGTGACCCCTCCAGTAAAAGTGCCCAGGTATGCAGAAGCATCAGCTCCGCTCCCTTCACATCTCCGTATTCTGACTGAAACCTGCTGCTTTCTGGCATAACTGCAGGGTGATTTACACACTTTGTATGCAAATTAGTTCATTACAGATTCATGCCTATGAATTGAACTCATGCGCATGTGTGTAAACTCCCTTAACAGAGTAGTAGCTGTCCCCCTATCGCTTACGCCTTAATCACGTTAGACATTTCAGATGGGGGGGGGGTCTTGCTCACAAAAAGTCCTCTGTATTTCCATAGTCATCCTAACAGTTCAGGATTTGCTTAACCTCGCAGAGTCGCTCTTCAAGGATCCCTGCTATGAAAATGCAAAGTGCCGGACTATGAATAGTGCCCTAGTTCTTTTGTTTTTAGAGAAAACAACAAGTAGTATTTATACAGAGAAGGAAATTTAACAAGGGCACTGTGAAAATTCCCATGATAAGCTAGAGATAAAATGTATTTGGATTGGAAGACTAGAAAATGTTTTATATAGTAAGGCATTTGTTTCCTACAGTGCATATTCTGTCCTAAATTATTTTGAACTTCACTCTCATTCAGGCAGTTTTGTCCGTTCTGTAAGAAATGGAGTGTTTAGAATTGATGCTTACATTCATTAATTCCAAAAAGAGCATTAATAAATTCCTTCATTGACTGTTTCTGGTCTGTGCTCTTTGCATCTTCTAAATTCACTTTGAGTCCTTTTTGCAAGTGTGTCAGTAAAGTCGCATGTTTAAAGAACAAAAAAAAAAGGTGCCCGAAACAAAGAAAATCCAAATAACCAAAGTAGAAGCAGCAAAAAAAGACCTTCAAGAAATAACGTATTCAAATGTATTATCCGCTTTCTGATGAAGTCTTTTGACAAAAGCGGATAATAAATTTGAATACGCTATTTCTTGAAGGTCTTTTTTTGCTGCTTCTACTAAAGTTGCATGTTTAAAGATTTAAGCATTTTTTGTCAGCAGGACCCTTAGCTCCATTTAGTCCAATGTGTCACGTTTCTGGATATTGGATAGTGAATTGCTATCTGTCCATTGTCAATTAAGTTTCCTGTCATTACTGTACGACCTGTTGTCATATCTCTCAACCTGCAGCCATTGAAAATGGGAATATGCAGATGAAATCTAGATATCTCATTAGCATATCATTTGAATACCCAAATAGCTCATAATTCTTCCCACTTCCCGTAGGAATGTGGGATATTATTCAGAAACATATGTTTAAAAACAGAGAGTGACAGAAGTAAGGGAAAAATGTAAGCCGCCCATTATCACAGAAAACATCAACTGTTTAAGAAAATTCTACCTCACAAGGCCATGTATTTTCCGTTCAGGAAAAAGGGAGTTGTAAGATGTGCGTCCACTTTCTTTAAATTATTTTGCCACTAGTGTTTTGGTCATGTAGTGCGTTGTTTACTAGACAGCTTCAGAAACAAGGTGTGATGAGAGGATTCAGAAAATTCTGCAAACGGCCAAATCTAGCCTGAAAATAGGAACATTCCTCCAAAAATTAGGGTAAATCAGGACTGAAAATAAAAATGTTTCTCCAACATAGGGACAATTGAGAGATCTAGCTAATATGACTGAACTGTGTCACAGTGTCAAAGTATTTTTTCCCTAATTCTGTGCAGCTGCAATATTGTATGCCCCATTACATATTTATGTTCTGGATCTAGCTGGAAGAAAAGAAAGCAAGTCTGCTAAGTAATTGAGTTGCAAAGATATGCAACAAAAAGGGACAATAAGCTAAGTCACGTAATTTTTAAAGGGGACAGTGAAGGAATTATTATATGGGGAGAAATACTGTCTCATATGAGAAAAATATTGTTAATCTTGTTTTTGTCGTTAAAAAAGTAATGAATACGGTTGCAGGGTCAATAGGAAAAGTCTTAAACCTAGGTTTTGATTGTTTACTTCAGTGTTTGTAATGAGTATTCAGTCAAAGGTGACTATCTCAAAACTAAGCTGGAATGTGTGACTTATGACTACAGTGCTCAGCTTGTACCAAAACAGCTATGCTCACAACTTAACCAAATGTAATATTCAGATGTACACAAAAGGATTTTATGGAGGTGTCCAAAAACAAATTCAAAGGTGACTCATTGAAACAGAAGATGGCACTCTTATTAAATACAGTCTGAAGTAAAGAGTTACACTGCTCCAGTTATAAGTGAATAAGGACATGGCAGCAGAACATCTTTTTATCCTGCATTATATTTTTATGGAAACATGGCTTGCACTGAGGGATTGACTTTCTTTCACTGATGAAGGCATCTTAGCCGAAACCGGTTTGGATATTAAAGCTATGTATTTCTACTAGCTTGTTTGTGATTTTGGTTTTTGAGTGTTCCGGATTCATACACATGCTGGCCAACAGTTGTTTATTTGGTATTTTCGGGCCGTGCATATCCTACGTGCACAGCATAGTGTTCATTTGCACTGAGGGATGATCATTACTGTAGTTGCCATCAAACATTTTAGGGTATAACAAAACAGAAAAAAAAAATCCATTTTGAGTAAGGCAGGACATCTCTTGTACAAAGAACATCAAGAAAGCATTGTTTTCATATTTGGTGCAATAGACTTGAGCTAAATTACATTTTGAGTAAGGCAGAAAATCTGTTGTACAAAGACCATCGAGAGAACATAGTTTTCAGATGTGGTGCATTAGACTTAAGCTAAATTACTTTGTAATATACTTTGGATACACCAAAGTAAAAACTAACCTATATAGTACATATTGGGAAATGTCACAGTTGTTTTTTTTTCTTCTTTAAATGGCATTTGGGTATTGAAAGGTGCACTAAGCTACAACTCAGCTGGCAGTGCAAGAGAGAAATATAATTTGTGATTAATAAACTGCAAACTACAGAATATGAATTGATAGTTTAATTTATTTGAATTTCATTATCTTGGTGGGAGGGATTCTTGGGCAGTTTTAATACATGCACTTGCTACCTAATGGACTTATCCAGTTAATAAATGAATAAAAGTAAAGCTTAAAAAAGTTCAACTATACACTGACAAAAAACTAATTATTGCTCCAGCAAAACACTTTTAGTTATAGCTTTCTTTGCTAGCAGTATCACCAGCAAAATGGTATGCATGTCTCATTCATGTCCTGGTAGATTCATTAAATGCTAGCTTCCATGCCAGAAAAGATGCTGGTTTTGTTAATGCAAACCTTTTTTCAAAACCTAAGATTAAGGTATGCTATACTGTATTTGTACTTTATTTATGTGTTAATCTTGGTTTACCTTTAAAATGTTGACGGTCAGAACGTCGAACCCACATCCGCGAACTCAGAACTGCACCCGGTCAAAACCTCGAATGCCGATGTTCGGAATGGCAAAATTCTGCCCCACGTTAGCACTTGTTTGTAGGTGTGGAGCGGTCAGAAATGTCAATGTTTGATGTTTTTTTTCAAGTATGTGACGTTTCTGTGGTACAGGTTTCGCCGAAACATTTCAATAGTATGGCCATTTGACTTTCTACAGTCGACATTTTAAAGGTAAACCATTTATCTCTTCTCTCATTTATTTATTTATTTTATTTATTTATTTTACATTTGTTGACCGGGATAGTCCGACTGGATATATGTCCACTTTCAGCGAAGGCCTGAGGAGAAAAGCTCCACATACCAAAAAAGAGAAAGTACATACATCACTGAGTGATAAACTCAGGCAGACATGTTTAGAAAAATATAGACAAAGAATACAGGCAGATATCAATATACACAAAGTGCAAACTTACATCTGATTGGCAGAGACGTATCAGAAAATGTGAACATAGAATACAATCAGATTTCATAATTCACAATGCTTAGACATTCAAATGCTATGAGGCATAGATACTTGGCTAAACAGCAGGTTGGGTAGCAAGACATGTATTAGTGAAGTTGTTAGTCAGGTTTAGAACAAGAGCACAGCCAATGAGATGTGAGATATTTTTTGAGTTCTCTTTTAAATAGGGGTAGTGAGGTTTCCTTAGTAACAGTAGTAGGGAGTAGATTCCAGATTTTACTGGTTGAGTTGGCAAATATAGCATCGCCTGCAGAGTTTTGGGTCAATATCAGTAGTTTATCAGCTGAGCATAATGGCCTGGGGGCACTATGAGGGGTGAGAATATTTTTGAGGGCAGGAGTGTTATTAGGTTGATGGAGTATTTTATGCACTACTATATGCTGGTTGAACTGTAGATGGGTAGGATACTCTAGCCATCCCAGTGCTTTGAGGTTCTGGCAATGGTAGGTCCTAAAATCCATGCCAGTAGCGAATCTGGCTGTATGATTGTAACATCCTGATAATTTGTTGAGATCAGTTTTGGATAGGTTGGTGAGTACAGGGGAGGCATACATAAGGGTAGAGAGGAGGTGTGATCTTGCAATAGCTACCCTAGCTAGGGGGGTGTGAGGAAAGGCTTGGCTCTGTACAGGGAGCCATGTTATTTGTTGACAGACTTAATAGTGTGATTTACATGTTTATCAAATTTAAGGTTGTCTGTTATTACACCTAGAAGCTTTGTATGGTCATCAGGGGAGATAATGATCTCATTGCTAGAGTTGACGTTGAAGGAAGAGAAATTCTACAGTTAGGGGAGAAAAGTAGTAGCTTGGTTTTGTTAGGATTTAGAAGCAGGCGGCAATTAGCTAGCCATGTTTCTACCATGCTGAAAGTGGTCTGGTTGAGGGTTAGAAGTTGTGTAGGAGAGGAGGTGGAGCATATTAGCACGGAGTCATCTGCATATTGGATGCAGGTGGCTCCTGGTTTGGTGGTGTGCAGATCATTGATAAAGACAGAGAAAAGAAGGGGACCTAGTATGGACCCTTGTGGGACACCTAGGGTTAGAGGAAGTTGGGATGACAGCTTGCTCTGCCATAAGACAGCCTGCTGTCTACTGTTTAGGTAGGAGTGAAACCATTGTACTGCATGTTGGTCTAAACCGATGGTTTGTAGGGTATTGAGCAGTAGCTGATGGTTGACCATATTGAAAACTTTTGAGAGATCTAGGAAGAGTGCTGAAGATAGATTGTTGTTGTTATGATGAAGATTGATGACATTAGAGAAAGATAGAAGAGCTGTGGTAGTACTGTGGAATGGACAAAAGCCGTGCTGAGAGTTGGCGCGCTTTCCATTTTGAATAAGACAGTGCATGATTTGTTTGTGTATGCATCTTTCCATGATTTTAGCTAGTGGTAAAAGAATGGCTATAAGTCTAAAGTTAGATAATTCTGTGGAACTTCCTCCTTTATGGAGAGGTATAACGTGATATTTTCCATATTGCTGGGATGGATCCTTCTGAGATGGATCTGTTGATCAGAATAGAAATGGGAAGTGCTATGGCATTAGCTGCTTTTTGAAGATATTCAGCTGGAAGGTGGTCGACAGTTAGTGCAGTAGGTCTTAGCTTTTTGAGTAAGGTCTAGATCAGGTTTGTAGGTACGGTTTGAAAGGTAAAGGTGGGTTGGGTGCTGAGTGGATCAGGGATAGAAGTGCCAGAGCTGGTGTTTGTGTCCAATGAAGTGAGATGGGTAGCTAGAGACTGGATAGTTTCAGTAAATTAGAAGTTGAAGCTGTTTGCAATTTCTACAGGGGATTTATCAAGGGCAGCTGATTGGTAGGAGTGGCAGAATTGCCTGGGTGGAGAAGATTGTTAATACCAGCCCGGAACATTTGAGGTTTTAGCTGATATTTTTGTTGTAGGAGGGTGTAGTGATTTTCTTTTTGTCTAGAATGACAGATTTTTTGGTCTGATTCCTTAGCTGCCAGTATCTTACTTGGTCCATAGGGGCTTTGGTAACATGCCACCTGGCCCAGGCATTGTTTCTTAGTTTAATATTGTTTTTTGTTTCTTTAGATGGCCACGGTGCAACTGTGGCTTTTACCCGGATGGTACGGGTAGGAGCATGGTGGTTAAGGATAGCCAGAAATCTGGTATTGGAGTACTCAACTGCTTCTTGTAATGGGAGTCATTTCAAGACACTCCAATTACATGCTTTGAGTTCATTTTGGAAGTTGTCAAGGTTAAAGTTCCTGGCGTTTCTTATAGTTTTGTAGGTGGGCTGGTTGGGAATCTCAGCTTTGAGCCTAATAATGTAGGCAAGGCAGTGATCACTTAGATCATCGGGTAATGTACCTGATTTGTACTTTTGGGGGGTGACTGTTAAGTATCCAATTAAGGATACTATCTTTGTCTCTATTTTTGCTAAACCTGGTGGGAGTGGAAATGATCTGAGTAAACCCTTGGAGATTTAAATGGGTGGAGGGAGTTTGAGGAACAGGTGTTCCAATCAATGTTAAAGCCCCCCAAGACAATGGTTTCCTGGGGATAGTTAGAAGCTAGCCAATGTATGATATTTTGTAGAGTATTATCATTCTTGCCGGGTAGAATATAAATGCAGACAATGTATCTGTATTTATTTTTGTTTATTATAAGTTTGGTGATGAGAATTTTTGCATTGCCAAACTGGGGTGGCTGTTGGGTGTCAATTGTTATTGTTAGGGTTGACTTGTATAGTACAGCTACCCCACCACCTTTCCTGGAGATCCGGTCCAGTCTAAGTATTTTGTACTGTGGGGGGGGGGGCTATTTCATTATCTTTGGTTATTGGTTTTAGCCAAGTTTCTGTGAGGCAGAGGATATCAGGGGAGTGAACAGCTAAGAGTCCATGTAGGCTATGGATCTTGTTGTGTAGGCTTCTGATGTTGAGATGACAGACCAGAAATTAGTCTAGAAATTTATCAATCTGGGTAGTACACATTGGGTTGTTAGATGGTGTGCTTGGGTCTACTGTTGTGGATGGACCAGGGTTGGGGTGGATGTCTCCATCCTTCATAAGATTCATTTTTAAGTTGCTTATGAGTCTTAAAAATTTGTTTATGATTTTTTCATAGCTTTTGGTTTTTAAGCTAATGTAGCGATATTTAGTTGGGTGAGGGTTGTTGAGGAGCGAGGAATTAGGAGAGGGGGTGGTTATGTGGTGGATAAACTTACTAAATACTGGGCTGGTGTGTGTCTGAGAGTTTGGGTATTGGATTTGAAGATGCTGTACATATTCATAGGAGCTTAGGTGATAAGGAATGAATAGCAGGGGTACTAAGGAGATAGCAGCATCAGTGTTTTAGCTGTAGTCATAGTAAATTACTAGGGTAGGGTCTGTATTGAATGTATGTGGTGGATAAAATATTAGAGAGAATAGAATAGCTATGGATGGGTTAATATGGATAGTGTGATGGATAGAGGCTGTATTATTGTGCTAGGAGTTTGCTGTGTTCTAGGAGCACATGCATTTGGTTAGCTAATTAAAGGGGTGTGCCAGTGGTACTATAAATGTGGAACTACTGGGGGTGGGTGGGATATGGGGTGTGGAGTGAGCGAAGCGGGGCTAAACCAGTAAAGCAGATGCCTAGAAGCAACTTGTGCAGGTATGAGTTACAAGCATGCTTTTTTGTTTCTTGTTATATGCCCAATACTCTGTTCATAAGCCCTACTGTTAAATGAGTTACAAGCACGCTTTTTTGTTTCTTTTTATATGCCCAGTACTCTTTTCCTAGGCCCTACTATTAAAATTACACAGTTCCCTGCATGCTTCTCAGTTTATGCTGCAGAGACCATGTTTCCAATTCCCTTTTGTAGCACGCTTGTTTCACTTAGTTTATTGAGAAATGCACTGTTTGGAGGTGCAGAGCACACTACGCTCATTTGATTGAATAGTAGAGAGCACGCTGTTTTTACCTTAATTGGGGAAGAAAGAAGGCTACAGGAAAGTCTAACCCTTCCAACCTAATGCTTATCAGCATAAACAGATTACAAGCGGGAGTTATGGGGACATTCACCAGTGCTTTTTTGGACCCAGTTTGTTAGGTTTACAGGTGGCTAGGTATTTTAGTGGATACTGACCTTATTAAAACAAGTTCCGTGGTGGGGAAAGTATTCCGTACTTGTTCTTATTCCCGCAATGACCCTATATGCTTTTACAAACCTTTCAGGGAGAGGTGAGATAGGAACACCTCAACTGACTGGGACCTGATGCACTGGTTAATGCATGTATATATTTTTGTTGATTAATCTCCTATGTATATAAATTGCTTTACTGATCTCTGCTAGACTGTAAGTAGATACATATAAGCTATATAGTAACCTTTTTCTTTGTTGTACTAGACATGTATTAGTAAAAATGTACTTTGCTGGAGCTTTTTTCCTTTGGCCTCCGCTGAAAATGGACACTGTTGTCCAGTCAGACAATCCTGGTAAACAAATAATAAAATTAAAAGAAATCCCGTTATAGACTTTAAGTTGTATTCTGCATTTGTGGGTAATTAATTTGTGGCATTCAGCCTATCAAAGAACATCAGCAGCCTTCCTCACACTTCTAGAACTTTGTGCATTTGAAAAAAATGTAGAACTTACCTGTACCCCATAAAAATTTGAGAGATGGTAGTACCATCTTTAGAGAACTTAATAAGGCCAAGTGCAGTTTACAGTTCTGGACTGATTGTTAGATTAAAGGGTTAGAAACAACTGAGCATTCATTTTCTAGAAGGTTAAAAGACGAAATTACAGTGTTCGTATTGAGCAGCTGATAGACGTCAATCTAACAGTTAATATTGGAAATGAGAGACAAAAGGTTATTTGATTGCAGTGTGAAACATTTGTCATAGGCACAGTTTATAATTCATGCTCGACTCCAAGATAAAAGAAGGTAATTGCAACATTAAGGATCAGCCATTATTCTTGGAATTAATTTAAGACAAACATTTTTAAATGCACATGGCAGTAACAGCTAAGAGCATCTTACCGTTAAACGTTGTATAGTGTAAGGGCAAACGTAGTTAAAGGAGAGACATAGATAAATAGATTCTGCAGAAGGAAGAGAACATGCTTCTGTAGTTTGGAAAGATTTTAATACTGATTACCCTATCCTGTTTTGTTTTTCAGTTATTAATGTTGGAGAACAAAGACATTTCACATCCCATAATTCCATTATTACAATTGCTGTTGTTACAGAAATGCGGTTAAACATTTTCAAAAAAATAAGGGTGATCTATTCAGACATACCTCTGGTTTTATTGTGCTTTCTGTAGTCCGAAATGAGGAAAAGAAGGTACTTAATGAGAAACGTAATAATTTGGATGCTTCTATCTTTTTGCTCTTTGGCAGGTTGTTTACTCACCATTTATTCATCTGTATTTTCCTTGTGATTTTGCCAGCTGTTACCAGCTGTCTGTCTTAGTTTGAAAACAGGTGGATAAGCACCTTGATCTTGTATGAGTTTGTACTTGTTAACAGTTCAAAACCTGTCTGCAGAATTTATCGTCTGTCTTCGGAGTTTAATTTGGATGACAAAAGCTGATGGCCAGAGTGGTTGCCAAGGGTGGAGTCAAGGTCTTAAAGGAGGAGAATTATTTGTTTGTAGAGAGCTTTCTTTTATGCTGTCTGCTTAGCTCTGTTAAACAGTGTGATTAAAGATTAAATATTTTGAAAATGTCTTTAAATAAGTAATAGAACTGTATTTAGAAATGAAACTTTGTCTCAAAACTAGGAAATAAGTTAAACATACTGAAAGACTTTAGATGTACTGTGAATTACACCAGTGTTAAGCATATAAACTTTATTTGTTAAAAGAAAAAAGGTACAAATGTTAATGAGGATGGCCTGATTGAGCAACCCCCCCCCCCCCATTCATCAGTGGCCCATGAAAAAATGTTCCAGTTACTGGGGCTGTAGTAACAGCCTGCGGTCAACACACTTTAAAACTTATCACAAGTAGAAACCAGTTTTTACATAGTTAATGCATAGTTATGCACATGATCAAATAGCCTAAGTAAAAACTGTTGTTTTACATAAGTTACGTACATAGTTATTATGCACTTACAACTGTAAACTAATAACAATTATAAGTGCTTTTCAGCTCAGACAGGTAACTTAAATGCACATTGAAAACTCTAAATTACAAAACATTTCTAACTGAAAATGGAGTAAGCAAAGCAGTCATAGAGCGGTATCTGCCCTGCCTTGCACATGTGAAAAAAATGCACATGTGGAAATGTCTATCTGTCTTACCAGCAAGTCCTATGCCAAATATAGTTTTCATGGCCAATGGTGCAGTCTCTCTACTTATCTGTCAATAGATTTATTTACATTATCTTACATTTTATGAGTCTGGAGTCATATCCATTGCTTCTCTGAAATATCAGTTCTTTACCTTCTTTCAAACTAATCTTGAATCACCAATTACACAGTACATTGTTACTAAAAAAATCATTAAAGACAGTGAGGTGTATATAGTCATAATAAACTGATTTCTCAGAAAACATGAGACTTTAAGGCAAGTATACACAAAAGATCAAAATAAGTAAAATACAAGGTACCTTTAATGAGAATCATCAGAGAGAATTGAGTAAAACAAGAATTAAATATCTATAACTTTGTGAGGGTGGAGGGTTTTTGGAGAGTGTCTGTGTGATTGTATAAACCCTTCTCAAAAGTGTATGTGTGTGTGAGCTACTTGGGCAGGGACACGAAGCACTGGTTGGACAGAGAGGGTGCTGGAGGTTTTAGCTTGCCCATCTAGGCTGAGATCTGGACCCTATAGCTGTGCCAGTGGGGAATCTTATTGGGGACCTGGAGAGCAAGGGAGTGACCAGCCCCAGACTGACTGTGATCTCTGTGTGCTCTTAAGGGAAATTGCACTTTACTGTGTGCATTTGTTATCCTTTCCTCATATATGGTGTTAGTGGTGAGGATTGTGGCTCCTTGACTGCTGGGCCAGGGCACGGGCGTCACATATTAATTGAGGGTGGCATATTGACTAGCTCGAAATTGCTGGAGATCTTTGGGAGTTCTGACTGAAGAAGGGTAAAATATCCCAAGTATTTCGGGATAGGATATAAGAAAATCTTGGTTACTTTTCTTTAGGTTGCTGTATGGCCCCCAGACTGGACTGCATTTTCACAGAGTAGGGGTCATGTACTCTTACTCAGCTTGTGTGCCTGTGAGTGAGGGCGATCTGTTCTTCGTAACTTGATCAGGAGTGTAAATAGGATAAGGTTGAAATTTTCCCTAATTGAGAAATGCTTTCTTTTAGGAGTTATTGAGTGCTCTTGGAGATTTTATAGGAAAAATTTGTAGATGTTTTAAAGGAGTTTGCGATAATGTCTTCCACTGACCCTCTTCATATTTTATAATCACCCAAAGGATGCCGCAAAACTGCCAAAAAGGAAAGAGTCTGCCAACACCTAAAATGTGACCTTACACCCCCGATGGTCACTTGCTCATTGTTTACACCTCTCAGTATATATGCTGACACAAAATTAAACTTAATTTTGACAACCTTATGAATGATTTAATATAACAAGAATGGCAAATGATAAGTTAGAGCAGTTTGGGTTGACTTCAGATAAGTCTGTTTGTCTCCTGCCATCTGCATCCTGTTATCAGTCTGTTAGTGGGGATTTACCTCTTCAGCTACTTCTGTGGTCAGTCACTGGCTCAGAAGGGAGGTGCAGTCAGTGAGCAATGATGGGTCCAGGTCTTGTCTTTTTTAAGTGTCAACCAGGTGTTGGTTGTAACGATGAGTGAATGCTCATGCCAGCGTCTGACTCACTGAGGATGATTTTGCTGTGCTGCAACTGATTGGTTGTTAGTGTGGTGCTGATGCTGAGTGTATTGTTGGGTGGTTATGGATTAGTTAGAGCATGTGTCAGAAGAACTTCTGTTATGTCATTCCAAGTTGTTGCTTTTACAATGTCATGTTTCAACTGGTAGGGTGTGCTGCGTTCAGACTTTCAAAACAGCAAAATATAATTTGATTTTGTCATGAGGACAGTGGTTGGCTTGTAATTAGATAGATAGATATTCAGTCTATTATCTTTCTTTGAACGCATGCATCATTCATTCCACAAATCATTTTCTGATCGAACTTAACCCTGCAAACTAATTTGTGAGCACTACCATGGATCCTGCAATGGGGATGCGTCCTTTATCTCACCCATGCAGATCCGTCATCAGTATTCGCTAAGGTGAACAACTTCAAGTCAGAAAATGTCAATTGTTTGTGCTCCAGCAAAATGGTAAACCAACCGTACATGTATGTGTATGTTTCTGCATTCACTTAGTCTTGTTTATCTCCACTGCCTGGTAGCTATCAACCCTACTAAAATGAACTGGACTTGTCTCTTCCCAAAGGGTGATCATCTGTCAAAAGAGGTTGTCATCTACCCAGCTATCTATTATTTTTTTTGTTTTATGTGAGTGTGACCCCCTCCCCTGGGCAGCTAGAAGCTTACTCATCGACATAAAGATACGTAGTGCTTTCCAATCATCCTCTCCCAGCAAATCAGCCCATTCTTTCCCCATAACTGCAGTAATGCTCGACTGGGAGGGGCCATCATCCAGGCAGCCATGAAGTTGCATTTAAAAATCAGGGTTAAAAGAGACTAATTAACGGGAATGTAGCATTCTTGTTTCTTATCCTGCTTGGTGTTTCATGAGAGAGTATGCAAAGCTCAAAGTAAATCATACTAGCTGAATAAAGTGATGCAGCAGTGATTTTTATTTAAAGCAGAGTTGTGTCAAGCTACATTTAATTGGTTAGAGAAGGTAGCTGCTTGGCACAGCGATGAGTGGTTAATGGTTAATATTGCTGCCGCCCAGCACTCCGGTTCTTGGATGCAGTGCTTTCTTTTTAGGGCCTACATGTTCATCTTATTTATTTTGCCAGGCGCTCTAGTTTTATTGAAGAAGCAGTCTCTGAGTGAATATCCTGAAGTCTGATCATGCTGACTGTTGAGAGAGCTACATGCTCATAATATTCATTTTAAGCCCACCCTGTATTAAGTCATTGTGCAACTGTCTTGTAGGGTGATTTTTGTTCTAGTTGTGCAAAATGATATTTCTGAACTGAAATAAATAATGGCATTATATCTGGGGTGCCAATGATATGTCAGTCAAACTGTGTGTATTGGATGATTTCTTTCTGCTGGGTGGTACCATGGACAGATTCAGATGGGGTGCAAGTTGGATATGCCACTCTGGGCACCAAACTCTGTTGCTACACCTCTTCAAGTATATGTAACTGTGCTTTATGGGGAGCTTATTTAGGATTTTTTTTATTCGATGATGATGATTTCTTTTCTGGCACTAACTATGTTTATGGGAGGGAAGAAGACTGAAGGATAGGAATTTAATGTATTGGTTTTTTTTTACACGCAGTGGGAACTTTGTATTGCTTTCTTTTCATCTTTTCCTTCCTTTTTTGTGAAAGTTGTCTGATTTATAGATTAGTACTAGGCTAACTGCCCTTTTGGGTCATTTTAAGCTTAACCAATTACCCCATATGAGAATCAAACCCTGCATCTTGTGTCTGTAAGGTAAACACCATACCTTCCACCCATGATTGTGGTTTGTGCCAGATGTCGTTTTATGTAGGGGCTGTGATTTTTTTTTTTTTTTTCTTACACACTATATTTATTATTTTTGGTTCTTTCCTGACCCTTTCCCATCTGTGCAAGATTTACAGCCAGTCAGTCATTTTGTTCAGGGAGACAGGAGGTGGGCATCTTTGGGCTTGGCAAGTACACTGTGGTCCATTCATTTCTGCTTAGGAATCCCTGTCATCCCATCTTGGTAGGAAGTGAGTCAGCTTGCTGGTCCCTTTTAGCAAACTGTCTTTCTCTCTCCTAGGCTGCCTGCTGACTTCCCATAGCTGCATGGTCAGAACAGGAGGTGAACATGCTTCCAAACACTCCTATTCCTTGTCTCAGCAGGAAGATCCCAGTCATGAACCAGCAAGGCCACTACAGACTGGTGATACAACCAGTCTCCTCTAGGTGTCACCAGTGCTGTAGGCCTAGCAGCATATACAGAGAAACAGCCTTCTAAGTGAGGAGTATGTCATATATTGTCAAATCCCTGGGAATCTGGAGATCACTCAATTTCTATCTAGCCAACTACCTTCCTTTGGAATTTCATGTCATGGTGGTGGTATAGGCATTTGTCAAGTTACCGTATGTCCAGCTACATCTTACCTGTTAACTCTTTATTGATAACTAAGTTTTGCTCAAAATGAGAATGGAAATGCTCTTGATTTGAAATTATTCAAGAAATGCTTTGTGGCTGTATGGATGATTTCACCTTATAGATGAGAATTTTTCATGTACTGATTTCTTACAAATCATTTGATTCAACTGTTATAAAGCATCATATGTCGGAAAACCAATCTTCTGATCGTGAATAGAATTACGCAAACGATTTAACAAATATGTTCACATGCTGGTTTTGAAAAACAACTTTAAAGCTTAGCAACAAATGTTTTGTGATCAGAGTGGCAATTGGGCATCAACACAGCCAGGTCCACATGTATGTCAATTACCTGCAGTGAAATTCACAATATGCAGTCATAATAGCTTTGGCATGTTTCTGACTAAAAGCCTGATGATAAAGAGAAAGTATTCTGTATAATTTTCAAAATGATAGAACGACTTGTCAGAATGATGGGAGAGCAAAAAAGTTACTCATCAAACAGTCATACCATGTGCATAAAGATGACCTCTGCACAGGTTATGTAACCAAGGTGGTCATCAGACATCAGATCAGCTACCTCATACATGTTCAGCAGATCACTAAATAAACAGTTGTGATGAGAGCACCCATTTTGAGACAATGCTTATGAGTAAATGAATCCATTGAGTAGGTATGAATCAGTAAGTGAAAACTTGCATACATGTCTTATAGATTTTATTGCGCACTCAAATCTTTGGCAATATCTTGCTGAAATGTATGCACCTCCATTGTCATTAATCTGTCATGAATATATATTGGGTAATTTTTAGTCATTAAGTCAATAAAACTCCCTCAATGTTAGATTTTATTAAAGTGATCAGTGGCTGTGACTGGCATACCTTTTGATGCCTTTCCTGCTGATTTTTCCTAGAAATAGAGTAGTACTGCAATAAACCATAAAGAAAAGAATATTTATCTTCATCAGGTGCTGCTTCAAATGGAGCATCCACTCAGTGCCACCACAAATGAAGCACTCACCTTTGGTGCTGGATGACCAGAAGGCTTTGGATTCTTTTCCATTACAGGTGACTGGGCTGCTGAAACTGCAGTTCAGCACACCAAAGTGTGCCATCCCTCTGATGAATTGTCAAACAAAGGTACCATCTGCTTGAGCTGGTGGTAGCTCAGGTGGATATAAAAGATCCCACAACACGTATTGAAAACAGTAGGGGAAGATCCCCAGAAATGTAATTACTACTTCAGGTTTGTGCTGAAAAGAGGTCACTTGCCTAATGGAACTAACCTGGTCAACAAAAGGATGAATAAAAATAAATAAATAAATAAATACATAAATAAATGAATAAGTCAGCATTACTAGAGGTAATTGATTGCTTCCTTTATACTTTTTTTTTTCAATTAAAAAATATTTTTCTGCTGTGAGCCTTAAAAATTGGGAAGAAGTTTAGTACTTTCAGCTTTCTTCTCACATTTTTTTTTTATTTTTCAAATGCATTTGAATGAATTCCATAGTATTTATACATAACATCTTAAACAACTATGTACACTGTTTACATTAGCCTGGCACTATAACAGATCTTAATGTATACAGTTACTTTATAAGTATGTCCAATCCATTATAAGAGTGATCAATTATTGTATAGTGTCAATCAACAATAAGACCTTTCCCCAGGGGTTGTTGATAAATGGCTTTGGATAAATTCTTAGTTCTTCAATTTTAATTTCCAGTAATGTTGTGGTCTTCAGTAGGCTGTAGAAGTCTTCCAAAGTTGGTATTGTGTTTGTATTCCATCTTCTTGTTATACACTTTCTTGAAATTGCAAGTATAGTCCATACTAGATGCATGTTTGACCT
>NC_056730.1:60664705-60672205 GCF_019279795.1 Protopterus annectens | reverse complement strand
ACATGAAGTAATGCCATGTGTGCCACTGTTTCTGTGAAGAGCACAGCATGAAGTAATGCCATGTGTGCCACTGTTTCTGTGAAGAGCACAACATGAAGTAATGCCATGTGTGCCACTGTTTCTTTGAAGAGCACAGCATGAAGTAATGCCATGTGTGCCACTGTTTCTGTGAAGAGCACAACATGAAGTAATGCCACGTGTGCCACTGTTTCTGTGAAGAGCACAACATGAAGTAAAGTCATGTGTGCCACTGTTTCTGTGAAGAGCACAACATGAAGTAATGCCATGTGTGCCACTGTTTCTGTGAAGAGCACAACATGAAGTAATGCCATGTGTGCCACTGTTTCTGTGAAGAGCACAACATGAAGTAATGCCATGTGTGCCACTGTTTCTGTGAAGAGCACAACATGAAGTAATGCCATGTGTGCCACTGTTTCTGTGAAGAGCACAACGTGAAGTAAAGTCATGTGTGCCACTGTTCCTGCCCAGCCACCCGTGGCCATTAAAGGTACATTGATCTGGCTTTCTTTGCTGTTTATTGAATGGAGGCATGTGAAAGTACTCAGTGCAAAGGATTGTTAAATGTGTAGTGTCAGCCATTGTTGGATTACTGATAAAAGGCTAAATAAATGGAAGTTTGACGTTGATAATACCATTCTGGAAGTGTTTCTAATCATCTACAGACATAAGGAAAGGTCTAAGATGACATATTTGCTTAGTTTAGCAAAAAGCATTTTGGTGTTAAGCAGGAATGGAAATCAAATCAGAAGTAGAAAAAAATCTGACAGCAATATAAGGAGAAGAATCAGTTGATAAAGAAAACTGGAAAAGCCATAGATGTATTGTCAAGTAAAGAGATCTCCAGGAACAATGTCATGTTGACCAAAATTTGACTCAGGAATGGTTAAGGAGAGGTGAACTGAAACCAAAAGATAAACGGTTAATAATGACAGCCCAGGATAGTGGACTACATACAGTGGATATAAAAAGTTTACACACCCCTGTTAAAATGCTAGGTTTTTGTGATGCATAAAAAATGAGACCACAATAAATAATTTCAAAACTTTTCCCACCTTTAATATGACCTATAACCTGTACAATTCAATTGAAAAACAAACAAATCTGTTGGGAAAAAATATAAAAAAAAAAAAAATCATGCAATACGCTGGTTGAAAAAAGTCAAACCAAGACAGCTCACAGGCTAAGAGCCTCTACAGAATCAAGAAAACATGTATAAACAAACTGAATTAGGCTCACCACAGCACAAACTAAAATGAAATAAAACCACGATTTATTGACTGCAGTAACAAAAACAAAAATGAATAAGTAAGCGCTTTCACGTTTTTACAACCCTTCTTCAGACTTTCAAAGCTACTAACAACTACAACCACATTATATACTGTGTTGCATCTTGTACTGCTCAATTAATCAAACAATTAATCAATCTATCACATTACCATTAAATTTAAAGACAAACTCGTAGCTTTCTTATATACTGTGTGTGTCTTGTGTCTTGATAAAACCTTCTCCTAAACTAAATATATTAATAAATATTTAATACGTATTTGTATTCAATGATACAACATATGCACAACATTTAATACTGTATAAATACGTATTGAATACAAAATTGAAACTAAGAACCATATGCATATGTAGAAATATTCATAAAAATCTAAAAACTTATATGAATGTAAAATTCTGAAGAGTGCATATCAGCTCATAAAAAAATGGGCATATTCTAAAATCTCAACGTATACCTATATAAAGAATAAAATTACTCATAAATTAATGAGCATAGAGGCACGCTTTTAAAAATGATTTTAAAGTAACTTTCTCATTTAAACCATGCCCTCTATGGCTCTGTAGTCTTATTATCCATCTATTTCCGCGCTCTTCAGTATAATTTTTTATATCCCCCAACCTATTTGTTGGGGGATATACGACTATCCTTCTCTCTAGGTAAAAAATGGAACTCTCTTCCTCCTTCCCTTAGGACTATTCCTTACACAGAATCCTTCAAGACCCAACTCTTCTCGCACCTATCTGCCAAATGGAAATGCTCTTGCTTTCACCCTACATAAAATCACGGGAATCTCTTCTCTAACCCCCCCTGCACCAATCGTCTGATTTCAATTCTAAATTGAACTAATATGGTTTAGCTGACTCTCAGTCGACTGCAAGATGTAAATACTTATAATAATGTGTAAAAAAAAAAAAAAATTCTTATTTTGTATTTGTTCTTCTTGGTATACTGCTGTTTGTACACTTCAATTGTTTTTTATCTTGTGCATTTGTAACTTTGATTGTACTGCCTTGGAGCTTTTCTCCCCGGGCCTCCACTGAAAATGGGTTCTTCTTGGCCCAGTGGACTTCCCCGATAATCAAACTGAAAATAAATAAATTTGTTACTATAATCAGCTCCATGACATTAAATTTGAACTTTTGTGGGTCATGCCTTTCTCTAATACATGTTGAGCTAAAGCATTATATTCACCTTCTCTATTGATTGCATATAGGTGCTCTCTGATACGCTCCATTAAACTCCTGTTAGTTTTTCCTACATAGAAACATGAACAACTCTGGCAGACAGCTATGTAAATTAGATTTCTTGACTTGCAGTCAGCATAAAAATTGAACTTATATTCATGTCCCGTATCTGGATGTTTAAAAAAATTGCTTCCTGATACATATGTGCAATGATTGCAACTTCTGCATGGAAGCGTACCCTGTCTATTTGTTTCCAATTTGTTTCTATTGCTGATATTTTCATAATATAACAATCTTTTGAGAGATTTCATATTTTTGTATGAAAAGCTGGGTCTATGACCCACTATCTGAGCTATTCTCTCATCTGCGGTTAGTATACCCCAGTTCTTTTCAATAATTCCTTTAATTCCTTTGTTCATATTAGAATACTGAATAGTTATTCTATGCCTATTGTTTCGTTGGTTAATTCTATTCCCATCGATCTCACCATTCCTATGTAGATATGGCTTCCCTTTACCTTTCCTTGTTGAATTGTTTACTTCATAAACAGATTCAACTTCATGTTTGCAATATCCCCTTGACAAAAACTCATTTACTAACATATCTTGTTTCTTATTATAATTATCGACACTTGTAGTCAAACGTGACATTCTCAAGGTCTGTCCTTTCACAATATTATGATATATATGCTGGGGATGCATTCTATTTCTATGTAACATATTGTTTCTCCAACAAGATTTTCTGTATATCTCAGAGTGTATCTCACCATTCATTTTGATTATTTTCACATCTAAAAACTCCATTGCCTCATATGAATACTTCTGTTCAAATCTTAGAAAACATGTGCTACTGTCCACATATCTAATAAATTCATTTAATTCCATTTCTGTGCCTTTCCATGTAAAAACACATCATCTACAAAATGTTTATAGAATTTTATATGATTATTGAAATTAATATTTGATAAAACATATGTGCTCTCCCAATATGCCAACACTAGGTTGGCATAGTTATTTGCACATGGGGTACCCATTGCTACCCCTTTTTTCTGTAGATAGTAAACGTTTTGATAGGAAAACACATTGTTCTCCAATACTAATTCAAGTAAGGCTAAAATTTTTTATAATGGAGCTTCTGGATACACCTTTTTCAATTAAAAATGATCTCAAGAATTCCATTCCTGCATCGTTAGGAATTGAAGTGAAGAGGGATGCAACATCTAGAGTAACTAATAAATCAGTATATGCCTCTTCAGTATTCAAAATTTAGGCACCATAACTCTCCAAAAAATGTTGTCTCTCTCAATATCGAACTTGTGTCATTGACTATTGGTTGAAGTTGTTTCTCAATAAATATGGAAGCTGGTTCCATCAGCCAACCACTGCCTGACACTATAGGTCTCATTGGAGGGTCAGTATATGTCTTGTGTACTTTGGGAAGTCATCTTATATTGGAACAAGGGGATTCTCAACTAATAAATATTTATACAATTCACTGTCAATAGTGTGGCATAGGAACATGTCATATAGCTCTGAATGCACATTCCTAATCAAACTATTCAACATTGCTCTATTTAAAGTTTGATATGTCTCATCGTCGCCTAACATATTCCTCATACTAGTCATAAAGGCGTCTGCATCTAATATAACAATAGCACCAACTTTGTCAGCCTGTCTGATAACTATCTCTTTATTTTCTTGTAATGTTTTAATTGACTGAAATTCATCATAAGTTAAATTATAAAATTCTGGTCTATTATTTAGTTTATACAATTCAAACAGATCACGTTCGCAAGCTTTTTCAAAAGTCTCTAATATAGGATGTACCTGAGGAGTAAAAACAGAAGGTTTAGAAAAAACATTTCTTTCTTCCATAGTAGTATTGCCAAAAAATAGATCTAACCCAATTATCCTGACAAACATTTTCACATCTAGTATTATATCAGTGATATCTGCTGATTTAGATGGTACGAAAGAAAGGCCTTAATTCAAGAGAGACTTTTCATTATCAGTTAAAAGGTATCTGGATAAATTAATCACTAAGTCTTGGTTATAGGTCATAATACCTTTCTCTGGAACTCGTACCTGTCCTCAGTCAATTTCCTCTTGCCTTTTCGCCCGCGAGGCATCCAGTTCACCTCTGGCAATTGTCGAATGGGTAGAGGAAAAGAAAGAAACAAGGTGTTACTTTCTGTTATAACATCCAAAGCATCCAATTTATTAACAGGATTTCTACTAAGGTCCTTCCTTATTGCGCCAGCTGAACTGGTAAGAGCCATGTTACCAACAGAAGAACTCTCTCTAGCAGTTGTAGTTTCACTTCCGACCAGAGTGCCTGCTCCATCAGACAGGATATCCATGGTAGACGGAATGTCAGCAGATGTCACCGGTAGGGGTGGATGCATAGTGTCGGAACCGGAGTGAAGGTTATTGGAGGTCAAAATTCTGGTATTATGAGTTTCTGGAGTATCGTGATGTGTAGGATTCATTTCTTTATTATCTTATATAGATGCTTTCACATTGTCTGGCTGGTTGCATAAGTGTGCACACCCTTACATTAATACTTCGTTGTGTGCACACCCTTAACTCATTCACTCTGGAGCAGTTCAGAAAAAGCTGCCTGCTTAATTCCACCATAGGAACAACAGTGCAGCCTGAACTCATTTTTAGAAAATCCATTTGTAATACCATACAGAAAACAAATGTTCATAACTCTAAAACTATAAGAGCTAGAGTAAAAATGTAAATGTGAAAGCTGTTGCTCAGATACTTACCTTTGCAACAGTATAAATGTTGATAATGCGTATCAGAGTCATTATTAAATATTTGGCTAGGAATGCTGATATTGTGCATATTTTTTTACCTTTTTTTGGAAAAGCAAAGCACAATATATTGGTCAGTGGTACCATGTAGACCCGTACAATTTGTATTTGATTTGTTTGTATGAATGCCAGCTTTAAAATGATACCTTAACCATTACTGTGTGATGATCCTTTATGGAGATATTCACAGAAATATGATTAATATAATATTTGTCATAATTGATAAAGCATAATATCTCATCACCTGTAACAGACAGAGCCTACATATCAGTGTAGAAGTTATGTATCTAACTGTCAGCTTCAAAATGATGCATCACTTGTGTCATCACCATGGTCCCTTGCAAACATATGGGCATAATAATGAGAAGTATTGGAAATGTATAATTTTCATAATCCTACAAGACTAAACAAACTATGATATCTGTGCATGTGTACAGTGCTCAGAGACAGTTTACCATGTTGTAAGGAGTAATACTGTCCTCAAAATGAGGTATTACTTGGCACACTGATATGTTCCCTTGCAAAGTTATTTAC
Source organism: Protopterus annectens (assembly GCF_019279795.1). Taxonomy (NCBI): domain Eukaryota; kingdom Metazoa; phylum Chordata; order Ceratodontiformes; family Protopteridae; genus Protopterus; species Protopterus annectens. The sequence goes on along the minus strand of NC_056730.1, from coordinate 60,666,360 downwards.
CAAAATATGAAAAAAAATCATAATTTTCATAACCAAACTCCAAAACAAACTTTTATATCTGTACATGTGTACAACATTCAGGGACAGTTTTTTTACCATGTAGGGACTATAATACTGTCTTCAAAATGAGGTATTACTTAACACATTCAAATGCTCCCTTGCAAAGTTTTTTACCAAAATATGAAAAAATCATAATTTCCATAACCTAAGTCCAAAACAAATTTTGATATCTCTACATGTGTACAATATACAGGCACAGTTCTTTACCATGTTATAAGGAGTAACACTGTCTTCAAACCGAGGTATTACTTGGCACACTGACATGTTCCCTTACAAAGTTATTTACCAAAATATGAAAAAAAATCATAATTTCCATAACCGTGTTGGAACTCTGAATACTGTCTTCAAAATGAGGTATTACTTAGCACATTCAGATGCTCCCTTGCAAAGTTATGTACCAAACTATGAAAAAAATCATAATTTCCATAACCTGAGTGCTAAACAAACTGATAACGGGACATCTGTACAGCACTCGGACACAGTTCCTTTACCATGTAGACACATATCATTGTAAATATACAAATTCTTGGTGTAGCCAACATACTGCTGAATGGGTACATGTAAAGAGAAAAAGCAAGGTCTCCTCTATGAACCATATAACCATAATGGACTTTACTGTGTATCAAACAAATTGTAAAAATTATAGAAAAAGTGGTGGGGGTGGTTCGAAATTACTCCATGTAGACAAAATCCCAAATCTGGCTTGTGCATTGATCAGTGTGATAATGACCTCTATTCAACAGTGACAGCTGTTGAGAGTTTTACCTGAAAAGTGATAATGATTCAGTGCTATAGTGGAACTGCACTTATTGTTGATGTGCTAATGAGCTGCATTTCGTCACTTGAAAGTAATGCATGCTCAGACATAGGTGATAACTGCTGCACATGACCTGTTTAGGTATTCATTATAATTCAGTAGAAATAGTATAGCACTTAGATTTAACTGAGCCCTTCCTCCTACCACCTACTTTCCGCACAGGACTGACAAAGCCAGGTAAAATGGCTAAAAATATATGTTAGCTGCATGCTGGTAGTAGTCGGCAAGTAGTAACCTTTAACTCACTCAGACAACTACTGACTATACGCAGAAATACAATAATACAAGCAGCAATGTCAAACTTAGCTGCAAAAGTAGTAATTCAAGTTCTCACCTAACCAACCCTCTGGTTACAATAACACACAGCCCTGTTTGTTAGCAGCCATTCCAACATTCCTTCAGACGTATGTATCATCACTTTTACTCAGCGTGCATATATATATATATATTTTTTTTAACATTTGTTAACCGGGAAAGTCCGGCTTGGAATGAAGCCTATTTTCAGCGGAGGCCCGGGGAGAAATGCTGCAGATGCATGTCTTTGAATTGTTAACATTAATTAACGTTAATATTGTTAACAAATGAAGGATTCCTGAAAGCTGGATACATAAACAAAAAAATGTAATAACCATCAATGACACCTGAGCTACAGATAACCCATGCCTGTTACACTGTATGTGTAGTACAACATTCGGACAAATAGATGAGCTGAGAGGGCGTGGCATGGCACCTTGCCATCAGCCAGTGAATCAGTTGTCTCTGTTGTGTAAGCATAAGC
>NC_056730.1:60444705-60662205 GCF_019279795.1 Protopterus annectens | reverse complement strand
GCCTCTCTGGCTTTGTCTCCAAACCTTCCAACCTGGGCTGACCCTCTAATATACGTATTCCTAATCCTGTCCACCCTCATCACACCCAGTGCAAGTCTTAACATCTTTAACTCTGCCACATCCAGCTCAAACTCTTGACTTTTTGTCAATGCCACTGTCTCCAACCCATATAACGTAGCTGGTCTCACTACCCTATTGTAGACCTTCCCTTTCACTCTTACAGGTACTCGTCTGTCACAAATCACTCCTGACACTCTTTTCCACCCACTCCATCCTGCCTGTACTCTCTTCTTCACCTCTCTTCCACACTCACCATTACTCTGAACTATTGACCCCAAGTATTTAAACTCATCCACCTTCGCCACCTCTACTCCTTGCATCCTCACCCTTCCTCTATCCTCCCTCTCATTCACACATATATTTTGTCTTAGTCCTGCTAACCTTCATTCCTCTTCTCTCTAGAGCATATCTCCATCTCTCCAGGGTCACCTCCACCTGTTCCCTACTCTCACTACAGATCACAATGTCATCTGCAAACATCATAGTCCACGGGAACTCCTGTCTGATCTCGTCTGTCAACCTGTCCATCACCATTGCAAATAAGAAAGGGCTCAGAGCTGATCCTTGATGTAATCCCACCTCCACCTTAAATGCATCCGTCACTCCCACAGCAGACCTCACCGCTGTCATACTACCCTCGTACATGTCCTGTACCACTCTTACATACTTCTCTGACACTCCTGACTTCCTCATACAATACCACAACTCCTCTCTAGGCACCCTGTCATATGCTTTCTCTAAGTCTACAAAAACACAATGCAACTCCTTCTGACATTTTCTGTACTTCTCCATCAACACTCTTAGAGCAAACATTGCATCTGTAGTGCTCTTTCCCGGCATGAAACCATACTGCTGATTACTAATCATCACGTCCCTTCTTAATCTAGCTTTCACTACTCTTTCCCATAACTTCATGCTGTGACTACACTTTTTCTCCATTCTTCAGGCATCCTCTCACTTTCCAACATTTCATTGAACAATCTGGTTAAAAACTCCACTGCCATTTCACCTAAACACCTCCATGCTTCCACAGGTATGTCATCTGGGCCAACAGCCTTTCCATTCTTCATCCCCTTCATAGCTATCCTTACTTCCTCCTTGCTAATCCATTGTACTTCATGATTCACTATCCCTACATCATCCAACTTTCTCTCCCTCTCATTCTCTTCATTCATCAACCCCTCAAAGTACTCTTTCCATCTGCTCAACACACTCTCCTCGCTTGTGAGTACGTTTCCCTCATTATCCTTTATCACCCTTACCTGCTGATTTTTTCTTAATAACTTATTTTCTTGTACTTTTTAAAAAAAAGTAGTGATCATTAATGTAGTAATTGTCTGGCAATGTCTCTACTGTCCATTTTTTCACGATATTACTTAAAAACTACTATTCTTTTGCCATTTTAAAATGCACCTGCATCTTAACGTCTTGCTATTACATCTTTTGTGCCTTATGGCAATGGTCATGCCTGAAAAGGGTCATCAGGCCAACTACCTATCAGGTTAATTAACAAACATGCATGACAGTACAAATACACCTGTAGTCATACTCTGAAGTACAAGGGGACAGTAACTTAAATTTCTACATGTGACATGAAGATCACAAATACAATTATGTAGGATTAAGAATTTATCAAACTGAAATCACGCACATGACCCTGAACAGTAAAATTAAATTAGCTGGCTTACATACAAGAGAAAATAGTGGTATGGCAGTAGCATTGTTACCACACAGCAAGAGGTTCTCCCGTTTGATTCTCGGCTTGGGAATGCCTTCTGTGTGGAGTCTGCATGTTCTCCCCATGGTTGGGTAGCATTAGAAAGACATGCGTGCGTAAATGGGTGTGCCTTCATTGAAGGTTGGGCGTCGAACTGGCACCTCGGCATTTCGTAAAAATCTACTGCCAATCATTAGCGGACCGGAGTTCCGCTGTGGCGACCCCTTACCGGGAAAAAGCGAAAGACCAACAACAACATACAAGAGAAAACGGCAGCAACAGCAATTATAAATGGTACTGAATATGAACCAGTATTCTCTGGCCCCGACATCTAACTGCACTACCCAACATCAAACTGCGAATTTGTTTTGTCAAATCAAGGACAAAGAAGCATCTTTTATGATATGATGTTCATGAGGTGAAACTAGTGTATCAGACAGTTACGTCATATGCAAGCGGCACTTTTAATATTTTAACACAGTTCTTTTATATAATAATATGAAAAATTTCTTGCCATGAAATGCACTGCTTTACCTAAAACAAGACAAGGTTGGGGAAAAAATGAAACCAGAAACAACTTTTTGCAGCTTAACAAAATCAGAGAAAAAAATGTTAACTATTTTTGTTAAACAGCAGCATCCTTGCCATTAGTACCACTGCTTTGACTTTATAGTTAAATACTTTTCTACTTCCAAGTGCAAATACAACTGATTTCTGATTAGACTACTTCAGAAACACTCAACTATCAAAATAAAAATAAATGCTGGGATCACCAGCCAAGCCATTCCACTCAAAAGAAACCCTTAGACAAGGCAGAACACAAATTACAATATCATTACCACTCTGTTCTAAAACTGGAACTACCAACACCCCAACTACCAGATATTGTTATATCACTATTAAAGACTGTTAACTTACATACATTTAACACTGAAATTATATGGTGTTGCAAAGAAAATATTAATAAAATCTCCACTAAACACTACCTAAAATAAAATCATGCCAGAAAAAAATCATGGTGCTAAAAACAAACATAAAACATTAGAACACAGTTTGCATGAACCTTATGCCATAATTTATTCACTCGAATAAAACCTAAAATGACACACTAGTAAGACTGCCTGCAAAAGTAAAAATGTACGCGAAAAAGACAGTCTGTCATGGTATTGTTAATCATGCTAAGATTTTCTCCACACCCAGGTGGCTGGGTTTAAAAAACAGCTGTTGGATAGTTTAATTCAAGAATAATTCTGTCAAATAATCACCCCGTAGACGTATAACCGCAAATACAATCCCGGAACTCAGTGCACTACCGCACTATTGGCAGATCGCGTCTGGGGCACTTCCATTGAGCCAATAAGCTGAGGGAACACTCTAAATGGGATTTCCTCATTATTATCATTAGAACGTTGCTGCCAGCGATCACTACCATCTGTCTGTAAAAAAAAAGTAGAGTTGATAGGGCTCCAGCAACTTCAACCCATGTCAGTCTCACAGACACACACTTCAGTACAAATGACAGAGCAATTAACTGTCTCACAAGGGATAATTGGCTAGGCTTAAAAAATGGCCCGCAAGGGCAGTTAGCCTAGTACTAACCTATGAACCTATGAACATGAAATAGAAAATGATCTGTTTGTAATTGCAGTTAATATGTGTGCTGATACTGTGTGCATTTTCTTCACTGGACAAATAATAGCAGCAAGACTGCCAATGCAAAAATCACTGGACTGAAAAACCGTGCATAAATGGGACAGTTCAGGCTGAATAAAATATAATTACTGAAAGGGCATTTAGGGAACGAGGACTTAGATGTTTATTGTCTTTATTCAAGGTTTAATTGCTGATGTGATTAAGCTGTATTATGTGTATATAAAAAGAGTTCAAATGATTGTTTCAAACTGCCAGTTGAGGTACTTTGTGTGTTGGGAAGATCTTGTGAACAGCTGGAAATTATATAACAAGTTCACAGTTTACAGATCGAAGAGCAGAACACTATAAAGGTTGCAATATACTGAGAAAATAACACACACACACACTTGCAGATGCAGGTGTCATCTCTGATCACTTACTATCCATGCATGAACAGAAGGTGACTGGTCTTTTCTACTACCTTTTTCCAAAGACCTGCTTGAATAAAATCTCCCCAATTAATAATGCTTTCACTGACTTTTGCTTTTCTGCTGAGTTTATTGTAATAGTCCTGCACAAAAATAATAGCCGCAATCCATCAAACAGCGCCACTACTTGCCTTGCGTGAGCTGATAACACTTGCAACTTGTTCTTTACACTACAATGAAATTTCTGTTATCTAATGCTTCTCAGTCATGTAATGGGAGAATAACTGCAAGTGGGACTTATGTTTCATTATTAAATGCTTATTAACTGCTCGTGACAGTAAAACATTCCCTTTTAGAATGATCGTTGATTGTGGTTACCATAAAAACAGTGTACAAAGAGCGATCGTTCTGAAAAGGCAACTTTTAGGGGCAGTTAATATGCAGTTATTAATGAAACATCTGACCAAGTTATTAGTGATGTGAATGTGGCTAGTTTACTTGTGTAAGGATTGTGAGGGGAAGGCATTCGGGACTTCCGCAGTGTGTGCTGGCATTGGAGAATTCCTAAACAAGTTGGCACTGCAGTTAGGAAGTGTGGAGGGTGTCTGTGTTCTAGAGATTCACAGAGTGGAAACTTGTCAGAAGGTCGTGGTATGTCTGGCTGCAAAGTGTTTTGATCTTGAGAGCATAGCCGGCCTTAGGCATAGGCCAACTAGGCGGCCGCCTAGGGCACCACTCTAGCAGGCGTGCTTTTCCAGTATTTATTTGGTGTAGGTAGACTAGGATGAGGGCACCGGGTGGTGCTGGGGGGGGGGGCACCGAGGAGCCCTTTTACCTGGGGCACCAGGTGACCTAAGGCCGCTCCTGCTGGAGAGCTAGCCATAAAAGCATGTTTGTCAGTTGCAAGGGCTGGGACGTCATGTCAGTGCTTAGTGAAAAACGTTGAACAGCTGATATAAGCTGTGGAGTTAACGATCCTCGGACTGCTGCGGTATGTTTAGTTGTTAGCATGAAATTGGTGGCATCTGCAGCAACAGAGGAGAGCGACTAGGAAGTCGTGCTAGTGACAGTTATTTCAACGGCTCCAGCCATTAAATGTTTGTTTTCTGGGGGACCGCACTGTGATCCTGCAAGGCAAGCCAATTTTCTCAAAAAATTCCAATATGAACACCTAGCAACTCCACCATGAAAAATAAGTTGAGAAGATAACTGACAAAGTTCAGGTACTTTTTCAACTTAGTTGTAACAGTGGAGCTGCAATAGGGCTATAAAGTTAGATACGCTGGTGGAAGGGACTCGGCTGTAACTACATTTAATTACTAGCTTCTCACAGCTTGCTCAGAGGTAAGCATGGAGGCGCTGTGAGAAGGTTAATGAATTAAACTAATACTTTGTTTAAGCACCTTTTGATTTAATTATAGCATTCAGTCTTCTTGGTTAGGAGTCTATCAGCATGGCACATCTTGATTTGGCAATATTTCCACAGTCTTCCTTGCAAAATCGCTCCAAATCTGTCCGATTGCAAGGGCATTTCTTGTGACAGCCCTCTTCAAGTTACCCCACAGAATTTCTATTGGATTTAGGTCTGGACCCTGGCTGGGCTATTCCAGAACTTTTATTTTCTTCTGGTGAAGCCATTCTTTTGTTGATTTGGGTGTATGCTTGGTGTCATTTTCATGCTGAATGTGAAATTCCTCTTCATCTTCAGCTGTCTAGCAGACACCTGAAAGCTTTGGGCCAAAAGTGACTGGTATTTGGAACTTTTCATAATTCCTCCACTTTGACTAAAGCCCCAGTTCCAGCTGAAGAAATGCAGCCCCAAAGTATGATACTGCTGCCACCATGCTTCACCTTGGGGATGGTGTTCTTTTGGTGATTGCGAAGTGTTGTTTTTGCGCCAAACTTAACTTTTGGAATTGCGGCCAAAAAGTTCATCCTGGTCTCATCAGACCATAACACATTTTTTCCACATGATTTTGGGGAGACTTGATGTATTGTTTTGCAAATTTTAGCCGGGCCTGGATGTTTTTCTGTGTAAGAAAAGGTTTCAGTCTTGCAACTCTACCCCATAATCCAGACATATGAAGAATACAAGAGATTGTTGTCTCATGTAGTACATGACCAGTACTTGACAGAAATTCCTGTAGCTCCTTCAGTGTTGCTGTAGGTCTTTTGACAGCCTCCCTGACCAGTTTTCGTCTTGTCTTTTCATCAGTTTTGGTGGGACGTCCATTACTTTGCAACGTCACTGTTGTCCCATATTTCCTCCACTTTTTGATGACTGTCTTCACTGCGTTCCTTGGTATATCCAGTGCTGTGGAATTTTTTTTGTACCCTTCTCCTGACTGCTACCTTTCAACAATGAGATCCCTTTGATGCTTTGCAAGCTGTCTGTGAGCCATGGCCTTTGCTGTAGCAGGCAACTGTGTAAATGTCAGGAAAATCCTACTAGGACAGCTGAACTTTATTTGGGGTTAATCAGAGTCTCTTTAATTGATGGCAGGTGTGTACCCAAGAAGACTGAATGCTGTAATTAAATACAAAGGTGTTTCAACAAAGTATTAGTCGTCTAAGGGTGTGCACACACAACAAAATATTAGTTTAAGGGTGTGCACACTTATGCAACCAGCATATTGTACTTTTCTTTATATTTTTCCCCCTAACAGATTTGTTTGTTTGTTTTTCAGTTGCATTGTACAGGTTATAGGTCACTTTAAAGATGGGAAAAGTTTTGAAATGATTTATTGTGGTCTTATTTTTTATATCACAAAAACCTGGCATTTTAACTGGGGTGTGTAACATTTTTATATCCACCGTACATGTTGGTTTACAAAATCCATTGAAAAGGTAGGAGAAACAGACAAATGCAGACTGTAAAAAAAAAAAAAAAAAAAAGAACTGGAAACAATCACACATCTTGTTGCTGTGTTTGATGCACACATGGCAGATGGGTCTATACACTGAAGGGCATAATAATGTGGTAAGACTTGTGCACTTGGGATTGTACAAAACCTACAATATAGAAGCAGCTGAAAAGCATTGGAAGCATGAAGCACAAGGCATTATAGTAAATGAAGTGTATTTCATATATGATCACCTGTTACCAACAATTCAAAAACAGATACAAGAAAATCAGATACAGGAAAAAAGACAAAATTAGCACTGATCTTGAAATGTCTACACCCAATGATCTCAGTGTCTTATGTACAGAGACATAGATTCAGAAAGTATCAGGATTTGCAGTCAGAAATGAGAAACGAGAGCAATGTGGAAGAAAGATACCCAAACAGTTCAAATAGTAGTAGGAGCAATGGGTCTAAAAGAAAAGAATGTACAGTCACACTTAGATATGCTACCAATGCATATAATCTCATATGAATTACAGAAGGAGGCAATCCTGGGCAAATTGTGGGTGCTTTGAAGAGGACTCTTAGTATATCAAAGATTAAAGGCTGAAATAATACTAAATTAATGAACTCTAATTGCACCCAGACTTAGGAATGGGGTCCATTCCTGGCATGGTATTAGATTGAGGTGTTTCAGTTACTGACTGTCTCTCTCAGTCCACATTTATCACATTCTTGCCCTTAACTTACAAGGCCTGAAAGTTTGCTTCAGCAGAAAATGTGAGGCCTGAGTGAAGTGTATCCCTGGAGGTAGGACACCTTCTCATGTGAAGACACCCCATATGCTCAGTCAGTTAGCAGGAGCATGTCAGTAACAGTGTTGGTGTTGAGGAACGAACCCTCCATTTTCCTAGGTCTAGATCAGAGGTAGCACTCAAGAATGAAGACTGTTCTATACCCAACCAAGGTCCAACAGAAGTAAATAACCCAGGCTAATGAGAGTCCACTGATTTCTCCCATACTTAGGTAAGGAGTTCAGCCCCTGTGATTTGAGGCCTGGTGGGATTTGTTCTTGTGGGGGCAAGAGCACATATTAGAGAACATGCAAGTCTTGATTCCAGAACCATCCCTAGAAGATGCCTTTTTAGTCACCATGGTTCCATTGAGATATATATATTGGGTACCTATTATATGATCGAAGACGCAATCCTTCAAATGCATCTTGATTGAACTTGAAAGCCCGAAACAGCATATAAGCAATTTCTTTCCCTGGGAAAGAAATCGCTTGGCCACCTCCGTTACTTTGCCATTTTTGTCACTGTAGTGCAATCTCGGAGTTGGTATGTTTAAGTAGGAGGGTATAGGGGGCACAGCCCCCCACATCGGTGGTATGGGGGGTGATGCCCCCCACGTTATATAATGCTTTGATGTTTTTATTTTTATTTTTATTTATTTTTTTTTGTGGAACAGCGATTTTTTCCCTGGGAAATAAATCGATGTTCCAGTTGTTCAGGATTTTAAGCTTTTGCTTACATGGGGTCGAAAAATCAGCATTCACTTTTTTAAGCATTCGCTGATTTAATATAGACCCTATATATATATATATCCCAGATTGCCAGCCCAATGTCACTTGGCTCCCATCTGCTACTTGCTTGACAAGTATATACGTCTTCTCTAGATGTCTGCATCCATCTTTTCACTGAGGGAGAAGTGGGATCTCTCTCCTCTTGGTCTGTATAGAAGGAGCACGCACACAGGAGAGTCCTTCATTTTGCTCTGTATGTGCTTCAGTTTCTGTGGAAGCTGTTGCTGTTTGGTCTGTCGTCTATATTCAACATCTTTGCTGTAGAATCCAGGGCAGGTCCTGACAGTAGATATTGTTAAGTTATTGCTTTTTCCTTAAAAGGTATTGAAGTGAGTTGAAACCTTAAGTTCTCTATTTTTGGTCACACAGGCCATAGTGTGGTGCATGAGCTAACCGGATTGCATGTGCTTTTGTACCCCCTGTGTAGTAAAATGATATGGAACTGAAGTGAACCATATTCATATTTCTGTTTAAATGAATGAGCTGTCTGATTCCCTCAGCTTCAACGTTATATTAATATAAATAGTTTGCTGTATCTTCCTGTCGTTAGATGATAACCACTTATGATTCTATTAGTTAATTTGGCTAAAGAGATTGCTATAACCTATGGGATAATGACCTTAATGTGTATGCCAAGTCATGCCCCCCCCCCTATGTACCAAGGGTGCCTTTACTAGGTAATAAAATAAAGCTTTTCCTATTTACCTAAGATACAGTAAGTTATGAAAATGAAAGAAGGGATTTTATTCAGATGGGGTTAATGACAATGGAGATGCCCCTTAAAAAAATCCAGGCAAATGATAAAGTGAGAGAACTCAGAATATCTAAGAAAGTTTAATAACTGAATGATTATTGTGTTTGTCAAAGTACACTTTGGAAAACGATGAAATAAAGATTTTAAATAAGAGACTGAATTTTCTAAGGATGCTTACTATAGATGTAAGTAATATTTTATTAGCTGTTTTGATGTATGTAAGGAATATAAATCTGAAGGTTTTGTTGCGAGAAAAAAATGTGGGGCTGTCGGGGGGGGGGGGGTAATGGTTAAGAAAAAATTGTTTCTAAAAAACATTTTATAATGTCCTGAGTCATCCAATTGCTAAATTGTTTTCAGAAATCTGTGAAGGCAATATAAAAAGGTTAAATATGAGTACATATAAAATGCAAGTATTAATGAAAAAAGGCATTAAGTAAGATTTGGGATGATAATCATATAGTTAAACCAGCTGATAATGGTGGGAAGGCTGCTGTGATGGGCTGGTGTTATGAAATGCTATGACTAATATGCTGTCTAAGTCTGATATGTATGTATTTATAGAAAATAATAGAATGATTTCAATATAAATAAACTAGATAACTGAAGGACTATTTTCTAGAGGGGATACTGCCTGAAGAGTTGTATGACAATATAAAATGTAAAAATTTTAAGATGCTATAGATATATGAACCCTCCCCCAATCATAAGAATTTACTAGAACAACCTTTAATATCAACATTGGCAGAAATGTATAAAGTAACTGTGGCTGTATTGGTATTTTTGGATTATGTTTTGAAACCATTAGGTGTGGAAACCTATGGTTTTATAAAAAACAATGGAGGCTATCTTTTGCATCTTGAGGGATGTGATTGTGAATGAGTGTCTTGTATTAATGATGATGGACATCAGTTTACTCTGTACAAATACAGACCTTGAGGAAGGGTTGGCAGGTATAGAGTGCATGTTGCAGACCTACTCTGAATACAGTGTTTTATTGACTTGTGTATTTGAATGTATTTTGTAAAACAATGAGCATGAATTTGAAGTATGTGCATATTTACAAGTAAGCAGAATTGTTATAGGTTACCTTGTGACTCCAGTTTATGTTGGTAGCTATTTGCCCTATAAAGAGGCATATATATTAGAGCCAAACAACTGTTATAAGAATTGTATTAAAAAATATATATTTTGTTGATGGATGGACTGTTTGCACAAATATCTTTAACTTAGATAATATAGTTGCAGTTGTTACAGAATGTAACAAACCCTTTAATTTTATGTATGAGTAGAATAAAGATAGGATTATTTTTGGATGTGGGACTATTTGGGACTTGGGTAATACAATACATAGTTCCTTGCATTGAAAACCAGTGGTGGTAGTAAGCAAGTTGTTGTTTTCTCATTATATGTCCTGGTATATAAAAAGGAATATCCTCGTGTCTCGAAGGATTATTCATAATACCAGTGAGTATGATTTTATGGAGGAAAACATGGAGGATGAATGTAATAAATTGTTGGAGAGAACGTCCCTATAGGATGTTAGCAAGTGAAATGGAGAAAGAAAGGAAGATACGAGTGAAAAAAGGTGTGGTTCTGTTTTTAAATAATGACATTGAGAGAAAAAGGGTTTGTGTATGTTGAGTACATATATATCTAAAAGCAAAGAAGTCAAAAAGATAAGAAGGCAAAATTTGATGCTGTTTGTAGCATTTCTAAAATAGCAAAGACTGTCAATTAGTGCCCCCAATTTTTTTAGAGATGTGTGAAAAATCTGAGGGAGTGGAGTAGTAAAAGTACTAGGGTAGGATAATATGCAAATTTTGCAGCACATGCTGTTATATTAAATATACATTTTTTTTAAATGCTATGATACAAGAATAAATTTTGTGAAGACAGGGTTGATTGTAAAAGTGAAATTTTAGTGTGTATTGCAATGTGTATGCAAAAAATGTTAAGCAGAAAAAATGCAGCGATCATTACATGAATGGATAAGAAAGAATATACAGTCTAATAAACAAATCAGATGAACATAATGCTTGAACATTATATAGTTAGATTTTGTGAAGAACATGATAGCATGTTTCTTTTTCAAATTTTGCTGTTAATCAGAGGTTGACTGGGGTGGAGATATTAGAAATTAGCTTTTATTGATAGTCATTGGCAGTTACATTTAGATGTCTGTAAAGGTGTGGAAAGTACTAAATTCAGCTTAAGACCAAGACTTACATTTTATTTTATAGTCTTGTCAATTTGTATTGTAAAAGTAATTTGATCTTTTTTTTATATTTGTAATGCATATGTTTTGGATTGGCCGTAATAGGATATTTGATTATAAGAAGATTATTTAAATGTTTTGTGGGAAAGTAATGCAGTTCTTGAGTCTGAAAAAATAACTTATATTTTTCAAAATATGCCTTTTGATGAAGGTATTTTTACAGTTTAGCGGCATGGAATTTTCCGTATTGTACTATGTATTTTGTGTTTCACAGGAGATGCATATTTTTTGAACGGTAAGAACTTTGTTACTAATAATTTCATAGTTGGAATTTTGGGGTGAATTTTCCATTTTCTAGAGAGGCATCCTTCTGGGATGACTGCTTCTCGTAGAATAATAAACCTTTCAAGAATTAATGACACCTTTCTACCCCCAGCTGTGCCACTGAACTGAAAAAAAACGAAAGCTTCCAGGTGACTCATTACTCTGTAGCACTGCTCACCATTTTCAAAGATTTCATACTTGCATTAACTTTAGTTTATCCTTTTAAATTAGTAATATGTTTTTTAGCCTAAATAGTTGCGCTGTTGTGTTAATTGCAGGGGGAGACTGTGCTACCTTACTAAAGAACATGGGTCCTCTGCCTGTGGACATGGCCAGAATGTATTTTGCGGAGACTGTCCTTGCCTTAGAATACCTCCATAACTACGGGATTGTTCACAGAGATCTAAAACCAGACAAGTAAGTGTAAAATGTAGTATTTTTATATATAATTGCTGTTTTTAGATTTTCTGTGGTAACTTGTGCTTTGTAACTGTTGTAATTCACATTGCCAGCCACACATTTCATTGAACTTTGCTGTTGTCTGTTGCTCGAAGCTGTGTTAGATGTGACTTGTTTAATATATTTTATTTTGCATTTGCTTGCCATCATAGTGCACTGATCTCAATGAACAATTTACAGGCACTGTTCTGGTGAATATATTGAAATGTAAGTAGTACGTTGTAGGGTAAAGGACGCTGTGCCTTTAAATCTGCACAACTGCTCATTTACTTGATTGTAATTAGTTTTTTGGAGGAATTTTAACCTATTTAAACTGTTGTAGTGCATTGTCATTCTGACGAAGTGGTGAACATTGGGAATAATGACTTATGTTTTTAATGTTTTGATTTTTACATTTTGTGACTTGATGGTGAATATAGCAATAACTGATGATGTCGGTGTGGTATATTGAAGATTTTACACATGGTTAGCTTGGTTTAATCACAAGGGCAAAGCCCGAGTGATTAAATAAAGCCAACCGTGGGTAAATTTTCAATATACCACAACCACAGAGTCGGTTATTGCTATTATACAATGACATTATTTAAGAAAAAAAATACTTACTTTTCTTAAATAATGTCTTTGTATAACGGCACATTACTGTTCTTCTGCCAGTGGTAGTATGCTGCTTCCTTGTGTTGATGTACTGTGCATGCGTATGGGACTTGCATTCCCACACATACCCACTACATCAGTGCTTTGAAACGTAAGCAACGGAGAAAAGAAAGTCTCCGTTGCTCTGTTTTTGTTTTCTTTCTTTTTTTTTTTTTTTAAATTAAAAAAAAAAACTTTAGGGCAGTTTAGTGGTAGGAGAAAAGACATCATGGAAGAAATACAAGGGATAACAGGTAAGTGATTTCCCTAGTATTTTGTCCAAGCTACCTCTCCAGTATGTCCGGAGTCAGGGCTGAAAATTTTGTTTTTATTTTTTAAAAAATAAAAATAAAATTTAAACATTATACCAACTGAAAGAAGTCCGGGTGACTGGACCTTTTTACTTTGGTATATTTTGGAATTTACAACGGGCACGCTGGTTGGGCTGGCCAATCAATGTGCTCATTTTTGAATGCTAATGGCCAGTCATTGTATAATAAATGTTTGGAAAAGATTTGGAGTGGACTGTTCTACTTATTTGGCTAACGGCTTCATTTTTCCTTGTTTTTCTGGTTCAAAATACAAATATGTACTAGCAGTTTAGTACAATGAGTTACTAATGAGTTTCATTCTGTAGTCATGAGTTTGAATCACTTTGTGCTCATAAACTATGTGATTCTGAACAAGATACTTAAACAAGCAGTGGTTCTGGGTCACCCTTAGAAAAAGGCAATTCTGGTTACCGAGTTGACAAATGACTAAAATAAAAATGTAAGTACTCTGCACCATCTATGCTTGCAAATGATTGAGTTTTAAATTGGAGCCACCATCTAGTTTTAGTCCATGTTGCATATCTGCATTAATTTCAAGTGAAGCATTGTCAGCAGTCTACTTGGAGTTCTGTCTCCTTTGTCTCCCCCCGTCTGTGTGTTCCTTATGTGTATGAATTGTATTCCCTTAAAGCCCTATGTAAATACTCTTCTAAAGGTCACTGGGAGGCGATCTATGCATGGCATACAAGGCATCCTCAGATCCAGCTCTCATGGACCTTTTGCATGTCCACAAAATTAGCAGCATCAGAACCACTAGATACAAGGATTTAAATTTTGCTTGTGACATAAATAAGACATGTTGACCAAACAAATGTGATCCCCATACTCTGGAACAGGCTCCCCATCCATGTGAAGCAGAGTTCATCCCTAACCCTATTTAAGTGTAACCTTGACCAATGGATAGAAAACTGGAAATTTGCTCTGGGTCTAGTCACCATGTCTTCTATAGAGGCAGACAGTAATGCTCAAACCAACATTCCTCCCTCCACCTCTAGAAGGTTCCTAACTAACATACCCACTCCTAATAAACATCCATGATACATAGGGACACAGTTGGGTTGGGTTGCATGACTAGGCTTGTAAAAGCCCTGTTGGTTGTTAGCCTAGTATATATACCTATGAATCTATACGTGTATTTATGATTCTTTAACTTGGTAAGAATGATGGTTTGAAGACTGTCTTCACTTATGATCATGGAAACAAGAACAGGTGTAAACAGAATAATTATTTACACAATTTGGTGAGACAATCAACCAGCATACTTTAAGCATGGTGAGAGGACACCATGCAGAGACAGAGAGGAGATGCAGACTGTGACAAGGTGTACATTGCAGATACCCTGGTGTCTTTTCTTTCCTATTTATGACCATTTCTTCTCACTCATTTCGGCTGATTGTTAGTTCCACTTAACCACTGTACCCCCCCCAGGCATAAATTAGCAGGTGATAAGAAAAAGTTCTGAAATCTTCATATCAGCATCATTTGAACTGTTCTCAGTGTTGTGGTTGTGTAGAAATGAGACTGAGGGTCGCAATGAAGTTTCACCCAGGTCAGTAAAGGAGATTTTTTCTTTTTGGTCCTGGTACCAATTAAGATGCATGTTTAGAATGTTCTCTCAGTGCTTGTTTGATGCTACAATTCATGCAGCCTTTTGAACGAACACCTGCAGCCTAGTCTACAGTGTGTCCTGCTTCTTATTCCAGTAGTTTCCACAGTGACACAGATCAGCAGCAGCTACTTCCTCACCTTCCCCTTTGGGATATGTGAGCTGACCTCTGATGGTTTCACTCTGTGCTTAACATTTGCTGCAGTGGCTGCCAAGTTGCTGGCTGAAACGAGGTCAGTGTTGTCAAAGATGGGCATTGTCTTCTGTGATATTAAGCTGCAAAAGTAGAGAGTTCACATTTAGTCAGGTTTCTGCTTTAGCTGTTATTGATATCTTGCAACACAGTTATTTTTATTCTTAGTTGACTTTGCCTCAAACTTTCTCCTTAAGTTTTACCAGCATAACTGACTTTTAAGATGTATCAAGATCAAAATTGCTCCTAGTTCTAAACTGCAATTAAGGAAAATAGATCAACTTACCATATTATGTAATAAAAAGTTTTGAGATTGGTTGGTTTTAATTGAATTTTTTGTATATGAGGATATGATAATTGAGGGGTTTTGCATACTTCTGATGAAGTTCAAATGTGGATGAAAACACTGTGAATAAGTTAAGGCATTTATGTGTAGACTACAGTCTTTGTGAAGATCGTTTTTTTGTACTGCTTTTACTGTGGAGTAATGAAGGATTTGCCTGACACTTTGGCTCTTTCTGTAGAGGTTGCCCTCACAAGTGCTTTCATCTTTTTAAGTTTTGGTAACTGTTTTGACACTTGATCTCTACATACAAAGTTTGAAAACCATAAAGTGTGTCCTTTGGCACTAGTGACTCTTACTCCAAAACCTTCCCAAATGACCTCACTACTTCTGTACGTAAACTTCTGTTTCTTACTTCCCATCCCTGTTTAATTTATAGCCCCTTTCCCAACTGTCTTTTTCCCTCCCATGCTGCTTTGCACTATATCCATTTGTAATTACCGCCCTTCCTAATAGTACCTATCAATACCACATTGTATCTTTTTTTTTTCCAAATAAACCCTCATTTCTTCTTATTCTGACAACATTATTATACTCTTGCCTTTACTACCCCTCTGTTCCTTACATTCCAGAGAAAACACCAGGACACCTCTTCCTTTATAGAAAGTACCTCTCCCCCTACCTATCTTCTTCCAGCTTTCAGAATCCACCATCACTGAATCTCCTACTGTCTGCACCTTCTTATTTCCTTTCCCGCTACCTGACTTCTGTAAAATACTGATACCTGCACTTAATTATGCCACTCTTCAGCTTATCCTCTGTTCTTGTCCTCCTACTGTGCCATCCTTCATCCTACCATGACTCAATAATACATCGCAACATCTCTCCAACTCTGTCCCAACCACCTATCCGTACTTTCTCTCTACACTCTCCGCACATTGCACAAAACCTATTTAATATTGCCCCTTTATTCCGAATAAAGACTGATTGATTGCACTTCAGTTCAAACCAGACAAAACAAAATTAAGTGCCAGAATCCTCTCCAAAAACAAGTATGCATAATTTCCTGGTATACTAAAACCCTTCTAGGAGATGTACCCCCTAGTCCTACTCCCACCTGTCACGTTGAACACAAAGATAATTCTCTCCTACACACTTCTGTAACACAGCAACAGCCACTCCCCAACCCTGGTGATCTAACTTTAGCTGCAATAACTGTTAGAAGTATAAGAAATAAAACTACTGAACTACATGCCTGGATTACTCATCGTAAGGCTAAACTTTTTGCTGTAAATGAAACTTGGCGTAAACCCAGCATAAACAACTCTGAGGTTATACCTCCTGGCTGTATATCATCTGTAATGACCATATGAAAAGAAAAGGTGGTGGTATTGCTTTAATATTTCCCAATACCTGCCACATTTCCCCTAAGAGCAAACCAACACCAGAATTCAGTTCAGCAGAGATTCCTATTACTTTTCTCAAAATTAACAATTATAAACAAATATGTCACTGTCCTTTATATCCCTCCTGGTGACCATCCAGCTATACAGGAAGATGGCCTACACTGAAGATCCATAATATTTCCACAAGAAAAAATATTACTAGGTGATGTGAATATCAATAAACTCTTAACTCCCCTACGTTTAACATGAACGTGTATGGTTTCACATGACTAATTAATACCCCACACATTATAGTAAGGCATCAAATTCTCCATTAGTCTGGAACCTAGTATTGGATCCTAACAAATACTCCATCACAGGTATAATGCCGGAGTCTGTCAGTGATCTTCTCTCAATCTATATGATTAAACATCTCACGCTTCCAGTGAAATAGTATATTTATAAAACAGCACGTAACCTTTCCAAGTTTAACCCAGTAATGATTCATTGCTACACTGTCATCTATTAAATGGAACTTCCTAAAAGTCCTCCCTTTAGAAGATGCTGTAATTGAATTCAGTATAACATTTCTAAATGTCCTAAATTGCCTTGCACCTCCTAGAAGAAAGAGACTGAAAACAAATAATGCAATTTGGCTTTCCAAAAAGAGTAGAATGTTAATGTAGGATAGAGAAAACGTACGGAAAGAATGGCAAAAATATAAAACACCTCAATATCTTGAAAACTTTAGAATGCTTTACAATCATACTAAAAAGGAAATAATGAAGACAAAACGCTATACTGTAATGACTTTCAAAATAATGTTAAATACAAGCCTAAAACATTTTGGACATTTGTTAAAGAAATCTTACATTCTGGCCAAAAATTCAACCCAAACCCCTCTCCCAGTAACTCACCATTCGAAACTGCAGTACAGTTTTAGCTCTGATTTTATAGCTAGTATAGCATCTCTAGCCAAAGATTCCTCAGCATCTAATTCTAGCTTTGCCTAACAGTCACATATCACCACATCCACTTTCGCCTTCAAACCTGTGCCCATATCCTATATAAAACTACTGTTAAACAAACTTAAACCATGCTTTTCTTCAGCTGATGACCTTTCAAGCGAGTACTTAAAAATAGCAGCCAGTAGTATTGCCTCGCGTGTCTCAATCCTTATAAATAGGTCAATCCAGGAATCCCATGTTCCCTGTCTCTAGAAAATGTCACACATTATGCCTGGTACACAAAGGAGGAAATTCAACAGACGTTAATAAGATTAGACCTATAGCAATCTTATCTCCCCTTACCAAAATACTTGAAAATGTAGTAAAAAACAATTGCTAAACTATCTCCTATAGGAAGAACTATACCCTACACAACACGGCTTCCATCCTTCTTATATTACTAGTGCTACCCTTCTAACCTATACAGATATCGACGACAAAAGAAGAGATGATGGCAAACTAGTCTCTTTATTATTTATAGACTCGTCTAAAGTCTTCATCACAGTTTGTCACAGCAAACGTCTACTTCAAATGTCCTCACTAGGTCTCCTCAGCCCACCCTTCTGGGGTTCAAAAACTACCTGCACAATAGGGATCAGTCAGTAAAATGGCACTCCATGCTCTCTCCTTACCTCCCAGTCACCACTGATGTACCATAAGGCCCTATCCTTGGTCTCCTCCTCTTTAACATTTTCACAAACACCTTCTATACTTCCATACAACAGGCCACCGTAATGCAATATGCAGATGATTCTACTCTCATCTGCACATCTGACAACATGGTACACCTCCAAAAAATTTACTCAGGCAGCTTTAATAGCCACTGAAACATGACTTTGTAACTCACAACTCATATTCAACTAAAAAAAGATCAAATTGCTACTGTTTTTCTCCAAATACCTCTCTCATGAAAAAACAAAATCCTCTCCCTTGATAATACAACCATTGAAGTTACTTCTCATAGCAAACTTTTAGGAGGTAATTTTGAGTACTAATCTTTGGTTCAACCTGCGTATGCAAAATTGCATAAGAAAAGTCATCAAAAACTAGGGATGCTTTACAGAGCTAAAAACGTTGTCACCAGCACAACTAAAACTACACTTGCCACTACTTATCTCCTCCCCAGTCTTCTTTATGATGCTCCCATCCTTTCTAACCTCCAGGCATCACAAAAATTAGAACTTGAACAATGCTGTAACACAGTTGCTAAATGTGCAGCACATACCACTTTCAGAACCCAGCACTGTATAGCACTGAAAAGTCGAAATTGGTTAGAGCTGCCTCTTCAACTAACATATACACAACTTCTTACTACCTATAAAATTATCCAGCATCTATCTGCTTTTCCAGCACTAAAAAAACATTCTAAACAGCTATGACCCAGTCAGTCATTGCGATCCAGTGACCAAAAACTCCTGTCCGTCTACAAACCTAGCAAATCTCCTGGGCATTGTCTGTAGTCATACAAGGTTGCTAAGGCCAGAAACTCCTTACCTGTATCCATCAGGTCTATACCCTCCCTAGCACCTTTCAAAACCATTCTGAAAGACTTCCTAGCTAAAATGTCTCTCTATTATTGCTCAAGTCCAGGATAAACTATATCCCTAAATGTGAACAAGTATCTTTTCATTCCTTATACCTTTTTACTCTCCCCTTGTTACTTACTTCCTTACTACTATCTAATTCTCTTCCCTGACTTTCTCTCTAAATATACCTTGAGCATGTTTTTTCCCTCACTTCATATTGCAATTCCTATTTATAATAGACTAACATACATTTAGTTTCCCTACAAACGGTCTAAAATTTCTCTAAATATTAAACGATTGTCATGTATCTTTTATCGACTTTTAACCGTTTTTATATTATGTCTAATTTGTTTTAATTAGACTGCAGATGTTTTTGTTTTAATTTTGAAGATTGTGAAAATTATTGTTCTGAAAATGTTTTGTAACAATTTGGAACTTTTCTCCCTGGGCCTCAGCTGAAAATGGGCTTCTAGTTTTCTAGTCGTAGTTGGATTTAACCAGTAATCAAATGTCAATAAATAAGTGGCATCTCCTTTCTTCTACCCATATTATATAACTTACTGGAGAGACAGGAATTCTTACTTGGTATAATAGAGGTGCATGTTGATGGAAAGGGGAGACAGCCTTCTAGCCTTCCCTCTATCAAAGGTGAGCATGTAAACTGCTGAGCCACTGACTGCTTATATTTTACTGGACTTCACTCCTGTGAAACCTAAGCATTAATTTTTCTGTATTTGCTAGGTCTCCATATCTGTTTTTTGTCTCATTGTCATTACAGCAGCCATTAACTGTACCAACCATTTATTGATGACTAATGTTGTCTCCCTTTACCTATAATTTGTAGTTAATAGGTACTACGGTGTGTTTCATTCTGAGATCTTAGGAAGTCTCAGCAATTTTATTGGAAAGTATGCTCTGTTGTGTTTAGAATCATCTTGGCTTTATGCCTTTCCTTATTTACCATTCCACTGTTTTATAAGTCTTATATTAAGCCTTAAGTTCGTGAGTTGGAAAGTATTTGGCAGTCATCTAGTGAATATTTTATGCCTGTTTGTTTACAAAGTGGCTATTACAGTCATGACACCTGATCCTCTTTCTCAGTCTTTTACCATGTAATGCAGTTTACATGTCTTGAATTTCTGAAAAGAAAATGAAATTGCTACCTAATAAAACTGGAAAACTGATGTGATTTTGAAATTCAAGTTAGGGGATTTTCTTTGTTTGTATAACTTAGATTTTTGATTCAGTTGCTGAAAACTTAAAATGGGTAAAATTAGGAAATGGACTGTGCTTAGTTCACAAACTGCTGAACAGAAAATGTTAAGGTGGCATGATACCGTAGTGGTTAAGATCTATGTTTCACATCATCAAGGTCTTGGATTCAGTCTTGACCTCTTATCACTGTTTCTTTAGTGTGTGCTTGCCCTTGCAATGGTTTAGTTTAAGCAATGCATTTTTCTACCACCTCCCAAAAAGATGCTGATTGACTGGCTCCTCTGAACTGTCTACTTATATTGCATTTACTCTTGCCTTTGTTGCCTGGGTTGTGGCTGAAAAGGGTTTGAGGGCCATCATGCTTACACAGTTAACAATTCTTTAAATTAAATAAAAAATATGAAAAGTGCACTAGAATTACAGAAACAGTGTTAGAACACAGCATTTCTAGGAATACTGTAATTACATGTCTCCTCTTGAGCTCTTGTCTTTCCACATTTTAACTGGTATTTTACTACTGTGTTCTGCATTATTTTACCAAGGAATACACAAGTACAGGCACACACATGGTATACTTTGTTCTGTATATGCTGTTCAGTTACATTGTTGTATTTTGATGGCATTTCTTTTGTCACATCCAAGTCTTGTGTTGCTTCTTTCGTTTTTAGTGTGTGTGTGTGTGTGTGTGTGTGTGTGTGTGATACCTCTCAACTGTCCAGATTTTCACAGAATATGTCCAGATTTTTGTCTCATATATTTGGCCTGTTGCCCATAACATTTGTCTTTTTCTGACAAATCACTGGGATGGTCTGAGGATTGAAGTCACTAAATAATGACATACATTTGAGTTTCAGACTTCAGATTCTTCAGAAAATGTGTGTTGAAACAAATCCTGTTACTCTAGCAACTTTCTAAGTATATAAGAGCAACATTTAAACTATGCCCCATTTTTTGACCTTTGTCCAGATTTCTTGCAATAACAGGTTGAGAGGTAGGTGTGTGTGGGCGCGCACGTGCATCCCGGTACCACATTTGTTTGTGGGACAGGAAGTAAATGCTATGACTTATTTTGTAGCTGCATTTGTATGAGAGATCTGCAAACAGTGAATGGTACTGTTTGCATACTGATCTACTGTTGTAATTTGTATTCTGTGCATGTTTTCTCCACAGGCCTCCATTAGAATATTGTTTTTTCCTTGTTTGGAATTTCCTGGTAAACAAATGTCAATAAATTAAAAATTGTATAAATATGAATTTGCAATACTTTCCTTCTTTTGTAGTCAACAAACGAATTGCACTTCACACAGTTGTCTTATTCGACCCGCAGTAGTGGTGCTGCGGTAGCGTTGTCGCCTCACAGCAAGACGTTGTTGCGTTCGTTTCTCAGCTAGAGCGTCTTCTGTATGAAGGCATGCGGGAATGGGCGTGCCTTCGTTGAAGCTTGTGCGTCAAGGCTGGCAACTTGGCATGTAAAAATCCACTACCAAACATTAGCGGACCAGAGTTCCACTGTGGCGACCCCTAACCAGGATAAGCTGAAAGAGACAACAACAACACAGTTGTCTTATTTGGTCAGAATGGCACACACTTCCCATCTTTCTGAGTTCTTCATCTAGCCGTGTTAGTTTGGTGCAGAACTTCTGCAGCAGAAGAAGCTAATGATGCATGTTAGTGGTTATGCTTAGTCACTAACAGTAGAGACAACATTATATTCTGATGGATTTGAGCGTTCCAGTATATCTGCTGCTGTTTGCCAACCTACAGATCCTTGGACCTGTCAAGCAGAAATTGACAGTAAAGACCAACCGAAGTCCAGAAAGCATTTCCCCTCCTCCTCCTCTGTTATAAGATATGTAGGAAGCAGGGCATTTGTGTGGTGGCTGGCTGAGGACTGATTTTGTTATTGCTTGTAGGGAGTAGTCTCCATAATACCATAGGTCTGTTTAGTCATTAGTACCAGTAGATGCTTACAAGACATGCAGCTCTTCAGAAGAATACCATTAAACCAGAAGACAGACTTTGTCAGAGGCCTGGCAAGGAGGCAGTTTCAGAAAAGAAGAATAAATGTATGGCAATAAAGCTGGTCACTCTCGCGGTAATTCAAGATGACACTTAACATTACATTTTTCTGACAGGAAAAGGAAATAGCCTTTCTGGACTGCTCTTTTGATGACATCCTTCAGTGCCTGCATGGAATCCCTACCTACCATTCCAGTAGGTCAAACCCCAAACCCCTCTCTATAAGAAATACTACTCCGGATACTGTATTAAGTCCTCAAAATTGACTGTGTTTTTCCGGTTGTCTCCTCCTTTGTTTTCTGAATTACACCCTCACATCTCGTATCTTCCTGATATGATATTGTGTAACCATAATGTGCTCCTGCTTTTTCTTCTGGTTTCTAATGGCTCGATCTCCTACTTGTCTAGTATTTGGTAATATCTTTTCCCTTTCTGACAGATGTCCTCTAAATTCTTCCAGCAACATGGGATAATGCCTGTCCTTATATTTATTTATTTATTTATTTTATTAATTTGTCCTTTGTTGACTGGGTTAGTCCCACTTAGCTAGTATCCTCTTTTCATTGGAGATGCAAGGTGGTATTTATACTAGTGGGGTAAATTTGGGCAGGGCATTAGAGAACATACCCTACCCTACTCTTTGGAAGAGAGGAAGTAAAAAAACACTCTATATTTGCTTTGTGGCACTGGAGGGCTGCTACTACAGTTCAGGGAATCCCATGATGGAGGAGTATATAGCAGAGCTGGAGAGAGGAGCAGGAGAAAACTTACTGAAGTAAAAAGGAGAGAGAGAGATGAAATAACATTACATAGTTGGAAAATGGAGTACTGGAGAGACACGTGCTGATAAATTTGGTGAACCAGGCAGACCCAAAGGAAGGAGAAGAATCTAAATACAGGAAGAAACTGAGAGATTGGAAATACAAACTACTGTTGGTGAAGTGAAAAAACAATGGAGGAATTCTCGGCTGGTGAAGTAGCCAGATGTCAGTGTTTTATCTCTGCAACAGGATTTTTTTTGTTACAAGAAAGAAATTGTTATGCAGTTGCATCAAGGCAAGGAGTAATGAAATACTGAACTGAGAGGGGGCAAACAGTTGGAGTTTCTCAGCAGCAACATAGAAAATGACCAGGGTAAGAATTAAAAGTAAAGGTGATGTCAGGTTGTACAGGTATGATGTTATGGATAGTAGTATTTTGCCAGTAGGATTTAACATTAAAGATGTAAGAGGATTAATTCATTTGGGAATGAAGACTTTTGTGAAGTGACATTTAAAAACTTTAACCTGTTGGAAAAAGTTATGAAAGGAGGTGCGGTAGCATCATGGAAAGACTGTTTCAGAGCTTGGGACTACAACTAAAAAGAAAAACATGTCCTGTTTAGGACTTCATATCTGGATGAACATTTATTTATTTATATTTATTTATTTTGTGCAGCGGTTAGCATTGGCGCTGGCGCATCACAGCGAGAGGTTGTCCGGTTCTATTCTCGACTGGAGTGCCTTCTGAGTGGAGTCTGCATGTCTTCCCTGTGATTGACTGACATGCAGGTAGGTGCGCAAGTGTGTGTGTGCCTTCTCTGAAGGTTGGGCGCCGAGCTGGTGTACTCGACACTGTAAAAATCCACTGCCAATCGTAAGCAGACTGGTGATCCGCTGTGGCGACCCCTAACTGGGAAAAGCTGAAAGACTTATTTATTTATTTATTTATTTAATATTTGGTATCCAGGAAAGTCCAAATTGGAATCAAGCCAATTTTCAGCAGAGACCCGGGGAAAAACCCTCCAGATGCATGTCTTTGTAACATGGGAGGAAACTGGAGCACCCAGAGGAAACCCATATGACTGTAGGGAGGACATACAGACTCTGCACAGAAGTCACCCAAGCCGAGAATTGAACCAGAGAAACTCTTGCTGTGAGGTGACAATTCTACTGCTGCAGCACTGTGCCATCCACATGAGCTTCAGTTAAAACTGTTTTTTTTTCTTTCATTAAAATAAATGAAATAAAAAAAAATAAAATAATGAAAGAAATGTATAGACTTGGTGTTTGGGAAGTGGAGGAAACAATCCGTGTTAAGGAAGGAAATGTAACATTTTTCAAATACAATGTTTGTAAATGCTAAGAGAGGATGTGTTAGGTGCTGGCTTCAACCCAAAGCATGATATTTCTGTGGGGATGAAAATTTAGTACAAGGTGTTAACAACTGCAGGTGCCACCAATGTGGGGAGAGGGGACATACAACAAATAATTGCACGTCTTTTCGTAGAGAATGAGAATAATTTGAACACTTGTGGTTTGACTGTTCAATACTAGAAAAGGAAAGAGCAGATGAAGAGGAAAGCTCTGAAGAAACACACAGTAAGAAATATTACTACAGAAGATATTGACAGAGAAGGTGGTACGGGAGAAGGAAATACTAAAGAAAGGTGAAACAATGAAGTGGTATGCAGGGAGTACAAAGAGAGGTTATTAATACAGTGGAAGAGAACAGATTTGCAGATTTAGAAAGTGAAGAGTTAAAAGAGGGAGAAACAGGAGAAGAACAAGATAGTGAATAATCAGTTGGCGGGAGATTTAGGAGAAGGAAAATAAGGTCTAGAAGTAAAACACTTGCAAAAAAGGGAAAGGAGGATGCAGGAATTTGAATGTTAAATATAAATAGCATTGGAGATGATGTAAGAAGTTTGGAGGTGGTGGAATAGTGTAAAATGGATGTTTTGCTTGATAGAATATGTAACAGAAGATAAAAGGGAAGTAATGCAGGCATGGTGGGGGGTGGCAAATTGTTTGGTAGGAGATGAGACTTGTTGTGGAATAGGACGATTTATAAAAAAATGAAGAAATAAGAATTTTAGATGCAGCAGTAGTAAAAGGAAGGGTAGTGATGCATGATATGAGAATGAGGCAGAAATGTGTAAGATTAGTAGTAATATGGCAAACTAAAAACAGTCATTTGAAGAAATAAAAAAAAAATTGTGTTAGTAAATACCTCAACGGTGATGGTAGGAGATTTGAAATGTAACCTGAGGAAAGTAAAGGGAAAAGTAGTACAGAATATTAAGATGTTAACGGAATTAAAATGTGGAAATTTAAAAGTAGGAAAGAACTGACAATGGACATACAAAAGGGGATCTTTTAAGATGGAAATTGATGATATAGTTTGTTCTAAAGACATGAAATAACAGGGTGGGATACAGATATGGCAGAGTTTTCAGATCTTTGAGTGGTATGGGTTAGAGTAGAGAGAGAAATAATAAAGGACGGAAAATCAATAAAAATACTACAGAGTTTAAAAAGGAGGAATATGAGACCAGTTTATACAAATGGCACATAGTGGTGGGTGGTATATACATATAAGTCTAAAAATATATATTTAGAATTGGAAAGACGACTGAGTTAATAAGATGAATGATAATGAAATTTTAAGGATTTATGAGAAGGCAACAGAAAAAGGAAGTGACAAAATGTAGGAAATAGAAAAACAGATGAATGAAATAAATATAGAAAAGGATTAAATGATGTTACATAGGCATTTTTTTTGTAAAAGGAAAGAAAGAGGGGGTTTCCATTATTTAGGAAAAGTAAAATAAGAGAAGGGAGGAAGGATGGATACTATCTTAGATAGCAAAGGAAATATAAAAAGCAAACAAGAAGATATTATGGAGGTGGTAGAAAATTTTTTTGGAGAAAAGGTATGAAAAAATGTAGTAGGAAAAAATTGTATATTTAGGGAAAATATGTTTCCCATTCAAATGGAAAAATAGTTACTTGAGTTTTTTTTATTTAATTTTGAAGCACATGGCTGAACCCAGTGAGAAGAGGAGTAGTTTATAATAAAACAGAAGAAAGTGGTTTGAATTAAAAAAAAAAATCCAGTTGTGCATATATGCATTTATTTTGGGTAATGAGAAAGGTAAAGGAAAGGCAAAGAGAAATGATTGGTAACATGCTATATGAAAAAATAAAAAACTGTATGGGAAGAAAAAACGGAAAAGGTCAGAGGAAAATATGACAAAAAATGAAATGATGGAAGTTTAAAGTAAGTGAACTTGATGGGAAAAAGAAAATAATGACACAGTATGATTTTAGAAAAACAGCTTTTAGTGCACCCGTGGAAGGCCTTAAAGGAAAATGAAATATGGCAATATAAACAGAGCAGCTCTCGGATTATGTAGCCCAGGCAGGTATGACCCTAGCCCGGGAGCAGCAGCCTACCATCACCCAGAATGATACCACAGTACAAACAGAAAATGACTGATTTCAACAATTGGCTAAGTTTCTGGTGTCACTCTAAGGGGATCCAGTATCTTTCTGCCTGGGATGTTATGATTGACATACGTCGATGCTTTGCCAGAGATGTCCTGCATCTGTCACCCCTGGGCTTCCGGATACTGGCCAAGGCTCTTACCCACCCCTATAGTGCCTTTTTTAGGCAGTGTTCCAAAGACCAAATTACCACTGTAACAGTTACAAATGCAATCTGAGGATAATGCTGATCAATGCTAGAAGTCTAAATCTGAAAATGCACTCATTCAAAGCACTCCTTAAAATAGAGAACATCGACATTTGTGTTGTAACAGAGACCTGGTTCAAGGCAGCAGAAAGCACCTCTGCACTACCAGGCTATAACTCTTTCCACACCTTTCGGACACAGAACTTAGACTGAAGCTCCAAATGCAGTGACTTTTCCATATTCATAAAGGATGCGCACACCTCCAGACTGGGAGCCCAACATAACGCATCAGAGATACTTCAGGCGCAGCTAACACTGGGTAAGACAGCAATTCAGGTCATAGCCTGCTATAGCTCCCCAACCATGTCCCAAGACTCTCACTCCATGTTCCTAAGCACCCTGGAAAATATTGCGGTCCAACCTAACACTCTCGTACTAGGCGACGTCAGCTACCTCTCCATTAACTGGGAAAACTACTCGTGTACCAATACACTTGCTCAACGTTTCCTGGAGTTCATTAATTCCAATGCCATGGACCAGCTCATTCTTACAGCCACTAGAGGTAGCAACATCCTTGACCTGGTCATTACTAACATGGTCAACCATTGCTCTACACCAATAGACAGCTCCTACCTGGTTAGATCCGACCACAAACTAATCACCTTGGAACCCCCCCCGCAAAGGTAACCACCATGAAAAACTTCTCCAAAGCTAACTTTGGGCTCTTAAAAACCAGATACCATACGCAATAAAACCAAGATGCTCTCCTCCAAAAAAGGAAGCCAATCTGGTGGTCCCCTGCCATAAACCAACTACAACACAAGAAGGAAACTGATGCAGAATAAGGTGAAATCCCAAGACTGGAAAAACTCCCTCATCAGCCTCAACAAAAAATTGAGATCCCTCATCAAATCCTCTAAAGCTAACTATGAAAACAGAATTGCAGCAGGCAGTAAAGACAATCACAAGGCCTTCTATAGTTATGTAAAGAATCTCCATGGCAATACCCATATTTGCTCTGAGCTACTGCACAATGGTACTTCCTATACTGAGCCAACAGATATTGACAGTATACTGGCCGACAGATTCAGTTCCAACTTTACCCCCACCGCCAAAGGACCAATCACAATACCAGTAGATTGCCAGGCACCCAGTGTTACTGCTGCACAGGTTAAAACAGCACTGTCCAAGGCCAGGAATTACAGCTTCTATGGGAACTGACAATATCCCTGGCTGTGTTCTACATGAACTACAGAGTGAAATGGCACCTCACCTTTGTGCCCTGTTCAATCACAGCCTCACCTCAGGCTTTGTCCATGCTGAATGGCACAATGCTACAGTCATCCCTCTCCAAAAGGAGGAGCGACTTCAGACCCTGGGAACTATTGCCCCATTAGCCTGACGAGTCTGATATGCAAAGCTATGGAGCACATCATCATGGATCTAATAAACAAGGATATAAGGAATCTCCAAACTCTGGATCCTACACAGTTTGGTTTTGTGAAGGTTAGATCATACCTGCTCAACTTGGACGACGACTTTGAGTCTGTCACCAGAGCTGTGGATGAAACAAGGTGGTTCATACAGCCTACCTTGATCTAGCCAAAGCTTTGATACCATTCCCCACTCAGGAACCATAGAAAAACTCACTAAGCTAGGCATCAACCCCTGTATCACTAGGTGGGTTGCAAACTGGTTTACAGATAGAACCTACAGTGTGAAAGTAGCTGACTCCAAGTCAGACTGCCATCTAGTCACGAGTGGAGTCCCACAGGGTTCAGTCCTGGGTCCTCTCCTGTTTGGTATCTACTTCTCTGAAGTCCAGGCCAACATGAAGGGACTCTGGCTGACAAGGTTCGCAGAAGATTGCAAGTTGGGAGCTATTATTAACTCCCCAAGTGATGTTGACATCCTACAGTATGGCCTCACTGAGACCAATGACTGGTGTCAGTACTATGGCCTTAAGCTGAATGCCAAAAAATGTCATTATCCCCTCTTGGAATAACCCAGTTCCCATGAATTACTACATTGATGGTAGTCCACTGAACGCAGAAGGCATTATAAGAGAACTGGGAACACAGGTTGACAGCAACCTCTCTTTTGATCACCACATTGCCACTATGGTCAGAAAGTCCTTCTGTGTGGCACATCTCATTACTAATGGTTTTGCATACAGGAAGAAAGAGGTCATTGTCTCCCTCTACTCTTCCCTTATTAATCCAATCATCGAGTACAGTGTCCCATTTGGCATGTGCCTCCCTAGACACCTGCAACAAATGGAGAGGCCACAAAAGTACCTCACAAAGGGGATCCTAGGCCTTAAACACTTGTCCTATATGGACAGACTCAAAAAAACTCCAACTATTCTCAGTCTCATATCGCCTACTTAGAGGCGATCTCTGCTTGACTTACAAAGCCATGTCTGACCCAGCTCTGTTAGAAATGCTATATCTAAAGAAATCCCAATCCCTCCACACCACATGCTCCAGAGACCTCAACCTTATTGCCATAATCAACAGAACGTGCTGGAGGGACAGGTTCATAACTCAGAGACTGCCCATGCTATGGAATAGACTTCCCATACATGTCAAGCAGAAGCACATATCTGACCCTCTTCAAGAGAAATCTTGATGAGTGTATGGGAAATAGAAAATTCACCCCGGGGATAACTTCAAGGTCTCTACTCAACAGTGACATAGGGAACTAAGGTCGGGTGGTACAATGCCAAGGTAATCCTATGGCTAGGCTTGCAAAGGCCCCAGGGCCATTAGCCAAGTACACTCCCATGAACCTATGAAAAAGGTTTGAAAATTTTTATGAAGCAGAAGATTTTTGTGGAGAGTTTTATTAGACAAGTTACATTTGAAAGGAACTATGAAATCTGAGATGGAGGCAAGAAAATGTGATGACTGTAGTGTAGAAGAAACAAAACATTTTTTTGGCTTGCAAAAAAAATAAACAATTTTGGTAAAAGTTTAAAAATGGATATAGATTGGAAGGGTTTAAACATGTAAACACGAATATGCTATTATACTGGAAGTTTGATTTAAATGTGTAAGTATAAATATGCAATTATATGGGACGCATGATAAAATAAAGAAACATGGTACTGATAAAATGAGATAAAGTACTGTTTGTGACAATGTGGGTGCTGTGCAAAAAAAAAAAAGATAAGGGAATTTGTTACATAAGAAAATGGAAGAGGATGATGTGTTAGCTGAAATAGAAACATTGTTGTGGAAGAAAGGGTGTCCGGGGTTAGAAGTAAATGTAAAAGAAAAAAGTAATGAAAAGAAATAGAAATCTTTAGTTAAGTTCTTTTCAGTTGATAACTTATCCTTTTGTGTTGATAGCTAGTAAATAATTTTAAGTGTGAATGTAAATAATTGATTTAAAGTTTTTTTAGATGATGTAAAATTAATGTAAATGTTGACAAAGCACCCCTACACTTTTTGCAGGGAGGTTCACCACCCCTGCATGTTAAATATTCCAAATCCGAGATCAATCACAATGCATTCGGTATCATTTTTCAAATAGCGAATGAGAAAATAATGCTTAACATTAACTAAATATATCATACTAGTCATGCACCCTTTTATAAAATCACTTCCTAACGTTTTCTGTGTAATATAGCTGTATTCCTCTGTTAGATAGTTCCACGACTGTTAAACTTCACATCCACCATTTTCCTTATGTACAAAGTAAAAATCTTTAAAGGGATAGTACGCTACTTAAATGGATATGCGTAAGAAATCATCAGAGTTTTTGACAATGTGTAATTCAAACATTTCAGCTTTCAGGAATATGAAGCTTCATGTTTTTGGTCTCGGTCTAGAGAAATTTGATATTTTGGCAATTCAAAATATAAAAGAGCCATATGAATATATATATATATATATATATATATATATATATATATATATATATGTTTGTGTGTGTGTGTGTATATATATATATATATATATATATATGTATGTATATATATATATATATATATATATATATATATATATATGTATGTATATATATATCTATATATAGATGGTTGCACTTCAGAAGATCGAATGGCCGAAATACCGAAGACCATATGATTGATATTTCAGAAGATTGATCTTCTGAGATTGTAACAAAAATAAAAAAAAACAGTTAAAGAAGACGATAATGCAGGGGGGCAAGCCCCCCTGCACCCCCCCCTTACTTAAATATACCAACTCCGAGATTGAGCTACAGCAGGTAATAGGAAAATCTCCCGTTCCACGCTGTATTGACAGTGTAGCGCAATCTCAGAGTTAGTATATTTAAGTAGGGGGGCTTGCCCCCCTGCATTACCATCTTCTTTAACTTTTTTTTATTTTTGTTACAATTTCAGAAGATCGATCTTCTGAAATATCGATCATATGGTCTTGGCCACATGGTCTTCGATATTTCAGCCGTTTGATCTTCTGAAGTGTAACTCTAGATATATATATATATATATATATATATATATATATATGTGTGTGTGTGTGTGTGTGTATTATGTATGCTTTACTATTAAAACATCGAACATCACAACGTAAACCTATCAAAAATGTGGTTTACATGCCATTATGCAATCGGACAATTACATTCGACATTAAGTGTTATATATGGATTCACTTCTGAATCTTGAATTTCTTATGATCGAGACCATATGATCGATGTTTCGGAATCTCGACATTCCAAAATAAATCCAATGAAAAACAGCTTTCTCAACATTTCTGCAGGGGGTCAAGCCCCCCTGCACCCCCCTACACTCCTGCTACTTAAATGTATCAACTTTAAGATCATGCTACAGTGAGGAAAAGGCAAATCTCCCATTCCACACTGTATGAAATTCGAAGTTTTAGGATTTCAAGATTCCGAAGGGAACCCATAGATATATATATAAATATATATATATATATATATATATATATATATATATATATGATATATACATACACACACCCAGACATGTATGTTGCAGTCTGATTATTGATGCAGCAGCCCTTCTACTCTGCTTCTAGTGACGTACTCCAAATGAGATGAAGACGCCATTGCCCCTTCCTTCACTGTTACCATCAGCTTCTTTCATAGAAATTATTTCACAATGGGCTCTCCACTATCACAAATATCATATTCCTATTCAGTCTTGCTGCATGCTTTTGTGCATTCTCAGTCCTGTCTCCAGCCCCTGCAGGCTTCCTGGCAGCCATCTGTGCAAGTGCAAGTCAAGGACCTTGGTAATGTACAGATATACCACATCATCCACTGCTTCCCCATCAAATCATACTGCACTTCTGTTCTAAACTAGAACAAGTTCAGCTGATAGCTGCTTTTGATCATGAATCAATGTTAGTTACTACCCTTGGGATTAGTGCCCTTTAAGAAGGCCACCAACTTTTCCAGTGGGATTTTCTCCTTGAATTTCCTGCCATTAGAGCTGCATTTCCCTGCAGCCCCTTCTATGGAAGCACTTTTGTTGCAAACTTCTAGTCATTAGGTACTTTACTTCTGAGTCATCTTGTGAAGTTTTGTCTGAGGATATGCCTGCCATATTTACTGGCAGCAGTACAACGCAGCATATCTGCACCATATGCCTAATCCTTGGTTAGGGCTGCCACTTCTTTATTTCTTTTCTTTTTTTTTGTTTTGTTCTGTCAGTCTGCTGCCCCCCCCCCATTTTATCCTGACACCTTTCAGCAAGGCATCCCACTCCCCCTTTCCCTTTTTTAATAGAGAGAGAGGAAGAATTTATTCAAAATGTTTGTTTTTCCCCTATCTTCTGAGATCATCACTACTACTTTATTTTACCTGGCGAGGTCCACCTCCCTCCCCTTTCAAGACAACAAAAAAAGCTCAAATCAGAGTGCCTGAATGAAGGTGCTGTACAAAGTAAAGGTTAAAACAGAAAATGGTTACATAGAAAACAAATTAACCCAATAAAGAACTCCTAAGAAGTACAAATAAAAAACATAAGTAAGTGACATAATCAAAAGCGAGTAAATAACAGAAAAACACTGCAGAAAAATCATGTCTGTGTCACTATATTGGGATACTGACAAAAAAGAGCCATTGAGAGTCAGCATAAGTAGATAAATGGACATACTTGAGAAACACAGAGATTAGAAACCCAAAATAACATCCATAGCAAAAGGTGTAAAGGTCATACATCTAAGCCATTTAGTAAAAACCACAAGAAAAACTCAGCAAAACCAGAGACTTCAATGTGTAATATCTTAAACTTCCTGAAATAGAGGCTAATAGGATATATGAAAAATGACCCCTTAAGGACATACCATTGATTTAGTTACTTGGCTACATCCACTTATGCTATACTGAAACGCTCAGAAAAAGGGTGAAACACGGCAAGTCTGCAGCTAGTGGGGTTTGGCTTTACTGGCATGAATGTGCCAGTAAAGAAGAGTAAGAAAATGTCAAGTGCATTCAGAAGTCATGTAGCTGAAATAGTGGAATGTCCTTTGTGACGATTGGGGAGAGATGGGCGAAGGCTGCCAGCCTAGTCAAATAGAATTTGATATATAATTCTGGCGTTTGTAAATAAATGTAAAATACAGGCATGTTTACTTGAGTGTAATAGAATACTGTGAAATGTAAAACTGCAAAATATGTGACAACATTGCACTCTACTAGCCCAGTGAAGCATGTTGTGACCCTTTCATGTTAGAATTCAGCTCCACTGCGGCTGGATGAAGGGTTCATGCCCATTGTTTTAAGGCTAAAGTTTATGACCAGAATTTACATGTGGAAGGTACTTTATTGCTCTGGTTTCTGCTAGAGTGTATATGTGAAATGCCTTGTATTGTAAGTTTCTGAGCAGGTGTTAGATTGCTAAATAATGCAGTTTGTGGCCTGACAACTCAGACCAGGTGTCAAGATGATGCAGATGGATACTGGGAAAACCTAAGTGTCAAAATGATGTAATTTGGGAGGGCCTCAGCAGAGCTGTTTGTTAGTGTTTAAAAACTATTGTTCAGAGAGAGACTGGAAGCATTTTGACTTTGGACATCTAACCCAGCACTGCTTGCTCTTTATGTATGCTCACATATAAGTTTTAGCACTGTTATTTCTTGTAGGAATAGTTAAAGCTAGTAAAGATTAATTAGGTATTTTTCTTTGAACAGAAACCTGTACTACTGTATTATTTCAAGTTTCTGTGTGATCTCTGAACTCTTAGATATCTCTGTGGTGTAGTAGTTTTCTCTTGTGTTTTAATTATTTATTATTAAATATTTTTAAAACCTACCTGTGGCTGGTTTATGTAGAGATATAAAGTATGCTTTAGAGTACATTATATATTTATAGAGTTTATTGTAATAAGCCCTTCCAATAAGCCTTGAGACTGATTAGTCATACTACCATTGGAGTATAATATTGCACAGTAATAATTGGACACCCTTTTAAGGGCCTTTTAGTAGCTGATAATTAATTGGGTGGTGGCAGGAATTACTACTGTATGGTCTGGGTAATAGGGGCAAAGCTGGAGAACCTGTGCCAGCCTTTTCCCAGGAAAGTCTGTGTGGTTGTATAACCTCTTCTCAAAGTGTGTGTGTGTGTGTGTCAGCTACCTGGGCAGAAAGACGAAGCACTGGTTGGACAGAGAGGGTAGTGGAGGTTTTAGCTTGCCCAGTTAGGCTGAGACCTGGACCCTATAGCTGTGCCAGTGGGGAGTCTTATCGGCGACCTGGTGAGCAAAGGAGCAACCTGACCCAGACTGACTGTGATCTCTGTGTGCACTTATGGGAAATTGTACTTTACTGTGTGTATTAGTTATCCTTTCCTCTTCTCGGAAATGACCTCCCTGGTGTTAGTGGTGAGGATTGAGTTTCCTTGATTGCTGGGCCAGGGCACGGCCGTCACATCCTTAAGGGGTTATTTTCTGAGCAGTAGCTGGCTCACCTAGTGCCCAGTGCTGATGCCTGATCTGGTGTCCTGCCGCTTCAGCTTTTCACTTAGCGAGGAAAAAATAAAAAGACTTAAGACTTTTAAACTCTGTAGCAAGCCAGTTGGTACAGCTTACCACACACATACAGTGCTTAGTACATTGCTGTGCTAGAAAAGAATACAGAAACTGCACTTCCTGATTGTTCTCTGTAATACCCTACACCCAGCTGCCCCCTTCACTCATTTTTGCTTTGGTATTACATAGTGAAGACTCTAGCTTTCTTGGTCTTACTTTTTGAAGTAGATGTGAATAGTTGACTGCATAAATGGGTAAAGGAAACAAATATGGCTGTACAGTTAAGACCAGGCAGAAAAAAATAAAAAAGGCCAGCATCTCATGTAAAATGGAGGAGGAGGATATGTAGACTAATAGATATGAATTAGGGAGTCCAAGGCAAAAAGTGTAGTAAGTGAAACAGAAAAAGAGACGGAGCTGAGTGTCACAGAAGTACAAAGATGAACAAATATTGTTTATCTGAGGAAGAAAAAAAAAGATAACTTTCTGAACTGCTTGTGAAGTGGTGGTGGTGACTAAGATTGTGTACAACACAAGAAGCATGTAAAATAGTCTGTTCTGAATTAATGTTACACAGTAGTCACGGAGGATAACAAATCTTTGCTGCAGTATGGGATAAAAGGTATGGAGGGCTATGTTTGTGCAGGCTTCTCAACTGACCTTGTTTTGAAGGAATATTCCTGTTTACTGTCCTGATTTAACCCTGCATATGATGTACCTATTTTTCAAGGGTTGTCCCTATTTTTAGGCTTGATTTACCCCTTCACACAAAACCACACTACATGATTTGCATCTCCCTTTTTCAGAAGCAAAAATAAATACTTTGTGTGGTAGAATTTTGCAGTGCACTTCGTTAAAGTGTACAGATTTTCATGGTCTCTTTGAAAATGTTTTTATATCTTTTCATCTTTTATATTACTCTGTTTTTAAATGTGTTTCCGGGTAGTGTCTTAACTTGCCCTGGTTCCAGTAGGCATGTTGTTTCTTTCGGCTTTTCCCAGTTAGGGGTCGCCACAGCAGAACTCTGGTCCGCTAATGATTGGCAGTAGATTTTTACATGCCGAGTTGCCAGCCCTGAGACACAACCTGCAACGAAGGTACGTCCATTCACGCATGTCTCTACACAGAAGACACTTTAGCTGAGAATCGAACAGGGCAATGTCTATCTGTGAGGTGACAATGCTACCGCAGCACCACCACCGCAGTTGGTTCCAGTAGGCATGTATGTACTATTTGGCGTTCAGATTTTATACTGCCCAGATTATTGGCTTGATGTTCTGCCTTTTCAAGGGCCTTTGTACTTATTCATTGTGTGCAGGTTGAGATGTATGAATATGTGCTCTTTTTAACATTGTTATGGAAGCTGGATAACTTTATCTCCTTATTTTA
Organism: Protopterus annectens; assembly: GCF_019279795.1. NCBI lineage: Eukaryota > Metazoa > Chordata > Ceratodontiformes > Protopteridae > Protopterus > Protopterus annectens. The sequence goes on along the minus strand of NC_056730.1, from coordinate 60,626,158 downwards.
TCTACTGCTAAAGAAGTGGGGAAGATTGTTAAAAAGTAAAATTAATGCCTGCTGCATGAGTAGTTTGTTTTGGGAAAGTAAGCAACATTGTGATTCTATGCTTTGGCACATCAGCATTAGGGTTTTCTTTCTCAGGATAATTGTAAGTGTAGCAAACAGGTATGCACTTCTTTTTACCATGAGTTGTTTTCATCAAGATGTGTGTTTTATTGCAGCTCGTGGTTGAAATTGAAGCCAATGTTAGATGATGATTGGGGGGAGGGGGGGGGGGCAGTGCAAGTAGAGAGAAAAAAAACAAACATGAGAAGTATAGAAACATGTTTAGCTTGGATAGACGTCTCTGGCTTTCATAGCAGAAACAGTTCCAGAAAGAACAATATTTTTTTCTGTACCAGAAACTATGCCAGGAATACAGCACCATCTTTCAGACTGCTTGTTTGCTCACTTTTAGAAGAAACTTGAATACATTTTTTGATATCCTTTTGCCCAATTTGCTGGAAAAGATGTATCGTATAAGAAAACTGGATTAGAGTGTGCACTGAAGACATATTTTCACTGCATGAAAGTGATATTACTGCTGTCTGGTAGAGAGCATTAATGAAGTCAGAGCAAGTGCACTGTCTTACTGTAACAAATTACCCAGGGGAGAGGGAGACAGAGTGCAGTGTAGTGGAACCAAAATTATAATGAGTGGGTCAGTGAAGGAAAGCCTCAAGATTCAGTACAAGGCACATGGCATGTGTTTGAAAAGAGCTAGATACAGCAAGAACAAATTATAAGGCGAAATTTCTGTTTGTCCACTATTTTCAGGACCTTGAATGTGTTAGCAGTGCAGTGTTGCGGGAATGCCTACAGGAAGGTACTTATAAAGGAAAATTGTCACGAGACTTGAATGTAACTGGACCGTGATTAGTGTTAAACTTGCACTAATTTGCCAGCATAAGTGCCAGCTATCAGAACCATTTTTAATGTTTTATTAGTCTTCACTCAGTTCAGGGGGAATGTTAATGTTTAAGTCTTAAATGAAGAAGGGTTGGCAGTATATAATATTGACCGTAAAATTGCATAGACAGAAGACCTTGAGTTGTAATAGGTTGTTAGATGTGTCCTTGTCTAACACGCATTGTATATGCTTTGGTCTAGGCATAAATTCGGTACACATTGAACATAAAGTCATAGTCTGGTTTTACTGACAGTAACAAATTTAGCTCCTGTCATAGCCTAGTCTTAAAGTGTGAGGCACTATTGCAAGGGCTTATTAAGAGACAGTGACTTTGTTTGCCCTTATCTTTTGTCCCATTAAATCCCTACATTTTTCTCCCCACAGTATTCATGACTGTCAGTATAGCTGTGAACAGAGTAATGAGTCTGGGTGCCAGTGAATGGTGAAGTATGTAAGATATCTTGGAGTTTGGGGAAAAGTAGAAACAAGCAGTAACATTTCTTGATTCTCACACAGACTTTGTTAATTGGAGCCCTTGACAGCAGATGTAGTTGGTATACCTCCTCTAAAATGTTTTATTTTGATATATTACTTCTCCTTCTTGTGGAAGTGAAAATAGCAGTTTTCAGGTGCCATTTTAAATTATTCTTTTTTGTCTTTCTTTGTAGTGCACTAAGTACCATGTTTTCATTGTGTGCAAAGCCTGACAGTTACAGACAGTCATCTTACCATTGTGCATGTATTTTGGTTAGAAGCTATAAGGACAGCAAAATATGTGTACTATAAACAGCGATAGTTTGAAAGAATGAAATGATAGATGCTCTTCTTTCTCTCTTGACAGTTTGCTTGTAACATCCATGGGTCACATTAAGCTCACTGACTTTGGCCTGTCAAAAGTAGGCCTCATGAGTATGACAACCAACTTGTACGAGGGCCATATTGAGAAGGATGCTCGTGAATTTCTTGATAAGCAGGTATGTTGTATGCATTTTAGTTATATTTGTGTGGTGTGTGACATTTGTCAAGACTTGACTGAACTCAGCCAGGTAGTATTTTGTTTTAGCTAATAAGAAAGTCATTATAGTAAATGCACCAGAGACATCCTCTCTGCATGGAAGACCTGAAGACATGCAGTAAAAAAAAATAACGGTGCATCAGTATTATAGCAGAATAAAGTACAGAGAATATAGAAAGTGTAAATTCTGCCTAGTGTGTGTGCTAAGGAATGCAAAGATGTTTTAGATATAATTTATTATCACTATAATATTAAAGAAGGAGCTTTTAGAACTATGTTGAAAGAAAATGATTCCAGCATAATGAGGCTTGTGTTTTTAAATGTAGCAGTTAAAAAGTCAAGCAAGGAAGAGAGATTTCATTGTGTATCTATGTGATAATGATATAGTTAGAAATCTATTTCATATTACTGAAACCAGCCTGAGTCACACCTGAAGCATTCAGGCCTACTGCTAGATCTGTGGAGTGCATTTAATCCCCTAATGGAAGATAGAGAAAGGGACATAGCAAACCATTCTGTAGAAACAAAACAGTGAATATAAGTAAGGTTATTTAGAAACATTTTCAATTTCCAGGGTGTGTAGCAAGGAGGAGCGCACAGTTAAGGTGTGTGTGTATGTGTTTATTTTCAGAACAGATGGAGTTAATCATCCATAGGTTTAATCATCCGTAGGTTAGTACAATATTAGTTTGGATCCGTAGCCAAACAGTGTTTTGAGCCATCCTTGAGTGCAGTTCATATTACATCAGTGATATGATGGACACAAGCTTAACATATTTGCATTGTACCATAGTATGCCCTGTTTCCACAGTCTGACACAAATCTCACTCTGTGGTAGATTATTTCTCGTTTGATAAAATCCACTCTCTAAAGCTTGCCTTTTATTAGTCCTGAACCCTGAACCAGTAATCTAACAGTGCGTTTTACATAAGGAATGCTCCTGGCTGCTAAGGAAAGTACTGTTTATGAACACTGTGATAACTTTAAAATTTGGGAGTGAGTAGTTAGCTGATGATGGTAGTAAAATTGGATAGGGTTGTGTACATCCTGATATGTATTAAGCAGAGGTAGTTAGTCAGCAAACTGTAACTTTTGAAGTTTAGGAAAAGCAGCTTGTTGATGGTGCTTGCTAATTAAATTATTGTATTCATATTATAGGGCTGTGTGTGCAATTTAGGAAGTTTGTATGGCTGTTGGTGTGTATGAGGTATTGTAATAATGAGTGTAGTACAACATGTGTTGTGAAGATCATATATGCTGGTATTACAACTTTAAGATATGGGATGAGTAGTAAGCAAAGTTGATTAGGGTGATGTGTATCCTGAAGCAAATTTAACAAGGGATAGCTTATTAGCATGGTTCTAAATGTTACATATTGGAACAACAACTTATTGACCATGCTTGCTAAATAAAATGTAGCACCTGGCCCTAAGATATGATACTTTATTGACAGTACTTGCTAAGTGAAGTATCATATCATGTGGCTATATATTCAGTTTGGAAGTGGATATGGCTTCTTTCTAATACCATGACAGGAATGGACCCAATTCCTAAGTCAAAGTATGATTAAAGTTCATGAAATTAGCATTGTTTCAGTCATTGATGTTAGCCACACCCGCAGTGTGCCCAGAACTGACTCCTCCTGTAATTTATATGCAGTTGCATGTTTCAGTAACATATCTAAGTACGACCGCAAATTCTTACTTATAAGACCCATTGCTCCTACTGCTGTTAGAACTGTTTGAGTATCCTTCTTCCACATTTCTGCCTGCAAATCCTGGTATTTTATGACTTTGTGTCTCTTTAAAGGTTATCACTGGGTGTAGTAATTTCAGTGATCAATGCTATTGTGTTCTTTTCATAGAGTACGAAATTTGGTTTTCTTGCATCTGTTTGTTGAACTGTTGGTAATGGATGATCCCATGTGATATAAACTTCACAATTTTCTATAATGCTTTGTGGCTCATGTTTCCACTGCATCTCAGCTACTTTAATATTGTAATGTTTGCACAATTCGCAGTGAAACAGTCTTGTCACATTATTATGCCTTTCAGTATACAGGCCTTCTGCCATTAGCGTATCACACCCAAGTAACATGGTGTGCAACTGTTTCCAATTCTGTTTTACTAACCGTGCATTTTTCTGTTTTTCCAACATGTTCAATGAGCTTTGTAAACCAAAGTGTACATAGTCCACTATCCTGCCAATATTAACCTTTCGTCTTTTGGTTTAAATTCACCTCTTCTTAACCATTCCTGCATTAGACATGATTGACGTGACTTTGTTCCAGGAGTTTTCTGTCCTAGCAACTATATTCATGCATTTTCCACATTTCTTGCCTTCTCATCTGATCCTTCTCCTTATATTCTTTCTTTTTTTTTTTTTTGGCACATTCAGTTGTTGGTAATTTTATCTACTTCTGGTTTGATTTTGATTCCAACTTGACCCAAATATGATTCTGCTAAACTAAGCAAGGAAGTTGTCTTAAGACTTGTTCTCGTCATGTTTTAGAGATTTTCACTATGTCTGGATCTTGAGGTCAGCAGATATGTATGCAGTCCTGTGATTGCAGATCTATATATACATGTAATCAGTTTTGTGGATGGCCATACCTCCTTCTGAATGGGGAATATATAATCTTTGTATACACTGGTTGTTGCAAGTCATTTGATAAGCATGAAGCATTTTTCTTGTTTTCCTGTCAAAATGACCCAGTACCCTTTGGGACCAGTCACCTCAAAACTCTAAGTTAGACTAGGAAGAAAAAATTGGTTTATAGTTTGGACTTTGTTCCTAGATGTCAGGGTTGTTGTCAGTATTAACGTTATTCTTTTAAATTGTCTTACTAAGTTTTATTCACATTTGTTTGTTTTATTCTTGATTGATAATCAGTTCACAAATATTTATACACTCCCTTTTGCTCAAGTTCTTTTGTATCACATTCTTGTCCCAAACTGATGTTTTCTTGGTGCTGCAGCTTTCCTGCTTTAAAGGTTGCTTTTGCACATTTATCAAGACCGAATGATATCCTTATATCATATCAGAAAGTTTTGACCATTTGCAGTTGTGTTTTCAGTTCCTCATCTGATAAACTATACAGTTTTAAATCATCCACAAAAAGATGAGAAGTCTTTACACTTTGTTGTTTTGAGGGAGCCAAATTGTAGACATGACCTTATCTGTTAAGTAGACAGCTTAATGGGTTAAGGGCAAGACAAAAGAGCAGTGGTGACAGAGTCACCCCTGAGTATACCCCTTTTAATTTTTATCCCTGGGGTGATAATTCGTCTTTTATCATGGCTTAGCTGTAAGGTGGTTTGCCATTGTTTCATGGTCACTGTGATGTAATCGATCATTGTAGGCTTTATCTTATACCTTTGTAAGCACTCTTATCCATGAATGTGGGATGCTGCATGTGTTTTATTGCAGTCTGTGCTATACTTGGATTTTTTCCCCTTATTACAAGTCTACATTATGACTTTATTTAGCAACAAATGATCCTTTGTTCCATATGACTTTCTTTTGTTACACTTTTGTTCTGTTGTCATGATTGAGTTTTCCTCCAAATGACTATAAACTTTATTGGCACCAATTCCAGTGTATAGTTTATACATAATGAGAAGGCAAGTTATTGGTCTATAGTTTTTAGGGTAGCTTGCAGGGTTACTCTTAAGTAGGAGCATTGTTTTTCCTGTTGTTAGCCAGGTTGCTGTTTGTTCTGGGTGCACATATAAATAGTTCTTACTCATGGCTAAATCTTAATGTAAAGATATTAATACTTTTAGCCAGAAGTTCGGTACTGCCTGGGGTTTTTCATTTAGGAACTTTTCTTAATTTTGCTTCAGTTTCTCTGGCAGTTACTGCATCCCATTTCATTTCCTGTACACATGACCTTCTTATTCTTTCTTTTACTTCTTCTTTGCATTCAACATTTTTGCTATGTTCCACAGGATCTTCATAGATATTTCTCTGAAATGTTTATTTCTTTTTTTCATGGTGTTTCTACTCCTTTTGCTACATTTCCCAATTATCTGCAAACATTTTGGGTCATCAATAAATTGTTTATTTTGTACTTTTCGTTTATATTTATCTGCATATCGTCTACGTTTTCTGCCAGTCAGATCTGGCTGGTAGGGTATATAAGATATTGTAATACTGAGTGTATTACAGTGTATGCTGTGAAGATTATATATGTATTGACTACTTACGAGTGCACATACTGTTTATCTTTGGATTCTGTAAAGTTTGTGTAAAAAGAATCTTTGGGGAATTTAGGTGTAATATGTTTTATGCAGGGTGTAGAGGACCCTGCATAGATTTTGAAAGCACTTTAAAGTTTGATAGGGCTGCAGATTTCTCATAAGCAAGTTGAAGTGAGTTCCATTCATCCACTGGAAATATACTTGGTGTCCTATCTTCAAGCTTAGTTTTTGTTTTATGGACACTTAGGAAACTATTGCTGGAGCATTTAAGGGGTCTATTTGATACATATTGCTGAGTTAGTGGGCTTAAGGCTCAGCATTTAGTGATCTATATACAGTGATCTTCCTTATCACTGTTGCAGTATTCATCACATGTGTGATCTCCTGTCAAGGCTAGCCCGATGTCTAGGCAGTATACCAAAGCCTTTACATCCTCCTAGCTTCATACATCAGGCATATGCTTCCACTCAGGCATAGGGTATAATGGTGATATATGCATGCTCAATAGTCATGTCTTCTTTGCTGCCAGTCTGAATGCTATATTTGAGCATCATTCTGAATGCCCTTCGCTGTGCTGTTTTGTCTACCAAGTCATTTATAGATAAGTGCCCCATTGAGGTTCCCTCTTTTCTTTTTTCTCTTTGTGTACTTAGGGTTCATGTCATCCAGGAAGGTGAAATGTCATTGTGGGAGGCAGATTCCCTGTAAAAATCATCACAAGAAGTGTTAGTTCTACCTAGGAGCTTCACACGATCATACTCAGTGTACCATTTGTTAGGATATTGCACCAAAAACTCTTCCCAGCCATCTGTCTTCTTTGTCCATTTACCTTGAGAACCAATGTCCCAAACCCTTGACTCAGGGTACCATGGCTGAATCCGTCCACCATGAGATACAGCTGTCTCTTAAAAAAAAAAAAAAAACGAGCCTGACTCTACTGCTACCAAATAGAACAGCTGGCCCAGGACAAGATTCGGTGGAGAGCTGTAGTTGGTGGCCCATACCCTGTCAAGGGTGACGGGCATAAGTAAGTAAGTAAGTAAGACTCTACTGCTGTCCAGCCTCCACTGGACATCTCTCTCTCAAGGTGGATGAAGACCTCAAATACTATCTAGTGCCAACACTGGTTTCCCCTGTCAAGATCCCATCAGAGGCCAACACGGAACTGGCTTTTTGTACTCTGAGGCTTATGCAGACATCCACCAAAGATGTTGAGGGGGATCATGGCTGATCATTTCCAAGGGGCTTGGGGATTTACCCAGATTCTTGTTACAGAAGAGGTTCCTGGTAACCTTATTGAGTTTAGGCATGGCACTGAGACCCCTAGGTTGATTAATGGAAAACTCCACCTTCTCCTACAGTTTAACTCAATCTTTAGGCTTCTTTTATTTATTTATTGACATTTGGTAACTGGGAAAGTCCACTGGATCAGTGATCCATTTTCAGTGGAGGCCTGGGGAGAAAAGCTCCAAATACAAGTTGCAAAGAAATGGCATATTATTGTATCAGCAAGTATATATAGTATATAAAAAGAAGCTGAATAACACTTACAATGAGACAAAACATAGTTATATAAGATGAAAATACAGTTACAAAAAAATAGAAAGACATTCTATCATCAGCTATACAGAATAAGCATCAATTACAAAAGGTATGTACAGAATATATTCAGTGTTTTTTTTTTCTTTTCTCCCTACAATATGGTTCCATCATTGTGTAGGGACCAGAAATCTGCTTTAACTTTTTAAAACTTTTATTTCCTTGCATTGGAGTCTCACATACTTTACAGAGGAGTTTGTTTCCACCTGCATGACATATCATAGCCACAGTTAAATCTGTAGTTTACCCTGTCAGGTACTGCTGTCAATCTTAGATGGGCAATTAATCCTGCTAATGTCAGGAACACAGCAGCTGATATAAAAAAAGACACAAAGCTGTGGAACTGTTTGCCACTGTTTTTATTGCAGAGAGGCGGAGAACTTAACACTCCCCTTTCATAGCAAAACAAAGCAGTTAGATCAGTCAGGGGTATAAAGGCAATTTTCAGCTCTTCTGACAAACGTACATAAGCAGCAACACAGTACTGAAATGCTAAGCTTTAAATTTTGGTTATTTATGAGAGTTTATATGTTAAGATAACTTAAATGTAGTATAAAAGATTTCTGTGACATATAGAGTAAAATCTAAATATTTTTTCTTCTAACATATCAATGAATTTACCATTTTCAACCCCCCCCCCCCACACACACACACACACACAGGCTAGAACTGCAGAGAGAGAGACAGGTGGCAACCCTATCAACTAGATGCACTGATACTGTTCATAAAAAGGTCTTTTATGTTTTTTTTGGTGACATCCTTCCAGAGAGGGGTGCATATCTGATACATGCAGATCCATGGTAAGAGATTCCCACTGGCTTTGAGTCCATCCTTACACTGTTAACAGTCCATGAGCATTTCGTAGTTCACAAAGGAAATGTGACAATCGATGGAAAACCATAATGTACATCTAAATTTTCTTTAACATGCATTTACTATGTGCCCTTGCATTGAAAAACACTAAGAAAATAAATCAGAAGTACGTAACTGTGTATAAATGTACATGCGCACACACTCACACACACAGTCCGACATGCATTTAAACACAGTACTGCATCCCACATATAGTAGTCTACATGCTACATACATTTTTATACACGCACACACACACACACACACACACACACACACACACACACACACACATATATCCATGTGTGTGTGTCATTATGTGTAGACACACACATACAGTTGCACAAAATTTCCATTTTGATTTGTTTTTTTTTTTTTTTGAAGGGACATGAAGTACTTGCACAGGCATATGATCTAATTCTCCATTACATGTACACACACACACACGTTCATATGTGTTTGTACACATACTTTATACACATATACACAAACACACACACACTCATACTATGTGTGTGTGTGTGTATGTCTGCAATATGGTTGCATACAATTCATTATTTATAACAAACAATATAGTAGAGTTGCGCATTATTAATGTTTTACTTGGTCACTGTCACAGATTGGCTAGGTGTTGCACATGAAATCTAGATCATTGTCTTTGTCAATATTTTTTTTTCTTTGTATTGCTAAGTGCCTTTGTTACATGTTATTATCTTTGCCAATGTATCCCAAGTTGTGGCTGAAATGGGTCCTGGGCCCAGTCCACTTTCCTGGTTATTAAAGTACAAATAAATATGAAACAGAAAAAAGGAGGATGAACATGACAGAAATAATTAAAGCACATTTAATTCTGCATCATTCATGACAGAGAAATAAAAAACTTCAAACTAAGTCTATCAGCTAATTTTCAATATCTTCAGTGGGGAGTACTACTACTTATTATGCATGATACAGCAAGGACCATTTACTGCAGTGAGAGATCTCACACATCAGCATGAGAGTTTGGGGGAAGGTATGTCAGTTCTTTTAGGACTACAAAAGACTCCCTTTACAAAAACCTGTTATTTACCTACTTTCTTTTGATGGACGTAGCTAACAGCTATTTATTTTACAGAACAAGCTCTGACAAGAGACATAAATTAGGCTTAGTCAGGGAAAAAATAGAAGTAGCTCTGTTACAGCAGGTATGTTTAGATGACAGTCCTGCCATTATATCTTAATTGCATGAGAAAACGGCACCACTTCCTTATGTCTATAATGATTCATATAAAGAGGACTTGAAATGTATTCTGGGAAGAAGGAATTAAAGCAAGAAAACAAGATCACGTTACCAAGGCAGGCCCCATCATCCACCATTTTGAGGGAAATGCATTAAAATTGTAAAATAAATACTTGGAGTGATTTTGAACATTAAAATAGCTCAAAAACAGTCACAATGAAAAATATGTTTTCTTTTGAGTTGTAAGGTGGAGTTTTCCTTTAAGGGAAGAGGTTCCTGGTAACCTTATTGAGTTTAGGCATGGCACTGAGACCCCTAAGTTCATTAAAGCTGATGTCCCATTAAAGAAGAAACAGAAAACTAAAACTGTTCCTCCCATCACTAAGTATCCTTGGAGGGAATGGCAGGACTTTTACCCAGGGGTTTGTTCAGTGCTCTGATGGCCTTGACACCCCTTCAGGGATTATTTGTTTCTTTTTCTCCTTGGTCTTCTACTCCATTCAAAAGGACTAGCGAATCTGATACTTTTGGTGAAGAGTTGGATTCAGGAAATGAATCCTTGGCTTGTTCCTCACAAATCACTTCTGCCTTACCCTGTGCATCAGCGGAAGTGGATTCCTTAAGTTCTGAATTTCCCTTTGAGGACGCTGTGGTTCACCTTATGGACCATTTTAAATGGGATTGCTGTCAGGTCTCTGACGGTGTGATAGTACAAATGGAATCTTCTACTAAACATTCTGCTTTTCTTCCTGTTTTGGATGCTTTCTTGGATACATCAATAGCTGCTTCTTTAGCTTCTGATTCCCAACTGCCAGCTGCTAAGAAGCCTGACCATCATTGTAAGGTGTCTGAGGCTTTTAAGTACCTATACAGGTGTCCTTTTTTCAGACCCAGTGGTGGTCTCTCTCTGTCTGCTCAGAAGCCATCCAAGCTTTTACCCTCTACAAAGCTTCTCCTTTCTGATAAAGACAGCTGAGCTACAGAGAGGTTGGGGAAAAAAGGTTTATACTTGTGCTAATCTGGCCTTCAGGACATATATTATTAAACCTGTATGGGTAGGTATGTTTTGTCCCTTTTGTCTCAACTTGTGGGGTGGGTCTTACCAGACCATCTGTGAAGGTAGGACTGCTTCCCTCTCCTTATTGAGGTCTACTTCACAGATAGCCAGTCATTCTATCAAATGTAGTTGTGATGCAACTGATGGTATAGAGCTGCTGCTTTGGGTTCAGTTAGAAGGAGTTGCTGTCAGCTTCACCTACAGACCTAGCTGATGATATTAAGATCAAGCTCCTAGATGCTCCTTTGAACAACCAAAATCCCTTTTCAGTGGGAGTCCCTTTGGTCATTTCATAATGGTATAAACTGCTCTGTACTGGTCTAGCATATTTTTTTATTAAAGCTCACTTGTCAACATTCTCTGCTTGTCAGCCCTTGAATCCACCATTGGCCTGTCATTTTGAGGTCAAAAAATTCCTTAAAGGTATCTTTTATATCAGACCCCAAAGAAAACCTATTCTTCCCTCTTGTGACCTCAGTTTTGTCCTTAAAATTTTGACTCTGGCTTGTTTTGGCCTTTTTCTTCTTCCTCTTTACAACACTGCACTGTGAAGACTGCTTTGTTGGTTGCTCTTACTACAGTCAAGAGAGTTTCTGAAGTTCAGGCTCTGATCATGATCCTTCCCTTTTTTTTTTCTTAGGGATAGGGTGTTTGTTTGCACTAATTCTCCTTTTATGCCCAATGTGGTCAGTGAGTTGTCTCTTAATCATTCTATCCAGCTCCTTCCCTTTGTTCTCTTCTCCACAGTATACTTGTGAGAAGATTCTTCAAACCTTGGATCAGTATAGACAGCTCATGTATTATTTAGGTAAGACAAAGGCTATCTTATCATACCAGGACATTGAGTTTGGCAGTTTCTAAGCAAGCTATCTTCTCACAGATTTCTCACACCATTTCTGTTTGTTATTCCTTTCATGGTAAACAGCTTTCCGTTTCAGTCTGAGTTCATTCTGCAAAGGCAGTAGTGTCTTCTGGAGCTTTCTTCAAAGGTTTGGATACAAGTATTCATCCTTAAAGCTGCTACTTTGTCAACACTTTTATTAATAAAACATTACAAGTTGGATATCATTTCCAGTGCCATGGCACAATTTGCCAGGGCTATCCTTCATGAGTTTCTGGAGGGCTCTTCGGTGCCTTCCTCCTCCCATCATTTACAGTAGCTTTGGTAATCTCCCACATGCGATGAATACTGCAACAATGAAAAGGACATCATCTGTTATGATAAGACTTTACACAACCATACTGTTGTGTGAATGCAAGATGAATAAATGTAGTTCTGTTGTATTAGGACATCAGATTACTTTGTTCAGAATTGTAGAGCTGTGAGCATCTGTGGTTGTTTGAGCTTTGAGTTTGGTTATTTTGTAATAAATGATGGTGGATTTTTTGTCTGACTTTGTTCAGAATACTGACTGCACTTGTTCCACACAAGGGTTTAGGCATCACTTGTGGTACTGGCTTATGCAGTCGTGGTGGATGGAGATAGATATTTCCGTAAGTGATAGATAACTCTGATTATAGTACTAACATTGTCATCTAAAGTGTTTTTTTTTTTTGTTTTTTTTTACTAGCTTGATAGGGAGTATCTAGATATTTGTAGCACCGAACAACTTCATTGTATCTTTTAATTTGCATTGTTGAACTAATGTTGGGTGTTTGTGTGTCCAAAGTGCATGACTTTTCTTTTCGTTGAGAATGAGTTCGGATTCATGTAATCAAAGGAGGAGATTGTCCTTAGAATACTGTATTTATGTGATGAGAGTAGCTGTTTTGCATTGAAGATAAATATATTGGAACAATCAGCATGTTGTAACATTTTAGTGTTTTTGCATATTATTTTAAAAATAGCAATCATTAAGGAGACGAAGATGAAGCCTTGTGGAATTGTAATATTACATTTGAATTTACACAAAATGCAATAGTTTTAGACCACACTCTGCTGTGTTTCTTCTAAGCAGCTAATAGACCAAAGTAATACAGTCACACTTCAGTGTATTATATGCTTATGTTAACATGCCATGGCTTTCAACGTTGAAGACCCTTGGAATTTCTAGAAAACGTGATGCAGTGTGGTGATCGATTTATAAAATGTAGTTTGTTTCCCTTTCTTTCTAAATGTCAGTACTCTTTTCTAAACTGCATATAGAGAGCTTTCCATGTCAAGGTGAACCAGAGGATTTGTATAATGTAGTTTTGTATGACTAAAGCAATCAGCTAAAGCAGAAGTACAATGAAAGGGTTTGGCCTTATGATAACGGTTTCTGATAGGGTGAGACAAGCGTCCACATAAACATTTGTGAGGAAATGTAGTCTGAAGAACTGTGATGTCATACATGTAGTATTTTGTTGAGCTAGGCTAGTTTCTAGGGTAAGTAGATGTAGGGTGGTCATTGAAATTGTTGTAGATTTATGGGACAGTATGGCAGAGTTCTGAGAAGTGATAGGAATAGTCTGTGTATTAGTGGAGGGTGAAGGTATCGGTCTTGTTCCACTCACCCAGTTCATTGCTATCTTCTTTCCAATCTTCCTCCAAGGTTCAATTTTTTTTTCCAAAACTTGAAGCTAAGCTTCCTCTTTATATATTTTGTTCTGCCTTTGGTTGGTCATGTTCACATGTGCCTTCTTTCCATTTCTTGCTGTCTAGATGTTTTTCCTGGAAGTGGTAACTTTAGACACCATCTTCTTATAACCAAAAATATGTTGCATATTGGTGGCATGCTTAGCCCTTCCATTTCTTTTCAAGAAAGCTCTTATGCCCAAGGAAGAGGAAACCTTTTTTTCCCTCAAACTAAAGTTACTGAAAGTACGTGCAGAATTAATTAGCTCAGTTGTAGCTAGATTTGTTATGTGTGAGGCTGTTCTTGAGATTGCTGATAGTCTTGTATGCAATTAACTGTCTTATCTTTTTCACCATATGGAAATATTTGCTCTCTGTAAGTCAATTTTGAGACTGGATCCATTTTTGATTGATTTTGGGGCTACTTGTGCCCCATTTTGGACACTGGATCTAGCTAATCTGTCAGTATTCATATCTAGACTGACTTGAGGGATCCTTAAACTTGAACATAAGTGGATGTGATTGATATCATCTCAGTAATATTTTCCACTTACAGCAATTTATTATGTTATTTTCTGCAGTTTAGGAATTCATTTTTTATTGGCACAACTTACCTACCATCTTCCAAAGTTTGTCTTTCCTTTAATGTACCTAAGCATTGATGTGTAGGATAAAACAGTTGGATGATGTCCAAATTATACTACTGGGTTATCTCCTTTAAAAATCATACATCAGAACATCAACTTTAGTTTGGAGATGTGGTTTTCTACATCTCTTGTTTATTCTTTGAGACTGTAATACAAGTCCTGTAGTTTAGATGATAGATTAAGCCTAGTTTCCCTTAGGAGTCTCTCATATTTTCATGCGTCTTTCCTTGGTCTTATTTATCAGTTGTTTCAGTCCTATACTGTAAAAAATTAGGAAAGTGATACTGTCCTTCATATTTTCAGGTACACTTGCACTGCTCTGACAGCCTCCTTTCTGGGGTGAGAGGTCAGTCAGCACTGGTGAAAGAAGATGAAGTTGTACAGTGACAAAAGTGTACGGAGATTTTGATAGACCCATTACCAGTCGAACAAGATGCTTTTGAAGTTGTTTGTTACAGTAGCCATCTGTGTAACTGTCCTTTCATGCCTATTTTGTTTCTCAATATCAGGTGGCCCTGAAATTTTAGCCTGATGTCCAACAGAGTTTGCAACTGGAAAAAAACAAAATCAGTCATTTGCCATTGACAAATGTTGACTGCATTGTTGCTGGACTGCAGCTGTATAGCATGAGAAAGGGAAAGAAGTGGCCAGAGAGACAGACTTACAGAAAATTAGGAGGTAGCATACATCATATTAGCTGTAGTGTGAAAGACATTTTTCTGTTGTTTTTCATATAGAGATATCTGTTCTGATGAACACACTTTATAGATTTGAAACCTGGTTGAACCAGTTCAACTTGATACCACTGCATCCCTCACCAGAACAAATAGATTATGAAAAATAACTGATAGATCAAACAGGCTCTGCTTATGAGGAAACAGGAAGTTCAAATGACACTTGTACATCCTTTGGGCTGCATTAACTGTTTCTGTCAGAATTCATTGTAATGTTGTGGCTTGTTGATAGGTAGTACCTCATAATTCTCTCTTGCTCTCATCGTCTTACTCATTCACCTTATTGATAGTAACTTTCACCAGTACAAGTCAACACTCTACACAGATAAATCCATGTTTCAGCTCCAAATCAAATAAGACTATTTTATGTTAATGCATTTCAACATCATTGACTTTTAAAAGTTTGGTGTCTGAAAATATAAGGCCTTTCCTCCAGATTCAAAAGTGTATTAAAAGTGCAGGTACCATAAAAATGCTCATGTGACAGGAAAGAGCCTATCAGTGGTAAGAGACGGTAGCACCTTAAAAATGCTTCATATAACACCACTGAGGTTAGTAATGGTATGAGACACTTAAAACTGCTAGTGTAACACCACTGACGCCAGTGGTGATGTATGAGACAGCACAGTCATATGCTACACATGCCACATTGTGCACTTTGTAAACTTTATTTTGTGCGACAAGCTATAGTAGAATTTAAAGCACCATGTGGCTACCACTTTTGGTATGTGATTTTCATATGAAAAACTTTGAATTACTAATCAGTACTACAAATTCTGAATTTAACAGCATTCCTTTCATAATTCTTTTTCCTCTTTCTATAACTTACTTTATCCAACTGCTCTTCTTTCTGTAGCCTCCCTCTAGATCACTACATCCCTCCTCTACTACTATCTTCTTTTGCACCATTCCCTCTTCTGACCTACAACCCCTTGTGCAGTCCCCCCTCTCTCCTTTTTACTCCCACTTACTTTCCCTCAAATCTGAAGCCCCTGCACTTACACAATTCTTCTTCTAGCCACTAATCTAATTATACCTTGTTTCTTTTCATTATATTACCTACAACCTTAACTTCCCCTCCTGCTTACCTGCTGGATTTATTATTGTTGTTTCTCCTGTTACAACCTATTACTACACTTTTTGTATATATAGCTATGTATTATTCCATTGAGTACATTATGTTTTTCTTATCCATTGTATCCATAAGATTGTTTTGCTCTGTAATATTGTTAATTTGTCTCTATTCATATGTATTTGTATGTCTGTTTGGGGCTTTTCCCCTCAGGTCTCCACTGAAAAAGGGTAAATTCTTACCCAGCTGGACCAACCCGGTTAACAAATGCAAAATAAAATAAAATACATAATATTTTGTCTAGATTTGGCCTTTTCAGAAGAACACATGATTATCTCTTGTTATATCACACAGTGTCTTCCTGATATCAGGTTACTGAGGGCAGGTATGTTTTTCTCTCCTTTGTGTTACATTTATATAAAATTTACAGTGTTTCTTGACTGACTGAAATAAATTGCATCAAAGGACAAAGATATAACATTTGTACAGATTATATTATAAGCCCTACATTGTACATGTTGTATTATAAGCCCTGCATTCAAACAAATATGCACATTAATTTTATTTTTGTGAAATTAGCTCAGCCAAGCAGTCTGACTTAAAGGGCCGAGTAAAATGTGTTTGACACATACCTACAACAAATCTCTGCACAGTGTAGTAATGTGCTGAATTGTGCGCAGATCATTTGTCTAAACACACATACTTGTGAGGCACCTCCCCATGCTTTACAACACCTTGTATGTGTGGTAGTTTAGTAACTAACTGTTCAGCACAGAATCAATTCACCGTGCTTTACTGTTTACTTAAAGAATACCTCCCATGCTTTATAACACCTTGTGTGTGTGGTGTAGTAACTAGCTGTTCAGCACACAATTCACCATTCGTTACTTTTTAAGTAAAGAATTGTACTGTAAGTTTTTTTGTAGTATACATAGAACATAGCAAAATCTCTTAAAAGCTTGCATCAAATTTTTGTGCATAATGTCCTTACAGGCAGAGAATTCATTAACTGTATGTGAAAGCAGTGTTAGCAAGTTTCCAATGTTTGTTTGTGGCATTTCCCAAGGATGGCATTTATCCATCTCTTAGTGCCTGCATAAGATATTGGGAGAGAGACAAATCCCGTAGTAGGAGGAAGACAGTAGGTTCTGTAGAGTACTAGGAAATAGCTTAGACAGTGGCCAGACAGAGTGACGAACTACAGGGAAAGAGTCGTATCCTATACCATTACGTAGAGCAGAAGCTCAGAAGGACCTGGGTGGTAGTGATACAGATAGACAGACATGGAAAATGCAGCTTTCTCTGTCCAATTCAGATAACTATGTCCCTACTGCAGGTACTTTCAGACAAGAAGTCATAAAGCCTTCATTCAAGTTAAGTTACTCATCTTCCCAGGTAAAATGTTTAGTACTGAGCTGCCTAGTTTCAGGAACATACACCGCTTTGATTAAAAGTCTTTGGTAGAAATGTGTTTTTTGTATTAAATGCACTTGGATGATGCTGTGTCATAGAATAAAGTCACTGGAATACAGACTTCTATACCTGTCTAAGCAGGTAAAAGACTGAAAATATGTAGAACAGGCATGTATTTCTTAAATTTATATTTCATTTGACTGCAAAGGGGTATACTGCATAGGAAAAAATATTAAACAACACAACTGTGCATCCATGGAAATCTCTTCCTTAACTTTGGGTGAATATGATTTATAGACTGAATGACCGCTGTTCAGATCTAGGTCAGTGATGATCTTTATTTGCCTTTCAGTAAGCGGTGTTGTGAGGGAGCAGAAGCAAGACAGACTAGTCAAAACTCCACCTTAACCAAAAATACTGAAATGCTCCTCATGTTTAAATACTGCATCCTGAAAATACATGGCACGTGTTCTTACTGTCATCACTAAAGAGCAAGTCATCACGTGTTCTTACTATCATCACTAAAGAGCGAGTCATCACGTGTTCTTACTATCATCACTAAAGAGCTAGTCATCACGTGTTCTTACTATCATCACTAAAGAGCGAGTCATCACGTGTTCTTACTATCATCACTAAAGAGCGAGTCATCACGTGTTCTTACTATCATCACTAAAGAGCGAGTCATCACGTGTTCTTACTATCATCACTAAAGAGCGAGTCATCACGTGTTCTTACTATCATCACTAAAGAGCGAGTCATCACGTGTTCTTACTATCATCACTAAAGAGCGAGTCATCACGTGTTCTTACTATCATCACTAAAGAGCGAGTCATCACGTGTTCTTACTATCATCACTAAAGAGCGATAGGGAGTGAGCAGTTTTGCCCGAACAGATACCTGAATGCAGGTAATTCTGACCAGACTTAAAAATAAGGTTTGAGGCTTTACTGGGATCTACACATAGGAGTGGGTCTGGCTGATGTAATCCAGAATAAGTAACTAGGATGTCTGGCATCACAGCAGATTTATTCTCTCATTTTTGAAGTTGTACTGCAGTGGCGGCGTGGTAACATACCTAACCTATCAGCTTGATTCATCATCTTCTATGAAGGACATTTATTTATTTAACATTTGTTTACCAGGAAAGTCCAACTTGGAACAAGCCAATTTTCAGCGGAGGCCCAGGGCAAAATGCTCCAGACGCATGTCTTTGTGATGTGGAAGGAAACCTGAGTACCCGGAGAAAACCCACATGAATGCAGGGAATACATGCAGACTCCGCACAGACAACACTCCGGCCAAGAATTGAACTGGAGAACCTCTTGCTGTGAGTCAACAATGCCACCACTCCACCACTGCGCTATCTATACATGTGCCATCCGACATGCTATCCTGTGAACTGGTCTGCAGTCCAGAATGTGTCTTCTACTAAAGAAAAACACAATAAAGAAATGAAGGTCTTCTTTGCATTCATTAAATTCCTCTCCAGTAAAAAAATAAATTAGGCACAGCACCCCATATACTTTTTGGGATGGAGTATTTAAACCCTCTCTCTCTCTCTTTCTATATATATATATATATATATATATATATATATATATATATATATATATACACACACACATATACACACACACACACAAACACACACATACACACACACACACACAGATATATATTTATATATACATATATATATATATATATATATATATATATATATATATATATATATTTATTCAGATATAGATTTATATCCATATAAACATATGTGTGCATATGTATATGCCTAGGTGTGTGTTTGTATCTATATATACATTTACATATGCATATACATATTTGACAGTATAGTCCCAAAAGCTGTGGGTAAGGGTAACAGAGTTTGAAAAGTGTACCAAATTTAACTTTTCCAAATTAATTTACACACTGCACAACTCATAACCACTTGAATATCATCTTTTCTATTTGTTGTGTGGTAAACCTAGCAAGTCAGATATACGTATAACAAAAGTGCTGTTCTGGGAAAAGGGGGTTTTTGCAATTAAAACAGTAAGTCAAGACTTACCAGGTAAGCCAAAAAAAGCAAGATAAAAGCCAGTTTGTTAGCCACCACCTTGTTGTTGTTGACATTATCCTGATCCAGTGACTAGATCTCTAGCACTAAACATATATATCACATGTCTGCTCACCTGACCAGTGTTGATGGACTTGCATCCTGTTACTTATCTGCCACAGGTGAGTTGCTCCATCTGGGGAATGTATGCTGTCACCAACATAATACTCATCCATCAAGACTCCCATTCAGAGCTTTTGGGCAGAATGGCCATCAGTGTGTGCACTCACGAGTGTGAGCACAGGTGGGGAACCGAGTTCACCAAAACTGCTGGTTAGGCACGTGCTTGAACTACTACTGCCAATATATATTTGTATGTGTATTTAGTAAGTGGTGTTGGGACAGGTGCAGTGTTCACCTGTGATGGGCCCTAGAGATTTTGTATGGTCAAAGGGAAGTACAAAATGGTGCTGTCACTAATGGCGCAATGCAAAATTGCACTCTCAGCATGAAGCTGAGCATCCCTTGTTGGTAATAAGATCACTTGGATGCTTGTGTAGACAGTGCATTTAGCTGGAAACACTGACAGCCATACTGATTGATCAACAGTACAGATTTTCACAGAATGTCTCGATTGTTGTTTCATATTTTGGGTCTGTTCCTCATAGAAGTTTGGTTTTCTGGGAACTCCCTGAGGTTTGAAGTAACTTAATAGTGGCAGACATTTCAATTTCAGACTTCACATCTTTCAGTTATTCTACCAAATTTCTAAATTCATGTGGACAGTATTTAAAATCCCCCCCTTTTTATTGAGCCTTTGTCTCCTCCCCCTTTTTTTTTTGGCTTTATCCAGATTTGTCGTATTAAGAGGTTGAACGATATTTTGACAAACAGTCTGTGATCTTCATACACAAATCAAACCTGCTAAGCACTGCATCTGCTTTTGATTAATTTTCAGTCACATGGTAACATACCTCTCCACCTCTTGCTACAAGAATTTTGGGCAAATCTAAAAATAATAGAGGAACAAAGACATCCGTCTGGAGCATTTCTCCCTGGGCCTCCACTGAAAATAGGCTGTGTCCTAGTCGGACTTTCCCAGTCAACAAATGTTAAATAAAATAAATAAAAAAAACAAAGGCCTCAAAATAGGGGCAAATAAAATTAGCTCTTAAAAACTTACAAAGTTGATAAAATAGGTTTTCTATTAGCAATTTAGCATGCATTTCCTGAAGGGTATGAAGCCTGAAACTCAAATGTCTGTCATTATTTAGTGACTTTAGTCGTCAATGATTTGCCAGAAAACTATAAATTTTAGGAGGAACAGGCCAAAAATATGAGGCAAAAATCTAAACAGTTGACAGGTATGTATGGTAGTGCAATGAAGCCCTGCTGTTTGTTTACAGTATATAGAGCACAACCTGCTGGTGATGTAATGTGTTGCTGCCCATGCAGAGAAAACACATACAAAAGCAGTTTGAAGCCTGATTCTAAAAGGGCACATTTAAGGATACCTGTTAATGTTTTCTCACAAAAGTGTGAGCAAAAATATGCAACACTTTGTCATAATTGTGACTGGAAGCATACAGTTACCTACGATTTTGCCTTACATTCCAAGGTGTCGAGTGCAGTTCTCGCCTTTGGAGTCTGTCTGGATGGCATTTGCATTTCTTCCCTTGCTGGTATGCATTTGTCTGAGTACTTTAGTTTCTTGTCAGAGGAGTGGTGCATAGTTTGTGCTGAAACAGTCTCTATAATTATCTGATGAGAAGTTCACGTCCAGTGGGTTTCCTTTTCTAAAGGAGCTGTTTAATGCATTGGGATTTATCTCTGTGGACAGTAAAATAGAATAAATCGCTATGAATTTGTCTTTTAAAATTTTACTACTCACTGTGAAGTATTTCCTCTGTTTAGTGGAAGATGTTTGTGAAAGCTACAGTGAGCAGCACACCTGATAATGTGTGATAGCTAAGAGCTAGGAATATTGCAGAGGCAGTTGCTAATTGGAGAAGTCTGAATCTAGTATTAAAAAAAAAAAAAAAAAAAAAAGCAAACGTTTTTGTAGAATTCCTTGTTTTTTTGTTTTTTTTTTTTTTACATCTTCCTTTGTGCATTTCCCACCCCAACACTATGATGAGATAATTAGGGAGAGAAACAGAAGCTAATACAGCACTGGTTAAGAAGGTGTTATCTAACATCTACTTCAAATAAAAACATTACACAAAAAGTAATGTCATAACTTGGCTGTTGAAGTTTTTATTTTTTTTACTGACTGTTTATTAGGATTTATGATATGTGTGTATGTGCATCATATTCTCTGGAAAGGCATACAAGCCAAATTTCTGATCTACCTGGGCACAGGCTTTAATATTGCCACCTGTGTGTTTTACTTCTATGTTATTGAAGCCACCTGCCACAGGCATCAAAAAGCCATTGAAGCATATAACCTAGCCGGGAGAGGGTAATAAAGTGCAGTGCAAGTTGAAGTAACACATTTTATCACTTGTTCTCTTGTATTTTTATTTTCTTTCTGCCATTTTTTTTTTCAAATATTGCAAAGCACTTCTTCAGGTACATCAGTACAAGTAGCCAAAATCTCTTCCCTTATCTAACATATAAGGTATGTTATAGTCAATCCCTTAGAATGTCCTGTTAACAAAAGGTTGCTTTCAGTATGTTTACTCAAAATACTTTCTTCCACCACCTGACTGACTGTTTCTGCATCAGGACTCATTTGTAATTCCATCCCTCCCTCTTAATCTTGGGGAATTAGAAAACCCTGCTGTTGTTGCCTCCAAGGTTTATAATCATGTTAAACCCTGTATGTAGTACATATAGTGTGTGACATATTAATCATCTGTGTTACTTAACCCCACATAAGGTACTGCTTCTACTTCTGTTAAACTATGTATGTAGTTCATGTAGTGTGTGACCCTTGACTCATCTGTGTGTTACATGGTCATTTATTTATTTTACATCTGTTGACCGGGTTAGTCCGACTGAGCCTTGTGGCTCATTTTCAGCGGAGACCCGGGGAGAAAAATCTCCACAGTAATATACAATTTAATAGTAAATCAAAGTAAGAATTAGATACGAGTAAAAAAATAAGCATTCACCAGTTACATACAATATGAGTATAGTTTTTTACAATGTTAGTTGATAATAAGGATATATACACAAGTAGTACAATATCCACGCACACAAAATTTATAAGACATTCAGGCTAATAAGGTTTCAGTATGGGAGAGAGTATAGGGACAGATTGGGGACTATGAGAGAGAAAGTAAAAGGAGATAGGTTAAAACTAGATTGTAGGTTTTTAGGGAAAGGGGTAGTTAGACAAAAATTGATGGAGAGGTTATGCTTCACATATTCTTGATAAAGCAGAAAGGGTGTTTGGGAATTTTGGTACATCTAAATATAGTTCATTTGGAAATACATCACGTATTTCTAGGGGTAACTTTGGTTCTGTATTTAGTACAGATAGTGATGAAAAATTATTTTTTGTTACTAAGTATTCCCCTTTTTCTAGAAATTTGAAGATGGTTGTAGGGAGATTTTGGCCTATAACTGCGAATGAACCTACCCTGAAGAATTTATTCCCCAGGAGAATTACTTTTTCTTATAGTAGATTTTCCAATTTGAAGGAATTGTTAAATATGAAGAAAGTTAAGAGAAATCAGGGATATAGGGGATGTTATTCGTGTGGTTATTGCAAGATCTGTAGGAGATTTCGAAATTTAGATGGAACTCTCATAAATGGTAAAAAGTACAAGGCTACGGATCTATTTAATTGTAGGTCCTGCGGGGTGGTGTATATCATTGGTTGTGGATGTGACTCAATAAGGTTGTATATTGGGCAAACCAAAAGAATGGCAAAAAATCATTTAATGGAGCATTTGGGTGACATCAAAGATGGCTGGGTTGACATTCCTGTGGCAGAACATTTTCAGGTTGCTCATGCTGGTCTTGATACCAGTTTATTTTTTATTATTTTGGCCAAACCATTCAACAAACAGGGTGATGTTTTTCTCAGTGAATCATTAAAGTTGGAGACCAAATACATTATTAATTATGGTACGTTATTTCCCAGAGGCTTAAATCAGGAACTCAACATTAATATTTGTTATTAAGTAACAGCTTGTTTATTTTATGTTTTAAGAGTTTGAGTGTTTGCTATCTCTTTTCATCAATATGTGATTTCTCTTCCTTATACATGTGTTTTCTCTTTCTTAAAGGAATTTATTCATGTACAACAGGGTCACAAAATTCTTTATTATAATATGCCATTATAGCATTACTAATTGAATATGTTATTCTATCTTTTTTGGCATATAATGTTATTCATATATACATATATATATATATATATATATATATATATATATATATATATTCTCATGCATCACATATCTTGGGATATTGTGCATTTCTCATGTACTATCATGTATTCATTCAAATATGCAGGTGTTTTTGATACACTGAGATTCAAATGTGCAAGATGGATAAGGGTTAATGAGCAATATGCACCGTTTGACACTTTTTGTAATTGAATGATTTTCTTATTGAACTAATTGTTGTGTATTTAAATATGCTGCACTTTTTGGTGTAAAAATTATTTCTTTGAATGGCTGTTGAGCCGAGGTACCGTGAAGCACCAGTAAAGAGATTTTATTCAACTTTTGGTGTATTTTCACTTTATTTCAGCATGGTTTCCAGCCTGATGTTTTGTATGTAGTAAGATTATACAAGAAAAAAAAGGGGAGGGGCTATGATATTTGTACTCTCCCGTGTTATGTCTGAAAGAGTGGCACACCTGTTTAGCAGTCTGCTGAATTTTAAGAGCAGACGTATCAAGCTTCTTATTTTTAATTTTTATCTGTCTATCTATCTATTTTTTGACTGGGTTAGTCTCAGTAGGTTACTGGCCTCTCTTCATGAGAGACCTGAGGTGGTAATTATCCTACTTTGGAAAATTTGGTCAGGGCATCTGGGAAATTACCCTACTCTTTATGATAAGTGTCATTTGCATAGCTGTATAACTGAAAACCATTGCCTTGACTGCAGGTAGCTTCAGCTGTGCCAGTGCACTAAACTGACTTATGTATACCATTGCTCAGCCTATCCTCAGTCATTCTTTGGTGAGAGCCTGCAAAATATGCCAGTACTGCTCAATTTGCAGCTCCAAGAGTTGTTGAAGTGCTAACCAACCAGTCGTCTTCATTTTCCATGGGTAACTGTATTTAATTTCATCTTTAATTGCCGCTAATGACAGACAGAACTGCAGGCAGCTCCGTCCAGATGGTGTTGTAATGCTGAAGTCAGGTTTTGCATGAAGGGGTGGTAGTTCACTGGAAAACTTCTGCCTCACATTGCTTCATTGTCTAGGGTTCCTTCTTATAATTTGGTCACTGTGTGTGGAGTTTGCATCTTCTGCAGATGTCAGTAATGATTTTTCCTGCCTTACAAAAATATGCTGCTTGACTGGCTACACATGTTTCATAGAAATAGAATATACAAGGCTATTTGACCAGAGGTCATAACTACTCTCAGGATGTCCTATACTTTTCAAGGAGGGCTAGGCATGGAACTCCTGGAGTGAATATAAGGGCACACCTCCAAATGTCTCAGCTGAGTTTGAAGGCCAGTAGGGAATCGCATAGATTCATAGGATGATACTAGGCTATTGGCCCAGAGGCCTTTACAAGCCTAGCCAAGAATTTCACCCATGTTTCCTGAAAGTCAGCACCTGTTTCCCCTGTCCAGCAGGGACACAGGTAGGATCTCAGGGGTGTATTTTCTGTTTCCCATCCAGTCATCCAGGTTCCTCTTAAAGAGGGCTAGAGAGGTACTCTACTTGACATGGAGAGGGAGTCTGTTCCACAAATGGGGGAGTCTTTGGGACACAAATCTATCCCGCCAACAAGTTCTGTTAATGTCACAGACCAGGTTAAAGTCTTGCTTGTGGACTGCTTGAGTGAAGTTTGTCATACGGATATGCAGCAACTCCATCATGGCTGGGTCTGAGATGGTCTTTTATGCCAGATACAAGTCACCTGTGAGCAGTCTGTATGAGCCTGAGTAGAGGGACAGGACTTTTGGCCTATCTGTATAGGATAGGTGTTTGAGACCCTGGATTTTCCTGGTCAGGAACCTCTGTGGTCTCTCCAGCTGCTGCATGTGCTTGGCAAGGTACATGCTAAAGGGGGCATTGTACTCGATAATGGATCTGGTAAGGGAGGAGTACAGGGATGCTATAACCTCCTTGTTCCTGGATGAAATACCCTTATTTATGAGGTGGGCCATGTAGAAAGCCTCCCATACAATGGACGCAACATGGTGCTCAAAAGTGAGGTTGCTATCAACCTGTGTGCCCAAGTCCCGCACGACTGATTGCATGCTTAGTATGTTGTTATTAATGTGATAATTAGTAGGGATGCCATTTTCCCCAAAGGGGATAATGATGCATTTCTTGGGATTCAGTTTGAGGCCATGCTTCTGGCACCAGTCATTAGTTTGGGTAAGGCCCTCTTGGAGGATGTTCACATCACTAGGAGAATTTAAGACAGCACCCAGCTTGCAGTCATCTGCAAACTTGGTCAGCCACAGACTACTGGTTTTGGCTTGCACCTCAGAAAAGTGTATAGGTTCATAGGTAGGTACTAGGCTATTAGCCCTAGGGCCTATATAAGCCTAGCCAAAAAGGTACACTGGCTTTCGCCACCCAAGAAAATAATTTTCCTGTGCCCCTGTCGAGCAGAGCCACAGAAGTGATCCCTGGGGTTTATTTCCTATTTCCCATCCAATCATCAAGATTTTTCTTGAAGAGTGCTAATGAGGAGCTCTGTTTGACATAGGTAGTCTGTTCCAGAGTATGGGAAATCTCTGGGACAGGAATCTTTCCCTTCAGCATGTTCTGTTTATTGTGGTGACAAGGTTTATGTCCCTAGAGCATGTAGCTTGGAGGGATTGGGATTTCTTTAAGTGGAGCATGTCCAACAGCTCTGGGGTTGACATAGCTTTGATGTTAGGCAGAGATCATCTCTGAGTAGGCGATATGTGACAGAGTAAAGCTGGGTTTTTTTTAAATGGTCTGCGTAGGGCATCTTTTTGAGGCCAGTAATCCTATTTGTGAGGTATTTCCATGGCCTTTACAGTTGTTTTAGATGTCTTGTGAGGTACATACGAAAAGGAGCATTGTACTCTATAAAGGGTCTAATGAGTGATGAGTAGAGGGGAACATGACCTCTTTTTTTCTGGATGAGAAACCTTTTGTGATGAGGTGAGCCACGTAGAAGGATTTCCTGACCACTGTGGTGATGTGATTATCAAAGGAGAGATTACTGTCCACCTGTGTCCCAAGGTCTCTTATCACACTTTCGGCATTAAGTTGACTACCACTTATGTGGTAGTTCATGGGTTCAGAGTTTTTACCAAAGGGGATGACAATACACTTTTTGGCATTGAGCTTCAGGCCATGGCTTTGACACCAGGCATCTCTCTCAGTGAAGCTCTTTTGTAGTACGTCCACATCGTTAGGAGTTTTGATTATGGCTCCTAGTTTGCAGTCATCTGCAAACTTTGTTAGCCAAAGACCTTCTGTGTTAGCCTGTACTTCAGAGAAGTAGATACCAAACAGGAGAGGACCCAGGACTGAACCCTGTGGTACCCCACTTGTCACTGGTCTGAAGTCAGATTTGAAGTCTGCTACTTTCATAGTGTGGGTTCTGTCCATGAGCCAGTTGGCAACCCATCTTGTGACATAGGGATTTATACCTAGTTTAGTGAGCTTATCTATAATTCCAGAGAAGGGGGATGGTGTCGAAAGCCTTGGCGAGATCTAGATAAGCTGTGTGAACCACCTCATGTATGGCTTTGGTGACTGCTTCAAAGAAGTCAGTCAGGTTTAGGAGACATGATCTGCCTTTTACAAACCCGTACTGGGTAGGGTCCAGAGTCTGGAGATTACCAATGTCTTTGTTTATGAGTTCCATGATGATACATTCCATGGCCTTGCAGACCAGGCTCGTCAGGCTAATGGGGCAGTAGTTCCCGGGGTCCGTCATGGCTCCCCCTTTGTGGAGTGGGATAACCGTCACGATGCACCATTCAGTGGGCACGAAGCCTGAGGTGAGGCTATGATTGAACACAGTACTTGGGTAGGGTGCCAGTTCATTCTGTAGTTCATGTAGAACACAGCCTGGGATATTGTCAGGTCCCATGGATGCTGTGTTCTTGGCTTTGATCCCAAACAGTAGAGGCACCAAGATTGGTTTTGGATTGTACCTCAGAATAGTATATCCCAAACAGTAGGGTACACCACTCATTACTGGTCTACTACTAGAGGTGATTGACGTGCAAGGAGAGCCTATTGCAGAGTAAGGCAGAGCAAGGAGAGATAGTAAGTGACAAACCAAGCCCTCCATTTAGTTTTACTGCCTGGTGAAGACTTGAGGTCTCTAATTCTGGTGATGTTTGCATTATTTCACTTATCAAGAAAAATATGGTTAAAGATCCCTTGGGGCACAGAAAGTAAGGCACAGGTTTCCCTTCAAGACACTATATGATAAAGAATACAGGGATAGGGTATTTCAAACTTTATTAATAGTTAAGATTTATGAGGCCAGGCATCCTTTTCAGTAGGAACTTCTGCAGTATTTCAAGTTTTTTGGTATGTCTAATAAAATACATGCCAAAGTGTTTATGATAGACATTCCAAGGCCTCAAAATCTTACAACCTTTCATGCTTTGCCAATATTCTCCCTCAGGCCATGCCTCCTTTCTCCATGAGGACTATACTATTCAATTCCAGAGTAAATTTGTACATAACCATCTAGTCATCTGGGTTATGTTTAAAATAGTGAATTGCACAGCTTAAAATGCAGGATAAGTTTATTCCAGAAGTTTGGAAAGCTGTATGCTATAAATCTGCCCCTCCACCATGTTTTATTTATCAGATGGTAAATATTTAGGTCCGTGGTTCAATATTAGTGGAACTATTGGGCTATAGGAGAAACAGGACACCCTGCATATTCAGGTTCCTGACGGCACAACAAGTGCAACAGAGATCTCCCCCTTCAAAAGTCTGTAAGACATTGAATAAAGAGATAGAGATTCCAGCTTCACTTGCTAGCTCAGGGACTTTATACCTGTGATCTTTTTGTTTATTAACTTTTGGGGTCTATCTGATCATTCTAAATGTTTATTTAGATGCATTCTAAAAGGATATTATACTTGACAGTTGGCATGTGCTGAGTGTAAGGTAGTGATTATCTCTTTAGATCTTCATGGTATTTTCTTGTAGTTAACTGGGCTAACTGTTTAAACTGTGAGCTTTGGCCGGTTAAGACCTGCATGATATCAACTTGAACGCATAACTGTAGCTAAGTAACTTTTATCTGCACTTTTTAAAGTAATTTGTTTGTGTTGCATTAAGCAATATCTAGCTAGAAGTTGACTGTTTTTTCAGTAGTGCATGTGGTATTTTCAGTTAAGGCTGGTTAAAAACCTGCATAGCCAGTGATAGGTGGGGGAAGTTTCCTTCATTGTTATTCAGGTTCTGTCTTATACAAGTGGTACAGTGAATTATCTTCTGTTTAAACTGTGAGCTTTGGCCGGTTAAGACCTGCATGATATCAACTTGGACGCATAAGTGTAGCTAAGTAACTTTTATCTGCACTTTTTAAAGTAATTTGTTTGTGTTGCATTGAGCAATATCTACCTGGAAGTTGACTGTTTTTTCAGTAGGTCCCCACCGACCCTCCCTGTTTTTGTCTTGGTGTTAATCTTGGTGGCTTTGAAACTGCCCACCCCTCTTGTAAATTTGCACTTGAATACTCCTCCTGGACCCATCTCATTTGCTCACTCAAAAAAAAAAAATGTATCTGCTTTTACTGTATTTGCGTTTCTTCCTACTTTATTTTGCTTTTGCGTCATCTTAAAAGTACTCAGTTGTATTTATTACTGCTTGGTGTAACTCACTCTAAGCCTTTTAGTTTAAGCACTTGGGCTTCAGACCAGTTGTTTTACATTAAGAAGGTTTGTGCTCTGCACTGTAGTGGCAGGACAGGTAGCTTACATCCTTCTAAGTTGGGAACTGCTGACTGAGGGCTCAGTGTTTGTTATTCTAAAACTGTATTAATTCTGGTTTAAGCACTTGGGCTTCAGGCCAGTTATTTTACATTAAGAGGGTTTGTGGTCTGCACTCTTGTGGGAGGAGAGGCTGGACTCTGCCCTTCTGAGCTGGGAATTTCTGGTTAAAGGCTTATAGTGCCTGCATATTTGTACTGATTCTTACTAAATTGGTACACCTTGTTTGCTGTAGCATAGACTAGATCCAGGCCTGCTGAATCTAGTTTTGTTTGTATAACTTGAGCACTAATCCAGGCATTCTTTAAAGTATTCAATTGTATTTATTACTACTTGGTAGTAACTAGATTAAAGTGTAGCTATCATTCAGTCTTTTGGATTAAGCTCTTGGGCTCAGACCAGTTGTTTTATGTTAGGAAGGTTTGTGGCCTGCACTGTGGTGGCAGGACAGGTAGCTTACATCCTTCTAAGTTGGGAACTGCTGATTGAGGGCTCAGTGTCTGTTATTCTAAAAGTGTATTAGTTCTGGTTTAAGCACTTGGGCTTCAGGCCAGTTATTTTACATTAAGAAGGTTCGTGGTCTGCACTCTTGTGGGAGGAGAGGCTGGACTCTGCCCTTCTGAGCTGGAAATTTCTGGTTAGAGGCTTATAGTGCCTGCATATTTGAACTGTTTCTTACTAAATTGGTACATCTTGTTTGCTGTAGCACAGACTAGATCCAGGCCTGCTGAATCTAGCTTTGTTTGTATGCTTGTTTGCTTGTTATTTCCCTGAAACACTAATTCCACCTAAAATGCGGCTTTTCAGCTCTTCTGTGGATCCCTAGTGACATCTGCATTGCTTACTGTACTTATTTCCTTGTTTCACTTGAAAGAAAGTTACTGTTTGTCATTTTTGCATTTAAGTTACCTGTAACACATTGCATTTAAGTTACCTGGCACTTGCTCACTAAAGCAATTATACAAGTCAGCACTAAAAATTAAAAGCACTACACCCTCACAAACTCCCCTTGAGTACCTTGTTCCCCATTGGCCCTTTTTTTTTCAAGTATAAAGGAATTCCCAATACTATTCTAGCATGCCCAAAGGTCAGTTGTCAGTCTCCTCTCCGGTCCAGCTGGTGAATCTGGGAATCTTGAGACAATGTTACTACTGCCTCATGTACACAGACAACCCTCTCCTCCTCCCAACAAATTCTAACACATGTGAGAGATGCAACCAAATAGCCAAACTGGAGGCTAAGCTCTTTCAACTCAGTACTGGCGAAACCTGTCAAGAGGAGAAGGAAACCACACTCACTACAATTCCAGTCTCACATAGACCTACCACGACAGCAAACCAAACACATAAACACACACAAACATACTCAGAGGCTCTAAATAAAAATCTGCCTAAGCAGCAGAGACCTCCAAAGCAGACACCCAAGCAACCACTACCCCAAAACAAAACACGTGCAACACATAGCTCACAAAGCCAGTGTGCCGAACAGTCACAGCCCTTAAGGCTAAACAACACACCTGATACACTTGTAATAGGTGACTCTGTCGTCAGGCACACTGACGTCCCGCTCACCAGGCTGAACAAGGAGAAGGTCACAGTGAGCTGCCTGTCGGGCACTAGGATCCGCCACATAACACAAGCACTCAGGTCACTCCAAGGCATGTACAAATATGACTCAGTCATTGTCCATGCCGGTGTGAATGACCTGAGACGTACCTCCCTGGACTACATGAAAAGAGACATAGAGGAGCTCTCTGAGCATGTGGCCCAGGCCGGTATGACCCTGTCCTTGAGTAGCATCTTACCCTCACCAAGAATAATGCCACAATATGAAGACAAGATGATCAGTTTCAACAATTGGCTTAAGTATTGGTGTCATTCAAAGGGGATCCAATGCCTGTCAGCCTGGGATGACATGCTCGACAAGCCACGATGCTTCGCTAGGGATGGCTTGCACCTGTCACCCCTGGGCTTTCAGATATTGGCAAAGGCTCTTGCTACCCCCATAGTGCCTTTTTTAGGCAAGGCTCAAAAGACAAACCCACCTCCATAGGTATCACAAGGGATAAGAAACTAAGATTAATGCTACTCAACGCCAGAAGTCTAAACCTCAAGACGCATGCACTCGAAACTCTCCTTAGCATGGAGAACATCAATATCTGTGCAGTAACAGAAACCTGGTTCAAGGCTCCCAAGAGCACCCCAGCACTACCAGATTATACCTTATACCATGCTTTTCGGCCCCATAACTTGGACCGAACCAGAAAAGGAGGGGGAGTATCAATATTCGTCAAAGATACCCACACCTCCAGGTTGCTGGCACAGCACGAAGCATCAGAGACTATCCATATGCAACTAACAGTGGGTAAAACTGCCTTCCAGTTTATAGCCTGCTACAGACCACCCTCCCAAACCCAGGAACCCCACTCGGCCTTCCTGAGAACACTGGAAAATATGAAGGTCTCTCCAAACACCATTATATTGGGTGACTTCAACTACCCAAACATAGACTGGGAGCATTACTCTAGCTCCAACATCCTAGCTCAAAGGTTCCTAGAATTTATAAACTCAAATGCTATGGAACAACTTGTTACCACTCCCACAAGAGGGGAAAACATACTGGACCTGATCATCACCAACATGGGGACTCTATGCTCCAGACCAGAAGCGTATCCCTCACTGGTAAGATCAGACCATAAACTAATCTCACTGGATATTCTCATCCCGACCCCACCCCCTGCCCAGAAAACCACAGTGAAAAACTTCTCTAAAGCAAATTTCACACTCCTCAAAACCGAGGTGGAATCCTTCAAAGCCCCCGGGCCTGTGGAAAATACGGCCCAGACCGCAGAATCCTTTATAAATGCATTCTATGAACACCTTCAGGAATGCATGGATCATGCAATCCCAAATAAAACCAAGACCCAATCCTCCAAAGGTAGATGTCCTGTCTGGTGGACCCCAGCCATAAACAAACTATACAATAGAAGGAGGAAGCTACTACATAATAGAGCAAAATCCCAAAAAGGGAAGGCATCTCTGATCAGTGTTAGCAAAAAACTACGGGCACTCATAAAATCGTCTAAGGCCAGCTTCGAGAGAAAAATTGCACAGGACACTAAGGTTAATCACAAGGCTTTCTTTAGTTATGTTAGGAACCTGGGTGGGAATTCCCAGATATGCTCAGAAATAGTCCAAAATGACAAAAAATACACCGAACCCACAGACATTGCCAACATCCTAGCTGACAGGTTCAGCGCAAACTCCCCCCCCCCCACCACCAAAAGGGCAAATATCTATCCCAGCAGAGTTCTGCCCCCCTGACATCTCAGATGCTCAGGTAAGAGCCGCCCTCTCCAAAGCAAAAAACACAGCATCAATGGGAACAGATGGTGTCCCGGGCTGCGTCCTACATGAACTCCAAGAAGAGCTAAACCCAAACATAAAACTACTGTTCAATCTCAGCCTTACTACAGGATATGTACCCAAAGAGTGGCGTACAGCAACAGTGGTCCCTCTCCACAAAGGTGGTGCCTCAATGGATCCTGGAACCTATCGCCCCATAAGCCTGACTAGCTTGGTCTGCAAAGCTATGGAAAGGATCATCATGGATCTCATAAAAAAAGATATTGCGGACCTGCAGACACTGCATCCTACCCAGTTCGGCTTTGTTAAGGGCAGATCCTGCCTCTTAAACCTGGTCAATTTCTTTGAAACAGTCACCAAGGCCATTGACGAGGGGAAAGTGGTCCACACAACCTACCTGGACCTCGCAAAAGCCTTCGATACAATACCCCACTCGGGCATTATAGATAAGCTCACCAGCTTAAATATAAACCCCTATGTCACTAGATGGGTTGCAAACTGGCTCCAAGCCAGTTACAAGTGGCGTCCCACAAGGCTCAGTCCTGGGACCTCTCCTGTTCGGTATATATTTCTTGGAGGTACAGGCAAACACAGAAGGACTGTGGCTGACCAAGTTCGCAGATGACTGCAAACTGGGCGCTATAATCGACTCTCTAGCCGACACAAGCATCTTCCAAAAGGGCCTCATAGAAACAGACAACTGGTGCCAAAGCCATGGCCTCAAGCTAAACGCCAAAAAGTGTATAGTCATCCCCTTTGGCAAAAACAAAGTGCCCACAAATTACCACATAGATGGTAATCCATTAAGCATGGAAGAAGTAATTAGGGACCTAGGGACCCAAGTTGATAGCAATCTCTCATTTGACAACCACGTGGCCAAAGTGGTTAGAAAAACATTTTATATAGCCCACCTAATCATGAAGGGATTCACATCTAGATCAGGGGAGGTCATCGTGCCTCTTTACTCATCAGGCCCATAATTTAGTACAATGCCCCTTTTGGGATGTACCTTACCAGATACCTGCAGCAACTGCAAAGACCCCAAAAGTACCTCACCAAGAGGATCAAAGGGCTCAAACATATGCCATATGCTGCCCGGTTAAAGAAACTCCAGCTCTACTCAGTGGCATACCGCCTGCTCAGAGGCGATCTGTGCCTGACATATAAAGCCATGTCCAACCCGGAATTAATGGACATGCTGCACCCCAGAAAATCCAAATCCCATCGAGCTACGCGCTCGAGAGACTTGAACCTCAGCACTGAAATAAATAGGACATGCTGGAGGGACAGATTCATAACTCAGAGGCTCCCTTCACTCTGGAATAAAATCCCAGTCCAGGTTAGGCAGAGTCCCTCATTGACTCTCTTCAAGAGGAATCTTGATGAGTGGATGGGGGATCATAGGTTTACCCCGGGTATCACTTCTGTGTCACTGTTAGACAGAGGCACAGTATACTAACCTCGAAAAAGGGCATAGCAAAATTAATTTTAAAATGGGTGGCGAAAGCCAAACACACTCTGGCTAGGCTTATAAATGCCCTAGGGCAGATAGCCTAGTATGAATCTATGAACCTATAAATAAAAGGATTTCCTGACAACCTGTGATGGACAAATGAGAGGGAGCTATTTACCCAAGTACCACGTTTCCTGACTACATTTTCATTTTGTAGCAGTGTGTTGTCTATGCAGTATGAGGGGAAGGGTCGTCTACTAAAAGTAAGGCTATGCAAAAATGTTCAGTTCAGAATGTGCTATGTTACCCTGGCTATTGGCAAGGTGATTGTAGTCCACAGACTGACTCTGCCTTATAAACTCAAAAATCTGTGAATCTGTTCTGGAAAAGCTTGATGTGGGATAAGGGAAATTAGAATGTATACTGTCCTGTATAACTTAGGCAGTGTTGTTTATTTTGCAGTGGGACAGATTTGCCTTAGCTGATCTGGCAAAGTCCTTGGCAGCCTTCATTTTCCAGTAGTAGAAACATTTATTTATTTCCAGTTTGATTACTGGGGAAGTCCACTGGGTCAGAGTGACCCATTTTCAGTGGAGGCCCGGGGAGAAAAGCTCCAAGATACATAATACAGATAAGGTACAGAAATACATGGATGTCAGTCTTATATAATATGGAAACACTTACAAGTAAGTGTGTGTGTGTCTTTCGGCTTTTCCCGGTTAGGGGTCGCCACAGCGGAACTCCGGTCCGCTAATGATTGGCAGTAGAGTTTTACATGCTGGCTTGCCGGGCCTAACGCACAACCTTCAACGAAGGAACGCCCATTCACGCATGTCGTCACACAGTAGACGCTTTAACTGAGAATCGAACGGGCAACGTCTAACTGTGAGGCGACAACGCTACCGCAGCACCACCACCGCAGTTATAGCATTGAGTGTGGACTTATTGTTTATACATTTTCTTTAGTGTGCACACTCGGATATTAGGTGAGAAGATGTCTTATATACATACTTTTAAGTAAAATGAGGAGACACTGTACATGCACAATTTCAGAAAAGAAATAAGTAATGGAAAGCGATATACAATATTTACAATGTTGAACCATAAGAAATAAGCAGCTAACAGAGAAAGGAGAGCTTAGAAAATACTCGTGGGAGCATAGCTGAAGGGGAGTTACTGAGGTTATCGATAGCTATTCTTATTGTATTGATAGTTACTGATAGCTAATGGAGAAAGGAGAGCTTAGAAAATACTCGTGGGAGCATAGCTGAAGGGGAGTTACTGAGGTTATCGATAGCTATTCTTATTGTATTGATAGTTATGGATAGCTAATGGAGAAGGGAGAGCAAAGAAAACGCTCATGGGAGCACAGCTGAAGGGGAGTTACTGAGGTTATCAATAGCTATTTTTATTGTATTGATAGTTATTGATAGCTAATGGAGAAGGGAGAGCAAAGAAAATGAAAATGCTTGTGGGAGCACAGCTGAAGTGGAGTTACTGAGGTTATCAATAGCTATTGTTATTGTATTGATAGTTATTGATAGCCAATGGAGAAGGGAGAGCTTAGAAAATGCTTGTGGGAGCATAGCAGAAGGAGAGTTATTGAGGTTATCGATAGCTATTATTGTATTGATAGTTATTGATAACTAATGGAGAAGGGAGAGCTTAGAAAATGCTTGTGGGAGCATAGCTGAAGGAGAGTTATTGAGGTTATCGATAGCTATTATTATATTGATAGTTATTGATAGCTAATGGAGAAGGGAGAGCTTAGAAAATGCTCGTGGGAGCATAGCTGAAGGAGAGTTATTGAGGTTATCGATAGCTATTGTTATTGTATTGATAGTTATTGATAGCCAATGGAGAGGGGAGAGCTTAGAAAATGCTTGTGGGAGCATAGCAGAAGGAGAGTTATTGCGGTTATCGATAGCTATCGTTATTGTATTGATAACTAATGGACAAGGGAGAGCTTAGAAAATGCTCGTGGGAGCATAGCAGGAGGAGAGTTATTGAGGTTATCGATAGGTATTGTTATTGTATTAATAGTTATTAATAACTAATGGAGAAGGGAGAGCTTAGAAAATGCTCGTGGGAGCATAGCAGAAGGAGAGTTATTGAGGTTATCGATAGGTATTGTTATTGTATTGATAGTTATTGATAGACAATAGAGAAGGGAGAGCTTAGAAAATGCTCGTGGGAGCATAGCTGAAGGAAAGTTATTGAGCTTATCGATAGCTATTGTTATTGTATTGATAGTTATTGATAGACAATAGAGAAGGGAGAGCTTAGAAAATGCTCGTGGGAGCATAGCTGAAGGAGAGTTATTGAGATTATCAATAGCTATTGTTATTGTATTGATAGTTATTGATAGCTAATGGAGAAGGGAGAGCTTAGAAAATGCTCTTGGGAGCATAGCAGAAGGAGAGTTATTGAGGTTATCGATAGCTATCGTTATTGTATTGATAACTAATGGAGAAGGGAGAGCTTAGAAAATGCTCGTGGGAGCATAGCAGGAGGAGAGTTATTGAGGTTATCGATAGCTATTGTTATTGTATTGTTAGTTATTGATAGCTAATGGAGAAGGGAGAGCTTAGAAAATGCTCGTGGGAGCATAGCAGAAAGAGAGTTATTGAGGTTATCGATAGGTATTGTTATTGTATTGATAGTTATTGATAGCCAATGGAGAGGGGAGAGCTTAGAAAATGCTTGTGGGAGCATAGCAGAAGGAGAGTTATTGCGGTTATCGATAGCTATCGTTATTGTATTGATAACTAATGGACAAGGGAGAGCTTAGAAAATGCTCGTGGGAGCATAGCAGAAGGAGAGTTATTGAGGTTATCGATAGGTATTGTTATTGTATTGATAGTTATTAATAACTAATGGAGAAGGGAGAGCTTAGAAAATGCTCATGGGAGCATAGCTGAAGGAAAGTTATTGAGCTTATCGATAGCTATTGTTATTGTATTAATAGTTATTGATAGACAATAGAGAAGGGAGAGCTTAGAAAATGCTCGTGGGAGCATAGCTGAAGGAGAGTTATTGAGATTATCAATAGCTATTGTTATTGTATTGATAGTTATTGATAACTAATGGAGAAGGGAGAGCTTAGAAAATGCTTGTGGGAGCATAGCTGAAGGAGAGTTATTGAGGTTATCGATAGCTATTATTGTATTGATAGTTATTGATTACTAATGGAGAAGGGAGAGCTTAGAAAAAGCTTG
The DNA here is from genome assembly GCF_019279795.1 of Protopterus annectens. Classification (NCBI taxonomy): domain Eukaryota; kingdom Metazoa; phylum Chordata; order Ceratodontiformes; family Protopteridae; genus Protopterus; species Protopterus annectens. The sequence continues at coordinate 60,588,670 of NC_056730.1, read as the reverse complement.
TGGGAGCATAGCTGAAGGAGAGTTATTGAGGTTATCGAGAGCTATTATTGTATTGATAGTTATTGATAGCTAATGGAGAAGGGAGAGCTTAGAAAATGCTTGTGGGAGCATAGCAGAAGGAGAGTTATTGAGGTTATCGATAGCTATTGTTATTGTATTGATAGTTATTGATAACTAATAGAGAAGGGAGGGCTTAGAAAATGCTTGTGGGACCATAGCAGAAGGAGAGTTATTGAGGTTATCGATAGCTATTGTTATTGTATTGATAACTAAGGGAGAAGGGAGAGCTTAGAAAATGCTCGTGGGAGCATAGCAGGAGGAGAGTTATTGAGGTTATCGATGGCTATTGTTATTGTATTGATAGTTATTGATAGCTAATGGAGAAGGGGGAGCTTAGAAAATGCTTGTGGGAGCATAGCAGAAGGAGAGTTATTGAGGTTATCGATAGCTATTGTTATTGTATTGATAGTTATTAATAACTTATGGAGAAGGGAGAGCTTAGAAAATGCTCGTGGGAGCATAGCAGAAGGAGAGTTATTGAGATTATCGATAGTTATTGTTATTGTATTGATAGTTATTGATAGCTAATGGAGAAGGGAGAGCTTAGAAAATGCTCATGGGAGCATAGCAGATGGAGAGTTATTGAGGTCTTAGGCACCTGAGGGGGAAAACCCCAGGAGCATAGCTGAAGGAGAGTTTTTGAAGGCTTAGGAACCTGAGTGGGAACCCCCCCCGGGAGAATGGACTAAGGAAAATTAGGTTGGATGGTGGCAATTGAATTTCCATTTTGTGGCCAGGTGTTTGGTAAGCTAGGTTTTGAAGTTTTCTAAGTTTGGGATGGTTCTTAGAGAGGGAGGAAGGGATTTCCATTTTTTTCCCTAGAGAGACAGCGAGGAAAAGTTGGCCTGCTGTACTTTTGGGTTTGGGGATAGCAATTAGGTTTTGATGCTCAGATATGAGAGTTCTATTGGGAGTGTAAAAAGGGGAGGATATTAGTTAGTGCTGGACACTTAGTTGGGTGATAAACAAGTCTGTGTGCAGTGGTGAGTTGGAGGAAGTCTAAGTAGTTTGAGAGTTCAAGCCACTTTAGGGATCTTAGGGTAAGGCAGTGATGGGTATAAGGTTTAGATTTGGTAGCAAATTTTCAGATTTTATTATAGCATTTTTCTCGTTTGGAGGAGATAGAGGAGGATAGGTTAGTTAGCAGGGGGCCTCCATATAGTAAGGAAGCCACTAGATAAATGGTGGCTAGAGTATTCCTAGTAGTATGAGAGAGGAAGCAATTGTTCCTATACAACATACCTAGCTTTTGGTGGATTTTCTTAATATTTTGTTGAATATGGATATTGAACTTGAGATGTTGGTCAATAGTAATACCAAGTAGTTTCGTGGAAAGTACCGCTTCTATAGGTGAATTTGTTTGACTTAGCACTTTGAAGGCATTTTTGTTGTAGGAGAATGACTTTGTGGGAGGGAAAAGTAGAATTTTTGATTTGCTTGCATTGAAAGAGAGGTGGTTTTGGCACATCCAATTTTCGGTGGTTGAGAAGGCAGTTTGTATTTTAGACAGCAATTCTGAGAGGTTAGAGGCAGAGCAGACTAAGGTAGAATCATCTGCATATTGAATAATTTTGGAATCCGGAATGGCAGGATGAAAGTTGTTTATGAAGATATTGAAAAGCATGGGCCCTGGGTTAGATCCCTGTGGTATGGAGCCTAGGATAGATCCCTGTGGTATGGGTCCTAGGATAGATCCCTGTGGTATGGGGCCCTAGGATAGATCCCTGTGGTATGGGCCCTAAGATAGATCCCTGTGGTATGGGTCCTAGGATAGATCCCTGTGGTATGGGCTCTAGGATAGATCCCTGTGGTACGCCAGTTGGGGTAGGTAAGAAGGAAGAGGTAGAGTGCTTCCATTTGACTGCCTGAGTTCTAGTGTACTAACTGTTTGTATGTACCTCATCAGCTGCAGTTACCTAGTGGTTTGTATTACCTTATCAACTGCAGTGCAATAGCTATTTGTACATACCTAAGCATATCTATTTATTCTAATAGCTGTTTCTTTTACTGTATCAACTGCAGAGTGCAAGTTATTTCCTGTTTGTGTGTGCCTCATCAGCTGCAGTGTCCTGTTTGTGTGTGCCTCATCAGCTGCAGTGTCCTGTTTGTGTGTGCCTCATCAGCTGCAGTGTCCTGTTTGTGTGTGCCTCATCAGCTGCAGTGTCCTGTTTGTATGTGCCTTATCAGCTGCAGCCTACTCTTTGTATGGACTTAATCAGCTGCAGCATCCTGTTTGTGTGCTCATTATCATCTGCAGTGTCCTGTTTGTGTGTGCCTCACCAGCAGCAGTGTCCTGTTTGTTTGTGCCTCACCAGCTGCAGTGTCCAGTTTGCAGGTGCCTCACCAACTGCAGTGTCCAGTTTGTGTGTGCTGCATCAGCTGCAGTGTCCTGTTTGTGTGTGCTGCATCAGCTGCAGTGTCCTGTTTGTGTGTGCCTCACCAGCAGCAGTGTCCTGTTTGTTTGTGCCTTATCAGCTGTAGTGTCTTGTGTGTGCCTTATCAGCTGCAGCATACTGTTTGCATGTGCCTTACCAGCTGCAGAATATTGTTTGTATATGCAGTCTCAGCTGCAGTAAACTGTATGAGCCTTATCAGCTGCAGTGTACTGTTTGCATGTCCCTTATCGCCTACACTGTACTGTTTGCATGTGCCTTATCAGCTGCATCATACTGTTTGCATGTCTCTTATCAGCTGCAGCATATTGTTTGTACATGCCATGTCACCTGCAGTAAACTGTATGTGCCTTATCAGCTGCAGCATACTGTTTGCACATCAGCTGCAGCATATTGTTTGTATGTGCTGTATCAGTTGCAGTAAACTGTTTCTGTTTACCTTATCAGCTGCAGCATACTCTTTGCACATCCCTTGTCAGCTGCAGCATACTCTTTGCACATCCCTTATCAGCTGCAGCATACTCTTTGCACATCCCTTGTCAGCTGCAGCATATTGTTTGTACATGTCGTATCAGTTGCAGTAAACTGTTTGAGGCTTATTATTTGTAGAGTACTGTTTGTATGTGCTTTATCAGCTGCAATGTACTGTTTTATGTGCTTTATCAGCTGCAACGTGCTGTTTGTATGTGCCTTATCAGCTGCAGCATCCTGTTTGTGTGTGCCTCACCAGCAGCAGTGTCCTGTTTGTGTGTGCCTCACCAGCTGCAGTATCCTGTTTGTGTGTGCCTCACCAGCTGCAGTATCCTGTTTGTGTGTGCCTCACCAGCTGCAGTGTCCAGTTTGCGTGTGCCTCACCAACTGCAGTGTCCAGTTTGTGTGTGCCGCATCAGCTGCAGTATCCTGTTTGTGTGTGCCTCACCAGCTGCAGTATCCTGTTTGTGTATGACTCACCAGCTGCAGTGTCCTGTTTGTGTGTGCCACATCAGCTGCAGTGTCCTGTTTGTATGTGAGCACACAACTAGCGATAATATCAGTAAAAAAACACAAAATTACACCAACACCTTTTAATTCCAGCAACAGTGATCTGGCACCTCGGCAATTCACCTTCAAGGATCACAGTACAATATTTTCAGCTGACTAATATACTGAGCAAACAGCTATTTAACAGGATCCAGTAATATATCAATTAAATTAAAATTATAATGCACTCTACCCTATCATCTCCTCTACTCTGATTTTTAACCTATCTCTTCAGCTCCTACCTAGACTAGCCTCTGCACTTGGACTCCTTCTATCCCCATATCTACTACTCTCTTCATTTTCCCTCTCCTCCCACTATCCTCTCTGTTACAGACCTTTGTATGTGCTACCTTTTCTGTCCTTTCTAAATTACTACTCCTGTTTTTCGTAATAATATGGGATTAGGAATTCTACACAGTATTTAGTATTTTAAGTATTAGACATTTTCTGTAAAAATGATGTAATTTATGAACTGTACACTTCTGTAAAAATGCTTCTGTATTGTTAATATTCTGCTTTCAATTAGTTCTTAGATCCTTATAAGCTGTATCTTATAGTAATTGATTTTATGTAATGTACCAGTATATAGTGGAGCTTTTCTCCTCGGGCCTCTGCTGAAAATGGACATGTATCCAGCCAGACTAGCCCGGTCAACAAATGTAAAATAAAATAAATAAATAAATAAATTTAATCATCTTTTTAACTTGTATTCATTTAAATATCACAACATTTTATACAATATTATTATAAATAAATCCACACAAGTCATATATAATTTGTATAACATTATATAAATATATAAAAAAGCATAAATATCATAAGTACCTCACCATTAAATACCTACTGCTTATATTAACCCTTCAGATCTCTACTTTTTGATTTAAACCAAGGGACCTTAAAGTCTGGAATTTAAATATCATTTTAGTTTCCAACTCCAGTAATTTACCAATATAATCACTCCATCCAGGCAAAAAAGGTTTTGCAAGTACACAAAAAGTTAAGCCACCATCTAGACCCCCATGCATTTCATGATAATGGTTAGCTATAGGGCTAAATTCAATATGATTTCTTATGTCTCTAAGATGTTCAAGAATTCGAATTCTCACCATACGTTTAGTTTGTCCTATATACCATCTTGTATTAGAGCAAGAGCATCCCAAAATATACACCACCCCTGTTGATCTGCAGTTAAAATTAATATCTCATATTAAACATCTTCCCATTAATTAACAATTCGGATAAATTTATTAACTCTGTTACAAATACTGCAGTGACCACAAGGGAAAGTTCCTAAAGGCAGATTACCTCTGGGTCCCATAACAAAATTGTAATTGAATAACTCCTTCAAATTTTTTCCTTCGCTAAAAGAGAATGTGACATATCTGGGGAACAAATGGCCTATATTCTCATCCTCAGAAATAATATGCCAAAATCTCCTCACAATATGTACTAATACATCAGAAAAAGGAGAAAAGTTTGTTAACATAAAAAAACTTTATTCACATCCACACCACTAGGGAGCTATAATCCCAACATCATTATTACCATTCCTAGTATGCATTATTTGAAATCTTGTCATACCATCCCCGAGCACTGCATGCTTGCACTTCAACAACCTTGCTTCATTATAACCCCTCTCTTTTAATCTCCTCTCAACATTATCCATTTCATTTATTTGCTCATTCTCATCACTAGTATGATCAATAATTATTTTAAATTCACCGTAAGGTATAGAGTTCAGCAGGTGCTCAGGATGCATGCTAGTAGCATGTAAAAACATTAACTGAGGTTTGTTTCCTGTACAGTCTAAAACCAATAGTTTCACCATCCCCATATAATGTCACATCCAAAAAGTTAATGGCATCCCTACTTAACTCATACAAAAAGGTCAAACCATACTCATTGCAGTTAAGGGTCTCTCAAAAAATCAACAAAATCATAACTATCACCCCCTACAAATAAATATAAGGTCATCAATAAATCACTTATAAAGCAAGACCTTATCCTTATAAAAGGTAGTGGGATATATAAATTTCTTCTCAAAAAATCCCATATATATATTATAGCATATGAGGGCGCATAAGTGGTGCAGCGGTTAGCATTGCCATCTCACAGCAAGAGGTTCTCTGGTTCGATCCTCGGCTGGGGTGCCTTATGTGTGGAGTCTGCATGTCCTCCTTGTGGTCACGTGGGTTTCCTCCGGGTGCTCCGGTTTCCTCCCACATCCCAAAGACATGCTGTAGGTGGATTGAACACTCTAAATTGGCCCTAGGTGTGAGTGTGTGCCTTCTGTGGAAGGTTGGGCACCAGGCTGACAACTCAACACCATAAAAATCTCCACTGCCAGTTATGAGCAGACAGGTGATCCGCTGTGGTGACCCCTAACTGGGAAAAGCAGGAAGAAGAAGATGAGGGCGCATAAGAAGCTCTCAATGCTGTACCCTTCAACTGCAAAAAAAAAATAATTTTCAAAGGAAAAATAGTTGTGAGTTAAACTAAACTCCAATAAACTAATCAAAAAAGTTGTTCTAGGAGCATCACCTAACATATCCATGACAGACTCCAAACCCCATCTCAGTTTTATGTTGTCCCGGTCCCCTTCAATAATACACATCACACCAAATGACATTTGACGACCTTTATTAAATTTCCATAACATAGCTTTGATCACCAACTTTATTACAACTATTCATGATATAATTGATTCTAAACACAGCATAACATCCTTGTAATGTTAATCAGGGCAGCGTACCTACTCACCCTGCCCCAGTAAGCAGCTTCCATACCTCTACTCACTTACTTTACTTATGAAGCAGCATCCCATCTCACTTCATACACCCTTCATTGAATCACCTTCCACCAAATAAGCACCATCCTTACCTCAGCTTGCTTATCTATTCAGCAAACTTCCTCCAACTACTCATTTCCTTTCCCCAGATCCTTGAAATGAACATCCAGACATCAGAGGGGGAACAGAAGAGGGCAAGCCTGTCCCTGTTCTCTGCCTCCCCCACTGATAAATAACCCTACTCTCCACCAACGAAAAGAGGGAAGGTGGTTGGGGTAGCAAGTTCACGCCAAAATGTGATTGCTTAACCCAACAACACTAGACTAATCCTCTTAAGCCCCACCCCATCATTATCTCATTTCCTCCCAACTATCCCTGCAACCCACTTAACTCTCATTAATGTTAACCTAATCCCCCTATGAAGATGTCCCGGGACAACTTAGTTTGTAGACAAACTTCATTTGCCCCGGTCCCCTTCAATAATACACATCACACCAAATGACATTTGATGACATTTATTAGATTTCCATAACATAGCTTTGATCACCAACTTCATTACAACTATTCATGATATAATTGATTCTAAACACAGCATAACATCCTTGTAATGTTAATCAGGGCAGCGTAACTACTCACCCTGCCCCAGTAAGCAGCGTCCATACCTCTACTCACTTACTTTACTTATGAAGCAGCGTCCCATCTCACTTCACTGTTAATCAGGGCAGCGTACCTACTCACCCTGCCCAACAAGCAGGGTCCATATCTCTGCTCCCTTACTTTACATATGAAGCAGCATCCCTTCATGCACCATCCATTGAAATACCTTCCACCAAATAAGCACCATCCTTACCTCAGCTTGGTTATCTATTCAGCAAGCTTCCTCCAACTACTCATTTCCTTTCCCCAGATCCTTGAAATGAACATACAGACATCAGAGGGGGAACAGAAGAGGGCAAGCCTATCCCTCTTCTCCGCCAACCAACCTACCCAGGCTGTTCCCCCTCCCTTCTACCCAAAATTGTTCAATCCACTTCCTAAAAAGGGAATGGTCCCCATAATGGGAAGGGTCAAGCCAAACATCATTTTGTGTACCCCTTATCTGGAAAGCACCTTGGAATCCTGTCAGCCTCCAATCCATGCCATCACTGAAACCCACCCCAATGAAACTAAATAAAGTAGGAATACCGTGACCCCGTTATAACACTGGAACATCCACACCAAGAGAACACATACCCTTTTAGCCCTCTGCCTTCAAAGCTGAAATCATGGCTCAACCTGGATGTATTGACAGCCTATAACCACAACAAAACCACAAACTATAACCCCTTAAACTCAAGACGGCACCCAATCAAACAACTAGTAGCAAGTCTCTCACCCAAAACCCTGTTAACCGTAGCATATCACCTTAACCCACCCACTACCCAGTTCTATATGTGCAACAACTCCCTTACTGTAGGGAACAGTCTAATTCCAATTTTAATGCCCTACCTTAGCTAGCAAAAACTAGCACCCCTTGACCTAGTTCCCGAAAGCCTGCCTATGCTCAGCAATGAAATACTCTACATACTCAGCCATAAACACCCCAATTCGCTCATTACTGAACCATTCTTAACCCCTGTTTGGCCCTGACCTTTCCCCTGGAGAGCTCTTTCCTTATATTACCTACAACACTAGTAGGCAATTAAGACCTGTCCTACTGCAGCCTTATCCTACACCCAAGTTTCTTTTAAACCTTCTAACTCCCCTGTAACAATGCACCTAGTTTTAAACTACCCCACCAACTGCCTACCTACCATGCTTCCTAAAACTCTACTCACAATATTGACAAGAGCCATAGGGCTTTAACCTAAGTCCTGTGCTCCTATGAATATCGTAACTACTCATCCCATGGGATCCCCACACTTTCCATAACCATCCCCACCCATTAGCCCCTTGGCCCACTCTGCCTACCTCTTCCTTACTTGCCCCCTATACCAATGCAATACTCAGCTCCCACTAATTGAACACAGAGATCTATTGTGTCTTAAGGTGATTACTCAGACCCACTTTGAGCCCCATTCAGGTGGCAAAACATCTGACCTATCAGAACGTTACCTTTCAGATCCCCTTTCAAGCCACTGCATGATGCCTTCTGCCCTTCAGCAATTTCAGTCAATAACTGTTGCCATCTTGAGCTCCCCATGTGTAGCAGTTTTGCTTGCCACTGCTTTAATCATCTTTGAATTCACTGTGTATTGCCACCTCTGGTACTTGGCAGACCACCACCTAATGACCCCACCACTTAATCTTCACCAAAGCATGATCATCTGTGAACTCACTGCATCTCACCCCTGGAACTCAGCACACCATCATCTACAAAGAAAAGGAAAAAATTAACCCTCTAATAGGAATGAGAAGGCTCCACATTATACCCACATATTCCAAACTACAGCCACAGCGTTCCAAGACCCCATCTGCAAGAAAGGAAAAGACATGTAAAACATCAAAAATACATAACAAATTCCAAGACAACCTATCCTGCCAACCTGGGAAGGAATATGTTCCACCGACATTCCATCTATAACAAAGCAGCCATAACTGAAGCAATGCTTCCTATGACCCTATCAAATACCCAAGATAAATTTAACTACCAGTGGAATATAGTAAAAGTAAACCCCACACCTGAAAGGACCTATCCCTATCCACAAGCCAGGTAACTTTACATTCCCAGACCACCAAAGCTGTTGAACATGCTACACCTAAAGAAATCCCAATCCCTCAGCACCACATGCTTCAGGGATCTAAACCTTGTCATCACCATGAACAAAACATGCTGGAGGGATTAGGTTCCTGACTCAGAGACTCCTCATACTCTGGAATAGCCTGCCCATACATGTCAAGCAGAGTGCCTCTTTGGTCCTCTTCAAAGGAACCTTGATGACTGAATGGGAGCATCTGCCTAGCTCTTAACCTTCCATCTCCAAATGAGGCACACAAAACACAATGTGGAACAAATGGACACAATGCACACTGTAGCTGTTACAGTTAACAGCATACTCGTTATCCCATTACAATGCTTTATTAGTGTCAGTGGGTCAGAAAACAGCACACTCAATGAGACACTAAGAGTAAGATGGCAAAACTGCAATCAGCATCAGACTCAGGGACCATTAAGCAAACTATCTCTTGAAATGCTGCAACAAGCCCAAGTCCACTCTGTATGCGGTCATCGCTATTCTACTCCCACTGATGCTCGCCAAGATTCCCCAAATCCTGAGTGGCCATCACAGCAACTTCCCTGTAAACCGGTAACCTGCCTGCTGACGAGATAGAAATACTCCACCCTACCCACTCGTACCCTTCTGAAGCCCCTACTGCAAAATTTGGATGAGGCTTGACCTAAGCCCCAACCTGGGGACAGATTTAAATATTGGTGCTATAAATATGGAAAGTTGCTAAATTAACTGGATTGCACTTAGCATGCACTTTTCCGAAGGATACAACGTTGGTAATACCAATGCATAGCTTAAAATCATTTATTAAACAAATTATAATTTTATCTTACATTGGCTCACTGCCAAACTAAGGCAAACTCTGGAGCTTAGCATCCACCATTTTAGCTATATAGAAAATGACAAACTCCCATTTCACAACTCAAATGCCTATGCAGAACTGTACGGATCGTCAAATTCTTTTTAGATATCTGTGTTATAAAACCACACAAACACAAAACAGACTATGGTAGTCTTCCCCATTACCCAACAGTACTTAAAACAATTGACTTATAAAGCAGCTCTGAGAAATATTACATAACTCTTCCAGCATGCCCACTCTGCTGCCATGAAACATCAGTTGCAGACTCAGACAAAAACAGTTAGACCCTGTCACTAAACTTTAATTTTCTGCAAATAAAGCTTAGTTCTCAGCTACCAAGGCTTTATTGAGTGTAACCTGATGTACTCCTCCCTCACCGGCCACAGATGCCTGATACCTTGCATTCCTTGCCTCCATGTCTTCTTTAGATGGGTTAACATTGGGAACTCAAAGTGGTACAAAGGCTCAAGCAAATGGGCAATAAATATCGCCATTTCACCTACCCATAACTACAAACTAATTAGTACATGGGGACAGAATTCACTGCGCATGCACCGCCTGCGACTGTTATTTGCAGGCAACTAAAAAGCATCCGACTAGCACTTATCAATACTCAGTAACCCCACACACTGCACAAACCTGCCTGACCTCACTGTCAAACAGTCCGCCTTGAAGCCTCTTTTCTTTCTCTTCACTCAGCTGCAACTAAGCATTGACCCTGCCATTCCTCTAACAAACACGACCAGTATCCAACCGCCAAGCAAAAAGGGGAGAACAATGCCGACACCAGAAACAACAAAAACCAGCCTAAAGCCAACACTCATACAAGCCTTCAAATCTCACCAAAATGCACAACTGCAAACCCCCAAGAGCACCAGCCTCCAGCGTTTTTTTTTTTTTTGACCGCAGAGACTAGACAATGCAACCAGCATGCATCTCCTGTAGCAAAAGATGCTCACAACTCCAGCTGAGGGCAATTCACTGCAGAACTCTCTTCCAACCCCCCACAACCAATAGTGACAACATGGGCAGCAACTGCAACATGCGACCCACTCCCTGTACAAACCAATAGCCGATCCAGATACCCAAAACTATTGTCGGACCTAGGAGGGTGCAAGTATACCGGAAACAAACTAAATTACAGCAAAATGTAACCTGATGGCCTTCACCACGCACCAGCCATCAAACAAACCCCAATTCAACAAGCCCGGCGAGAACCAAAAAAACAAAAACAAAAAAAACCCTCTACTTCTCAGCTGAATGCACCAACGAAAGTGTAAATTTGCACAAATGCATACATGTTGGGAAGTCCTATCCTCTCCAAGGCAACCCTGATCCTAACCACCATCCATTTGCTGATGGCTGTAAGACTTAGACGGTCACCTGTAAAGCACCGAAACCTGAACCGGCCACGAAGTCCCATGCAGAGGGGAGAGTGGAAACTAGAAACAAAAGAAGGGTGTGCTTGCATGTGTGTGTGTGTACGCATATGTGTAAATCACTAACACACTTTTGCATTAGCGCTTGCTTTCAGGCAATGTTCTTTTAAGTAAATTTTTCTCCTGCATTACCATCTCACTGTGAGGGCTAAAATGGGGATTAACACTGCTATTGACTTCTATTGTGATGTACTTTTTTTTTTTTAATTGACATACATAACAACCCACAAGGCATTTTCCGAAGTTGTCCTGTCACTCTCCTACTCTAGGAAAATTAGATTTTGTTAACTAATATCTTTCCACATGAATCTTAGCTCCACAACATGAAAATTATTTGCCTGTCATCCAGACATGTGCAGTGGCCGCAGGCATCCAAACGTGGGAACCTGAAAGAACAGGAACGCCATAAACGCTCTACTCAAAATAAGGCATGCCACTTCTGAAATGCAGCTGAAAACCGCCACGTAACGACTTCCGTTTAAGAACCAACCAGACACAACTCGACTAGCCAGCCATGCCCAGTGTAGAAAAGCCTACCTGCCTGCTCAGTGAGTCCCCACCTGCCAGAAGACCGCGAAACAGCACCAACCATCACCCACGACTCCAGTGAGCCCAATGCAGCCACAGCAGTCCTGAAAACCCACAACACGCTACCACCAACGAGCCAAAAACACCATCCACAATAAAATTAAATAAATCAAATTATAAAATAAAATAAATCAAATTGCCAACCCCAAGGCTTTTTTTTTTTAAATGAACAAATTATGACTGGATTGAAAACAAGTTATCATAACCACCAACCTCCGCAATTGAGCCTCACTCACCTCTTCATACCCCCCCATTCCAAGGCCTACCAGACCACTAATACCTTCAGGTCGTCACAGACGAGAGCCTGCTGTAGCAAGTTCACACCAAAATGTGATTGCTTACCCAACTACACCAGACTAATCCTCTTAAGCCCCTCCCCATCATTATCTCATTTCCTCCCAACAATCCCTGTCTCCACTTAACCCTTTCACCTCCCCAACCCACTTAACTCTCCCTAATGTTAACCTTATCCCCCTATGAAGATGTTCCGGGATAACTTAGTTTGTAGCCAAACTTCATTTTGTATACAGTGATTTAGCATCAACAGTCACCCAATAGTAATCACTCTGCCATCTAATCTTAGCTAGCTCATTTAATAAATTCTGTGTATTTGAAATATGTGCAGGAACCTTACATAAATATTTTTTCAAGTGGAAATCCAAAAGGATACCAACATTACTAAGGTAGGAACCCACCACAGAAATAATAGGCCTACCAGGAGGTTTGTTTAAAATTGTTTGTATCTTAGGCAAAGCATTTATAATAAGGGGTTATTGGTTTCTTGATATGTAACTTCTTCACATCCTTTTAATCAAGAAAACCCAAATGCTCTCCCCTTTCTAATAATGCCAACAACTCCTCATTATAACTTACTACAGGGTTCCTAGATAAACATTTATATTCATCTTGGCATCTCAATAAGTCAGGTGTCATTTCACAATACATCTTTTTGTCCAAAATGATCCAGTTTCCACCTTTGTCAGCACATTTAAATATAAATTCAGTTTTTAACTGTTTTAAACTTTTTAGTGCTAGCCACTCATTCTTGGTTAAATTGTAAGACTTATTCTTCTTCAAAAACATACTAAAATCAGTTGAAATTTCCTTATATACATTTTTTTTTAAATAATGCAATGGCAGGTACATTTATCATAGGTACAAATTTGTTCCCTAATGGTAAAGTGTCCTGTTTGTATGTGCCTTATCCGCTGCAAAGAACTGTTTGTATGTGCCTTATCAGCTGCAGTGCCCTGTTTGTGTGTGCTCACCAGCTGCAGTGTCCTGTTTGTGTGTGCCTAATCAGCTGCAGTGTCCTGTTTGTGCGTGCCTCACCAGCTGCAGTGCCCTGTTTGTGTGTGCCTAATCAGCTGCAGTGTCCTGTTTGTGTGTGCCTAATCAGCTGCAGTGTCCTGTTTGTGTGTGCCTAATCAGCTGCAGTGTCCTGTTTGTGTGTGCCTCATCAGCTGCAGTGTCCTGTTTGTGTGTGCCTCATCAGCTGCAGTGTCCTGTTTGTGTGTGCCTCACCAGCTGCAGTGTCCTGTTTGTGTGTGCCTCACCAGCTGCAGTGTCCTGTGTGTGCCTAATCAGCTGCAGTGTCCTGTTTGTGCCCTATCAGCTCTAGTGTCCTGTTTGTGTGTGCCTTATCAGCTGCAGTGTACTGTTTGTATGTGCATTCTCAGTGGCAGGGAACTGTTTGTATGTGCCTTAGCAGCTGCAGTGTCCTGTTTGTGTGTGCCTGAACAGCTGCAGTGTCCTGTTTGTGTGTGCCTCACCAGCTGCAGTGTCCTGTTTGTGTGTGCCTCACCAGCTGCAGTGTCCTGTTTGTGCCTAATCAGCTGCAGTGTCCTGTTTGTGCCTTATCAGCTGCAGTGTCCTGTTTGTGCCTTATCAGCTCTAGTGTCCTGTTTGTGTGTGCCTTATCAGCTGCAGTGTACTGTTTGTATGTGCATTCTCAGTGGCAGGGAACTGTTTGTATGTGCCTTAGCAGCTGCAGTGTCCTGTTTGTGTGTGCCTCACCAGCTGCAGTGTCCTGTTTGTGTGTGCCTCACCAGCTGCAGTGTCCTGTTTGTGTGTGCCTCACCAGCTGCAGTGTCCTGTTTGTGTGTGCCTCACCAGCTGCAGTGTCCTGTTTGTGTGTGCCTCACCAGCTGCAGTGTCCTGTTTCTGTGTGCCTAATCAGTTGCTCTATACTACCTTGATTAGTTCCTCTCAGCCTGCATAAGCAGCAGCTTTAATCTAAGATGCCTCTGGACTGCTAAGTTTCTGTGTCTGTCTTAGAGAGATCAGCCACCCTGTGAATAAACCTTGTTTTTTTTTCTTGTCTCTCTCATACCATCCTTTCAGTCACTATCTTAACTTTATGGCCATAGGTGAGGATGGGGTATTGGCACATTGATATCTTTGCTTTGTGATGGAATTATAACTTCACAATCATAATGCAATATATTACCTGCGTTACTGTCACAGCATTGCCCATTTTTTTTCTGTTGTTTATATCCTAGGTATAGAATTAAATGTGCAACACGTACAAAACAGTTTATCACAGCAAAGGCCTCTACATTGATAGCTAATATAAAATACATACATCATTGTGGACACAGTTATCTTCTTTGCTGGCTCAGTTGTACTGCTTTAATTTCATTTATTTGAAGCCTTGGTATTTGTTGCATTTTTAAAACTGAATTTATAAACATTGGTTATCATGGTGTATGCCAAGCTTTTGCTAAGTTCAGTGTATGCATTCAGTCCTTGTATGCTGTAGCATGTCAGCCTTGTAGTCTACTAATATATCAGAACAAGTAGTGCAGGAGGTGGAATTATTTATCTGTAAATTGTTACTTAAATGCATATCATTGTGTAAAAATGTTCCACTTGTCAAAACTGTTTGACAGCAAAATAAAGTGTTATCAGGTCCTATTAAAATGATTAGTCGCAAGTACATTGTCTTGAGGTGGAAGCCAGCATCCTCTTTTTAACTTGAGTATGAGTTCTATATGGGTTATTTGTATATTGTGCAGGTATAATGCAAGAATGAGGCTGGATTTTGTTTTTCATTTTTCATTTCTTTTCATATTTTTCTCTGAAAGTTGAAATGTGCTCACTTTAGATTAACCAAAGCAATAATTGTAGGAAAAGCCGGTGCCAAATTAACTGTTCTCCAATGCTGCGTTTCAGAAAGAATATACTTGGGCAGGTGTACAGTTCTAATAATATAGAGTGAATTGTTGCTGCTGTTTTGTAACAGAAAAAAAAGGAGAATTGTTAGTGGCAAGTCTGCAGGAAAAAAATTATAAAAGTCAAGGAGAGAAAATATGGCTACAATAGGTTTCAGAGCTGATGAGATGTGATTCTTCCCTGCAAATGTGTGTATGGGGGTTAATATCTAATAGCTCTACCTGTATTGTATCATGGGAAATCTTAGAAGAAAGTACTGGAAATCTTATTAAAAATACTGCCAAGGAATTTGACAAGAAAAATATGACAGATGCTTTCAAGTTATACTTTGAAATAATGACATTGTTAATGTCCAGATGAGTATCTGCTTGCAGAGAAATATGTACAGTAGGCGTAAGGCATACTATGAAGATGTGGGCAATGAACATCTTAAGCAGGTCATTATTTAAAGGCAGTGGATGACCTTAGAAATGTGAAGGAGAGGTGAAATGGTATTTTTATCGCCTCTTTGTGATCACAAGTCTTAAGCTAGAGCTTTGGCTACAAGCCTAGATTTGAATAGGAGTTAATGTCGAACCCAGTCTATCCTGTTCTGTATTTGCTGAAATGTCCCCAACAAAAAGTCCATTTCATGGTCGAAAAGGATCATTCTGACCAACTCTTTCCAGGTCAGTAGGTGAGTATATGCTAAAGCACAAACAATTGCCTTTTTGAATTTAATTACAAAATAAAGCACCTTTTGAAGAAAGTATTAAGGAACTCTTCTCCAAAGTGCTTCAGTTTGTTAAATGATCCCATTGGGTAAAGTTCTTAAATTTTGGCTGAATTCACTCAGATAGTGTTGTCACCTCACAGTAAGATGTTGTCCTGTTCGATTCTCAGCTAGAGCGTCTTCTGTGTGGAGACATGCGTGAATGGGCGTACCTTCGTTGAAGATTGTGCGTCAGAGCTGGCAACTTGGCACGTAAAAATCTACTGCCAATCATTAGCGGACCAAAGTTCTGCTGTGGTGACCCCTAACCGGGAAAAGCCAAAAGACACAACATTACCTATGAGGTAATGGAAGCTAATTTCATGTGTTAATCTTTCGTGTCTTAAAAAGACTTGCTGCTATGAATAAAAATAAATACATTGTGTAGAGAATGATTTTAAAAGTAGCAATGATAAGATTTTTCAGGAAATGCTAGTTGAACATTACAGTATCACAGCTCTGCTAGACCCACAGTACACCATGATCTGCTTCTCCTGCTATAGTCAACGTGAACTTTTAAACTGCAGGAAGAAAGGTAGGTACTTCCGTATTATCACAACCAGATTCCGAACAGGAGGAGTGTCGAATTTCCAAGCCCTTCTCCTGCCAGAATGAGTCATATATAGGTCGCCAAGGTCTGGAAAACAAGTTGACATCTAAATGTGAGAAATTACTTGTTTTCTTCCGAAAAGTAAACTTAAGCACCACCTGTCATACGTTTCAAGTCTCTGGGATTTTGCTTGTAATTATTGTTCTTCAGAGAATGCATGCCAACACACAACACATTGTTCTGTTCACTTTATAAGTGAACGACTGTAATATTTGCAAATTGTTCTTTGATTTTAAGTGCACATATATAACTGAAACTCCTTGAACCAAGCCACCCCAATGTGACAAATTACTTGCTTTTTTCAGACAAGCAAAGTACGTGCTGCCTGTCATACGTTTCAAGTCTCTGAGATTTTGCCTCTAATCATTGCTCTTCAGGGAATGCATGCCGATACAAATCTTGTTGTTCTGTTCACTTTATAAGTGAGCTACTTCAATATTTCCTAATCCTCTAAGTGCACATATGTAAGTGAAACTCCTTCAGCCAAGCCAGTGGCCCTCAGCTTTGTATGTATGAATGCGTACAGCCTGACCCTTCAGACTGTGGGTCCCCATGGAAATGCCCCTGGACATCCACTGAAGAAGCATTTTAACAATATACATTTTCACTGTTCTGCTTTTAACATTTGTATTGAAATGTTTTATAATATACATTTGAATGTATTTCGACCAGAAAATGTACTGTTCGTGATGAAACTGACCTGTGAAGACGTACTTGGAATCAGGTTGCGATAACATGCAAGTACCAAAATGCATTCTGGGGTTTGATATTCAATAAAAACAGCATTATGGTTGAAGCCTTTTCACCCTCTCCTATGCAGTCACTGCTATTTGTTCTGAAGCAGATTCTTCCATACATTTTGCAGCCGGCTCTTTTTGTTGAGGTGTTATCCTTGAAACCGGAGTGTTTCTTTTTAAAATATATTTGTTATTTAGCAGAGGCAAAAACTTCCTGGAGTGAAAAATCTACTAAAGAATATCTACATCTTAAATATTTTTCTGTATCCTTGAGACTATTTCCATTCCTATAAAATATACTACCACCTCTAAGTAAATCAAAATTTAGCTGCTTTTTCTCATGCCGTGACATTTCTAATTCTGTTCAGTTTACTTAGTTCACACCTTGTTGACTTTGGACGAAATCTTTAGAAACTAATTTGTCTTCTTGGTTGCTACATATACTGACTGTCTAATTTTAGGATTTTTTTGGGGGTGGGGGTGCTCAGGAAAAGCCCATAGCCAGTTATTTACTGCAGTTCCATGTTTCTCTTCCACTAAGGTCATTAAAATGTTAAGTCTGTGAGGATTCAATTGTCTTCACCTTTGTAGTGTCGCTAACATCTCAAAGAAAAGCTGAGGTGGAATTTCAGGAAACCAAACAGCACTAGCTGTCACAGGAAATTAATTAGGAAGGAGTTTTTGCAGTTAACTAATAATTCATAAAAATGCATTTCATGCAATTGTCTGCAGCTGAACGAAAAGGCTCATTGCAGTATCTATAAAAGAAAGCAAAGAGCCCAAACCTATGAGTCAATGGGAAATTGTTTCAGAATATAAGGTCATAGTGTTAGTAAATGTTGCTTCTGTGACTGACTAACTGCAAAGGAGGTCTTGAATGAAGTTATTGGTCAGCGTAGTCTTAACTTCTATGGACAGAGACCTTACTGCAGGAAGGATGCAGGTTAGCTTAAAAAAGATCAATATGTTTTCGTCTACTAGGCCTTCATGATGTAAAAAAAAAAAAAAAAACTATATAAATATATATATATATATATATATATATATATATATATATAGTGTGTGTGTGTATTGATATGGTTGGTACGGGGGTGGGGGCTTACTGCCGCAGAAAAATACTGTTTTTATACTAATGGCATTTGTCTAATATGTTTACTTATTTTCTTTTGTTTCTTTTATTTCTTATGGGTTAAATGATTTGAGTTTCAATTGTTTGATATGAATCATTTTTTTTTAGTTTTTGACCATATTGATCCTTTAAATACTGGTGAAACAACAAGCTTACATGGCCCAGACTTCTGCAAGTTGTTGTGAATTGCACTATCTGTTCTAGAAGCAATGTTGTTACTCTGTGATTATTTAAATGTCAGGAAATGTAATTGTGCCAGTTTAGCAAAGAGTAACTAATGCCTTTCGGCTTTTCCCAGTTAGGGGTCGCCACAGCGGAACTCCGGTCCGCTAATGATTGGCAGTGGATTTTTATGGTGCCGAGGTGCCACCTCAATGCTCAACCTTCAAAGAAGACACACCCATTCATGCATGCACCTACCTGCATGTCTTTAAACATCACTCGACCACGAGGAGAACATGCAGACTCTACACAGAAGGCGCTCCAGCTGAGAATTGAACCGGAGAACCTCTTGCTGTGAGGCAACAATGCTAATCACTGCACCACCGCGGCCTGCCAACTGCAGAATTAAGCTTGTTTTGAGCTTATTGGATTAATACTCTTTGCCAGTTTAACAAAGAGTATTAATCCAATAAGCTCAAAACAAGCTTCATTCTGCAGTCCTCAATTTGATACCCTCATTTCCCGTTTGCCCTACTGTATTTACTGGTTTAGGCACTTGGGCTTCAGGCCAGTTATTTTACATTAAGAAGGTTCGTGGTCTGCACTCTTGTGGGAGAAGAGGCTGGACTCTGCCCTTCTGAGCTGGGAATTTTCTGGTTAAAGGTTTATAGTGCCTGAATATTTGAACTGTATCTTACTGAAATTGGTTCACCTTGTTTGCTCTAGCATAGACTAGATCCAGGCCTACTGAATCTAGCTTTGTTTATATGCTTGTTGTTTGTTTGCTTGTTATTTCCCTGGAAGCTAATTCACCTAATACGCAACTTCTCAGCGCTTCTGTGGATCACTAGTGATATCTGCATTGCTTACTGTACTTATTTCCTTGTTTCACTTGAAAGAAAGTTACTGTTTGTCGTTTTGCATTTAGTTACTTGTAACACATTGCACTCAAGTTACCTGGCACTTGCTCACTAAAGCAATTATATAAGTCAGCACTAAAATTAAAAGCACTACACCCTCACTCCCCACTGGCCCTTGTTTTCAATTAAGGATTTCCCAATATTATTCTAGCATGTCCAAAGGTCAGTTGTCAATCTCCTCTCGGTCCAGCTGGTGAATCTGGGAATCTTGAGGCAATGTTATAACTGCCTCATGTACACAGACAACCCTCTCCTCCTCCCACATAACACAAATACTTGCGAGATGCAGCTATTTAGCCAAACTGGAGGCTGAGCTCTCTCAACTCAGGACTGGCAAGACCAGACAGGAGGAGAAGGCAACTACACACACCACAAAACCAGCCTCACATAATGCTACCACTCCACTGAATCAAACACATAAACACACAAAGACATACTCGGAGGCTCTGAGGTAAAATTTACCTAAACAGCAGAGGCCTCCAAAGCAGACACCCAAACAACTGCTACCTCAAGACACCCCACAAGCAACACATAAACCACAAAAGCAGTGTGCAAAGCAGTCACAGCCCTTAAGGCCAAATACAACACCAAACATACTTGTCATAGGTGACTCCATAGTCAGACACACTGACGTCCCACTCACCAGGCTGAACAAGGAGAGGGTCACAGTAAGCTGCCTATTGGGCTAGAATCCGCCACATAACACAAGCACTGGGTCACTCCGCAGCAAGTACAAATATGACACAGTCATTGTCCATGCTGGTGTGACCGACCTGAGACGTACCTCCCTGGACTGCATGAAAAGAGACATAGAGGAGCTCTCTGATTATGTAGCCCAGGCAGGTATGACCCTAACCCTGAGCAGTATCCTTCCTTCACCAAGAATGATGCCACAATATAGAGACAAGATGATCAGCTTTAACAATTGGCTTAATGTCTGGTGTCATTCAAACGGATCCAGTGTCTGTCTGCCTGGGATGACATGCTTGACAAGCCACGCTGCTTCGCAAGGGACGGCTTGCACCTGTCACCCCTGGGATTCCGGATATTGGCTAAGGCTCTTGCCACCCCATAGTGCCTTTTAGGCAAGGCTCAAATTCTAAACCTACCACCCTAGAAAACAAAAATGGGAAGAAATTGAGGGTAATGCTGCTCAATGCCAGAAGTCTAAATCTCAAAATGCACGCACTCGAGGCCCTTCTCAGTATGGAGAACATCGATGTCTGTGCTGTAACTGAAACCTGGTTCAAGGCTCCTGAGAGCACCCGGCACTATTAGGTTTTACCTCATATCATGCGTTCCGGCCCCAAAACCCGGACCACTCCACAAAAGGAGGGTGTGTATCCATATTCATAAAGGATACTCACACCTCCAGGTTGGTGGCAATGCATGAAGTTTGGAAACCATCCAGGTGCAACTAACCATAGGCAAAACTGCTCTACAAATTGTAGCATGCTACAGGCCACCCTCTCAAACTCAGGAACCCCACACAGCCTTCCTGAAGACACTGGAGGGTATAAATGTATCTCCAAACACCATCATATTGGGTGACTTCAACTACCCGAATATAGACTGGGAACATTACTCAAGCCCTAACTTTCTAGCCCAACGGTTCCTGGAGTTCATAAATTCAAATGCCATGGAACAGCTAGTCACTGTTCCCACGAGAGGAGAAAATATACTAGATCTCATTGTCACAAACATGGGGACAAAATGCTCCACACCGGAAGTATATCCCTCATTGGTGAGATCTGATCATAAACTAATCTCACTGGAAATCCACATTCCGCCCCCACCCCAAACAAAAAAGACCATAGTGAAGAACTTCTCTAAAGCAAACTTCACACTACTCAAGACTGGTGTGGTATCCTTCAAGGCCCCTGAGTCAGAGGAAACCACAACCCAAGCTGCGGAAGCCCTTACAAATGCCTTCTATGAACACCTCCAGGACTGCATGGATCAGGCAATCCCAAATAAAACCAAGACTCTTTCCACAAAGGGCAAACGTCCAGTCTGGTGGACCCCAGCCATTAACAAACTTTACAATAAGAGGAGAAAGCTATTACATGATAGAACAAAATCCATAAAAGGGAAGTCACCCCTGATCATTATTAGTAAAAAATACGAGCACTCATAAAATCAACTAAGGCCAATTTTGAGAGAAAAATTGCCATGGATTCAAAGGACAATCATAAGGCCTTTTTCAGCTATGTTAGGAACCTGGGTGGAAACTCACAGATATGCTCAGAATTAGTCCAAAATGATACAAAAATCACTGAACCCACAGACATTGCCAACATACTGGCAGACAGGTTCAGTGCAAACTTCACCCCTCTCCCCTAAAGGAGAGATAACTATCCCAGCCGAGTGTAGCCTCCCGGACATCTCAAATGCGCAGGTGAAAGCTGCTCTCTCTAAAGCTAAAAACACAGCATCAATGGGACCGGATGGTGTCCCCGGCTGTGTGCTACACGAGCTAAATGAGGAATTAAACCCGCACATAAGGCAGCTGTTTAATCTCAGCCTTACCACAGGATCGTGCCCAAGGAGTGGCGTGACGGCAACTGTGGTCCCACTCCACAAAGGTGGCCTCACGGACCCTGGTAATTACCGCCCCATAAGCTTAACAAGTCTAGTCTGCAAAGCTATGGAGAGGATCATAATGGAGCTCATAAACAAAGATATAGGGGACTTGCAGACATTGGACCCGACCCAGTTTGGCTTTGTCAAGGGAAGATCATGCCTTTTGAACTTGGTCGACTTCTTGAAATAGTCACCAAGGCCATTGATGAGGAAAGGCAGTCCATACAGCCTACCTTGACCTTGCAAAGGCTTCGACACAATACCCCACTCGGGTATTGTAGAAAAACTTACCAGCTTAAATGTAAACCCATATGTCACAAGATGGGTTGCAAACTGGCTTAAGGACAGAACCCACAGGGTTAGAGTTGCTGGCGCTGTGTCAGACTCCAAGCCGGTCACAAGTGGTGTCCCACAGGGCTCGGTCCTTGGCCCCTATTGTTTGGCATCTACTTCTCAGAAGTACAGGCCAACATGGGAGGACTTTGGCTGACAAAGTTTGCAGATGACTGCAAACTGGGCCATAGTGGAAAGTGCATCGGACACGGATATCCTTCAGAAGGGACTCACTGAAACAGATAGCTGGTGCCAGAGCCATGGCCTGAAGTTAAACGCCAAAAATGTATAGTCATACCCTTCGGGAAAAACAAGGTAACCCCAAGCTACCATATAGGTGGCAATCCACTAAGCACAGAAGAGGTTATCAGGGACCTGGGGACCCAGGTTGACAGTGGCCTTTCTTTTGACACTCACATTGCTAAAGTGGTTAGAAAGACCTTCTACATTGCCCACCTGATCATGAAGGGATTCACATCCAGATCTAGTGAGGTCATTGTTCCCTGTACTCTTCACTTATCAGACCAATGATCGAGTACAATGCCCCATTCGGGATGTATCTCACCCGACATCTGCAGCAATTGGAGAGACCCCAAAGTTCCTCACCAAAAGGATAAAGGGACTCCAAAATCTGTCATATGCTGCCAGATTGAAGAAACTCCAGCTCTATTCAGTCGCATACCGTCTGCTCAGAGGTGACATGTGCCTGACATACAAGGCCATGTCCAACCCGGAATTAATGGACATGCTCCACCTCAAAAATCGAAATCCACCAAAACCACTAGAGCAAGCGACTTAAACCTTAGCACGGATATAAATAGGACGTGCTGGAGGGATAGATTTATCACTCAGAGACTCCCTATGCTGTGGAATAAAATCCCGGTCCATGTGAGGCAGAGCACCTCGCTGACTCTGTTCAAGAGAAATCTAGACCTGTGGATGGGAGGTCGTAGGTTTACCCCGGGAATCATCTCTGGGTCACTGCTGGACAGAGGCACAACAAACTAATGGGCACAGTATTTTTTCATATAAGGGGTGGCGTAAGCCACAATAATTTGGGCTAGGCTTATAAATGCCTTAGGGCAGATAGCCTAGTATAAACCTATGAACCTATGAACCTATGTATGACTGTCAGCAGTGCTCCTTGGTAAGCTCTGGAAATTATCTTGCCCATAATGAATTTGCACTGTTAAAAAAATGAATAAACTAAAAAAACATAAAATAAAAATATGGCCTCAGGTATACAGATTAGCATGTTACCTAGAAATCCTGAGAAGTTGTATTAATGTAATGTTCGACTTACTGGCTACGACCCTTCGACAAAAAAGACATTTTTCACTGACATTAAAGATTGTTACCTGTTGAAACAGTGGAAAACTAAACAGCAATATAGGATGTTTTACTCTAAAGACAAAATTAAATAATTAAAATTCAAAAAATATTAAGCACACTGATTCTGCAGTAGAGCATTTAAACAAAATTATTTTAAGGTAGAATTAAAACAACTTTATTCTTGGCGGTCAAAAAACTACTGTCATCAAAACCATGTATACTTCTCAAAAGAAAATTACAGTAATTTTATGAAGTATTCTTTTCCTATAGATAATGTTAAATACTGTGAACGTGACTTCTTTAGGTGAGGGTGCTGATCTTGTTGGCATAAAAATGAAACATATAACCACAGTCCAGCTTATTTCATCCATTTTCTTTGCTGCATTAACACCTTCACTGAAAGCATGTCTCTGCCTTCTGAAAAGAAAGGCATAGCCTGTGTTATTCTAGGTGACTAGGCAGAGACCAGAGCATCCATAGAATAGAAGGACAGCTTCTATCTTAAACACTGTTTATAAAGTTATCGGTATCACTATTCAATAATAATAGTCTTTCTTTCTTCGAATACTTAATACAATGGAAACTGCTTGTTTTATATGATGCAAACAAGGTCAAAATAGAGTTAATTGTTTTTAATCCAGAAAGCAGAATTATTAACATTTGTAAGGCAAAAAATAAATTTAATATTTTGATGCACATACTGAATGTTGCACACAAAAATTGGATAGTCTCAGTGACTGCTCATTTTCTCATGCTAAGCCTACGATGTACATAGTGTGATACATACCACTTTAATTTGTATTTCATAGCAGAGTAATAATTATTTACAAATGATCGCTTATGTAATATATCCCTAGAAAATATATTAAGTCACTTTATAAGATGTACATTGGAGAATCTGAGATATAAATGCAACCTGTCATGGTGTGATGCTTTGCGTAAAAAGGCAAAATTAGATAAGTTATTACCCTACAAATCCTTTACTACTTCAGAGATTATTTTTATGCATGTATTTATGCACTGTAATTTTTATCCATAGAAGAAGAAATTGAACAGCACATGTTGAAAAGCCATATTTGCAAAGCTCTGATTGTTTAACTCTGACAGGGTATGTGTTCTTTTACTGTTTATGTTTTGGTTATTTTCTGTACGATGTTTGAACTGACAAAAAAGACTGTTGCCTACATGTTTCCAAGAAAGACTAAAGTATAATTAAAGCTAAGTTTAGATAAGAATAGATACTTGATCGAATTTAACATTCTTTCCCAGTTATTATATACAGTCTGTTTTATTACTTCTTCCACTGTTTAGGTAAAGATTGGTGGGAAGGTAACTAGGGATAACTGCAGTTAAGTATCAAGAAAATAGGCACAAGGAAGCTGGAATTTACTGAAGATCTTTAGTAACGAAACATAGTAAATAGACAGGGAGATGTAGCAGAGTGGGATGAGGTCAAGCAGAAGTATGGGGCGCAGATTAGAGACCGCCTTCTCTACTAAAGATTGCTGTCAGAGTATATGAAAAGAGAAAATGATAGGGAACGTGTAAGTGAAAGGCGATCGCTGGTCGAGATTATAGTTGTGTCTAGAACAGAAGCTGCTGTTAAAAAAGGGATAATTAGCACGGCATGTAAAATACTGCATGATAACTATTAGAATTGGTGAGAGAAGGTCAGGGAAGAGAGACTGGAAAGGTAATTTCATAGGACCAATGTGAGGACTTCTGTATGGCTCACAAGTATACAATGAAATCCAGAAATGTTGGCACTTTTGCTTGCAAGTATTTGAATATATATTTTTATACCCAAAACAGGTGTAGGATCATTTTTTTTCAGGTAAATAACAAATACCGAAGGGGTGATGGAAAAGGGAGAGGTACTTAAGAACATGTTTTGGGGAGTGTAATGAGTTGGCAGATTTTAACAATTCCTAAAGAGTACTTTGTCAGACATATTGGAGGAGCAAATGGTTATAATTAAGAAAATTATTCTTTTGAGCTGGGATATAGGATATGAATTGCATAGACAGAGTAAGAGTAAAGAATTAATACTACTAGCTGCCCAGAACATGAATTACTAGAACATGGAAATTAAAATCTTCAACTAATTTTAACTGAAGTACTGAGTATTGTAAAGGTAATACACTTTTCTAAAGATCTTGCCTCCAATTCTTGTAACAGCAACCTACATAGAAATAAATGGAATTTGTGGGAAAAATACATGTAATATAATTTTCAGAAAGAGGAAAAAAGGGTTAAGGGAAGACAGAAACTGAGCAATGTAATGTTGGAGGGAATAATAATTTTTAAAAGGGAAACGTACACTGTATGAAAATACTGACAGATGTCACTAGGGCTTGTTTTCTTTTCTGTTAATATATGTGCACCTATGCCATTGACTAAATTGTGATTTAATAATGACGTTTAAAATATTGGTAGAAAGGGATGTGATCCTGCTTAGACCTGTAAGTAGGGACTTTCCATTGACTTCTCTCCTTTTTGCTTTATATTTAGAGTCAGTGCGCCATGATCTGAGGCAATTTAATTAAATACATTTATTTCAGTTAGCAACAGTTTTGCAGACTTTTTTGTGGTCCTTTACAGTTCTGCAAAATCCTTGTGAAGACCTTCCAATGTTTTAAAACATTAAATAATTTTAGCATTCTGTCAGGCTTTAACATTCAACACTGACACAACAGTATAATTAAGTACCAATTATCCCCTTCCCCTCATTTTAGGAAGTATCAATTTAGCTGGCAAATGCTTTGAAATATCTATGGATTCATATCCATTCTATTTTTCACAGACTCCTAACTGGTTTGATCGTAGGGCAAAATTAAATTAACTTGATTGTAAGTTTTTTAGGATTCTAAACTTTGCTCATAGAATACAAGATATGTAAATAATTAATATACAGTCTGTCTTAAATTTAGCCCAGATAAGATCTATCTCTTTTACTATTTCTCATATTAATTACATTTTAATAAATATTAGGTGGTTTGTTTTGGACAACTAAAGCTATAGGTAATAGTAGCCAAAGTATTTACACAGGAGATGTATTGAGTGCAATTCATTATTGCTTTAACTATAGTATAATTTACATCAGAGATTACGTTGGTGTTTTCTGTTCAAACCCTCCCTGTTTTAGTCTTGAAATATACCTATGCTGTTGAGTCTCTTAGCACAATAAAGCATTTTCCCTAAAATACATCAAATCTGAATACTGTAACCAGCCTTCACTACTTAAGACTGATGTATTAATGCACACAGATCTGGCAGACTGCATAGAGGTTTCCATGGCTGTTTACTGCTGCTCAGTGCACCATAGACATATACACAAGCCTCAGTATAAGAAGTGATATCAGCATGTGCTGAGATCACTTCCTCTCGCCTTACATCTGCTGCTTTCCAGAAGGTAGTAATAACTGTTGCAACAGTGGCACACTGCTTTACACATTCTAAGTAGAACATTTGCTTATAATTAATTATTTATGTAAATAAATACTCATTTTGAGTAGCACACAGAATTACAGTTCTTATTTAAAGGGCACCCCTGAAGTGGATATATACTTAAGCACTCAAGGACTCGCACGTTTTATTCTTGCACAGCACCAGCACACATACCACAACGTTCCTAGATTGATACAAGGCAGAACATCTCTCTTTGTTTGTACTCACTCATGCTGTTTCAGGTCTTATTATATTAATTCAATACAAAGTTCTTCTGTTTGTTGTCTGAGAAAATTGTACCTTCAAACATTTTATGTAGTTACTAGATTACTTATCTTGAAGACGCGGTGGTGCAAGCGGTAGTGTTGTCGCCTCACAGCAAGAGGTTCTCCCGTTCGATTCTCGGCTGGAGTGCCTTCTGTGTGGAGTCGACATGTCCTCCCCACGGTCGAGTGGCATTCGAAAGACATGCGTGAATGGGCATGCCTTCATTGAAGGTTGGGTGTCGGGCTGGCACCTCGGCACCATAAAAATCTACTGCCAATCATTAGCGGACCAGAGTTCTGCTGTGGTAACCCCTAACTGGGAAAAAACTGAAGAAAAACAACAACCAGATTACTTATCTTGGCTCACCATAAGAGCTACTTATTTTGTATGGACTTAGAACACTATGTCAGAGGACAGTTGAAATTGTCTGTACTTAGTTCAGTAAGCCAAAGACACCACTTTCAAGAACAAGGAGACCCATCTGAGTTCATTCTGCATGGTAGTGATGGAAGGAGCCCAGCACATGGACTGATCTAAAAGTCACTTTTAGTAGGCAAGGAGGGAGCTGTAGAGAAACCAATGTAATGTAGCACAAAGCCATATTGTAACCAAATATTGTACCCTTCTCAAAGATGCACCTGCAGTGATGGCTGAACACCTCATATGATGGTTTACCTCCTTAAGAACTACTTTTTGTGAAAGCATCCTACTAATCTGTAATATTTTCATTGCTATTTATCAAACAATATAACTCAACCAGTACTGTTCCAAATGCCTCATTAAAATCAAGTAACCGCCCCCACCCCATGCTTCTAACAATTCCGTGTAATGCAATGTCCTTTCCCTTGTTTTATTTTGCCTGCCACTATTTAACAGAAGCCTTCTTTGATCTGACAACCTCAGACTTGACATCACTGTAGTTGATTTTAGGGGCTCTCATACATGTACATTTCATCTTTGTGTCCCAATCTTTAACTGCTTCTATTCAAGTTGTGTGTCTTGCACACACTGCAAACTGAGTCCATCCTATCTACTAGAATCTCTGATAGGTTTCTTACTTTATTTTCATGTTTGTCATCTAATGTTGCCATCTAACTGAACATGTTGATTGATGTATTACTTAAAGATCTGGTATAAAG
This sequence comes from Protopterus annectens, assembly GCF_019279795.1. Taxonomy (NCBI): domain Eukaryota; kingdom Metazoa; phylum Chordata; order Ceratodontiformes; family Protopteridae; genus Protopterus; species Protopterus annectens. Next base: position 60,560,225 of record NC_056730.1, on the reverse strand, counting down.
TTAAAAGGTATAAGATTCAAAAGTTCTCAGTCTAGATTCGTCACCAATTCCAGATCTCAATCACTGATGCCCCCCCAAGCCCCCACAACAACATTACTGTAGTAATGCTTATCCTGTCCTGGTCTGACTGCTCCATCCTGAAGGCTGTGGGTAGTGGTGAGTCGAAACCTATATGGATTCATTTAGTGCTAACATGGCATTAGTGTAGCTATGCTGTGGCACTGTGTTTCATATGTGTGCATTAGTGTCACCATAGGGTTTGGCTTGTAGGTACAATATTTAGTTTATATTATGGGACATGAAACAGTATTAGTACATTCATTATTTGTTCAATGAATTTTCCTAATTTTTGGGAAAACAAGCTGAAGGTCATCATGTTGTTTTGTGATTCTTTTTCAACTAAACAAAAAACACAAATTAACCCATGGGTAAACAAACTACCGTCAAAACGCAAACAGAGTAAAAAATGAACAAAAACGGCAGTCCGAAGCACTATAACCATATAATAAGAACTCCAATTTATTACACGCAAGCGCTTTCACCACACTGATGTGGCTTCTTCAGACCATCTAACATAAAAAAAATTCCATCACATCATTTATACAAAAGTTTAAATTAAAAACATCCAATAAAATCACTTACTTTACAATCCACCATATACAATGACTTCCGTACTTAGTACGTATCTCCGTAATGACATCATCATCTAGGCAAATCTTAAAACAGCTGTAAAAACATTTACATGTTAACTAAAAACATTTCTGCACAAATGCCTACCTCTACATTCCATCTAGGTATCCCTCTCACTTTTAATATTTGTTTAATGGAGACTACCTCATTGAGCCTTGCTCCCTTATCGGCTCTCAGACGTAATATCTAGCGAAGTTCTGCTCCCTCAGTCTTATTTTCTATATTGCCCAACCTAGCAGTCTCCCTAATAACTCTGATAACTCTAAACTTAAAATCATGTTGCTCTGTGCTGTTATTGATATATTTAGCAATAGCAATAGTAGTGCTCCTGTTACATACACTATATAGATGTTGCCTAATGTGTTCCCTTAGCGACGGATATGTCTTGCCAACATAAAATTGTTGGCAACAAAGACATTGAGCCAGATAAAACTATATGTTTAGTACCACAATCAGCCTTAACAGTAAATCTATGGGTCCTACCTATATTGGGATATATAAAATCATGGTCTGAAGAAGCCACATCAGTGTGGTGAATGTGCTTGGCAGTAATAAATTGGAGTTGTTCTTATATGGTTACCGTGCTTTGGAATGCCATTTTTATTTGTTCATTTTTACTCTGTTTGCATTTTGATGGTAGTTCGTTTACCCGTGGGTTAATTTGTGTTTTTTGCTGGTTACTTTTGGTGATTGCCTATGGGAGCATGGTAGAAGGGAGAGATTTGTCACAATTGGAGTATGGATTGATTCCACCTGGACAGGGTGGTGTGCGTAAGCATAGTGGACTAGAGCGTATGTTGATGGATGCCAATAATCCGCTTTTGGAACATGGTATGCATATGACTAATGAGAATGATATTGATGAATGCACCTATGATAAAGTTGTTTTACAGGAGGAACTTTATTTATTTATATTTTACATTTATTGACTGGGAGAGTCCAACTGGATTACCAGTCCATTTTCAGTGGAGACCAGGGGAGGAAAGCTCCAAGAGAGCAATTTTTTTTACAAAACATAGTTTTAAGGACAGACTTTTGACATACAATTTCCATAGAAGAGACTTTGACATACATATTAACTAACCGATAGAATACATTCGTTCTCTACAATATAATATTACATTTTAGAAGATATTCCTAAGTTTAGGATTCCTGTGATAGATTTACTATCAGAGTAAAAGCAGAGAGACGTAGAATAAGGCTCCGAGAGAGCAGATTTAGAGGATTGTCTGTACAAACTCAAAAGTCTACAACTGCAACGATTTCACTTTGAGGCCTGTCTCCAATTGCATGTGATTCTGAGGGGTTTAAGAGTTTTTAAAATGCCAACATATGGAACTCAATACCCCGAATTACTGGCAAGCTGGCAAAATCTTAAGATGGAGACAGGCTTTGGATATATGAAATTGATGATAGACATCTTCAAACTTAGAAGAAGAGAGATTAGTACGGGACATACAGAAATTACAAGAATTGCTTTATCAGTCTTTTCCTATGCAAGCGGTTGATAAAGCAGTGGATGGCATAGCTGATAATGTATCCTCTTATGAGAAAGCCTCATTAGCCTTAAAAAGAAATGACTGTACAGAGATCTTAACTAATTTTAGAGAAGGCCATGTGTTTTCATGTCCCAGGACTAAGACCAGGGTTGAGCGTAACACTGAGCCTATAGATAATAATAATTTTTCAAATTTACAATCGCAGGGGTTTCCGAAGCCACCTTTTCCCATCAGGATGGAACAAGACTGAGGACCTCATTGTTTGAGGAGTCGAGGTCGAATGAAAAGGAAACAGCCAGTAGATCTGGTGAACTACCCTACCATCAAGAAGATGTGGGACTCCAAAAATTGTTAGTTTTGAATTTGTCTAGTAGGTTATTGAATGAAGTTGAGATATCAGTCCTTAATAAAGGATGATCTTTTATTCCTGCATGAACTGCTAATTTATCAGAGACATTAATTGACTTGAAATTATTCATTAGAAAAGTAATGCTTAAACTGATATTCCCTAATAATGAGCTGGCAGCTTGCTCTGAGTTTAAAAGACTTAGTAATTACGTTCCAGTTAACCATCCCATTCTTGAAGTATTTAGTAGGTTATGTGAGGATGAGTTATATCATGTATTTAAGGATGGTAACACTGATAAATGTTTTCATAATTTGAGTCAGTCTGAGCAGCTAGCTTTGGAGTCTATACGTAAAGATGATTCTATAGTAGTTTGCTCAGCTGATAAGTGTGGTATGACAGTTGTGATGGATAGGGTGTTTTATTACAATTCTATTAAGTACATGCTACAGGATGATTAAGTATATGAAATGATAAATCAGGGGCGTATTGAGAGTATGATTAAGAGGATATACATATTGTTGAATGACTATCTAATGAATTATTCTATTTCGATAGATTTAACGCAATTTCTTACAATGGAAGGTCTGATAATTCCGATGTTTCAGGGCTCACCAAAAGTTCATAAAAATCTGGTCACTCCACCCTTTAAGCCAATTATGGCAGGCAGAGGTTGGGTGACGGAACCTTTCTCTATTTTTATAGAGAAACATGTGAGACCAGTAGTGAATAAGTCAAGGGTAATATTAAAGGACACTAAGCAATTTCTTCAACATCTTCATGCTTTTGGACATTCAGGTAAAATTATTGATAGAACATTATTAGTGACCTTAGATGTAGTGTCCTTGTTTACTTCTATACCCAATATGCAGGGTGTAGAATACATGTGGAGATATTGATGACTCAGAGTGGATATGATGCCAGATTGATAGAATTGTTGTGTAGTTTTATGGATATTGTCTTGGATAACAATGTCTTTGTGTTTGATAGCCGATACTATCTCCAGAAACACGGAGTAGCCATGGTAACAAGTTGTGCTAACAGTTATGTCAACCCTGTAGTAGCACAATGGGAGTTGGATGAGATGTTCCCAAGTGAGACGTTTGTTGAGTGTGCTATATTTTAACGTTGATTTGTGGACGATGCGTTTCTGGTGTGGGAGGGCAAGGCCGAACAGTTACAGGCCTTTGTGGAGTATTTGCACACTACATCTAATTTTTTGAGGTTCACTTTGAAGTTTTCTATGTCATGCGTTGAGTTTTTGGATGTTTTGGTAGCCAAACTCCCTAACTCATTTATTACCACCAGTTTATATAAACAGGTGTGTCAGAGAAACTCCCTTCTTCATAGAAATAGTATGCACCCTAGAAGGGTGTTTGACAATATAGTCAAAGGGCATGGAATGAGGATTTCTCGGCTGCATGACACAAAGGAAGGGTATAGAATGGGAATGGAAGCACTGAAAAATAGTTTTAGTGAAACAGGTTATAAGGAAAGTGAGACAGTAAATATTTTGAAACCGGTAGATGCAATGAGGGAAGGAAGGGCGAGGCCATATTTTTCAGAACTAGTAATAGATGAAGTTAGTAGTGCTTCTGAGGTTAAAAGGAAAGGTTTGAATGGTGTTGGTGTCAAGGTTCCGTTATACTATACCAGTAATATAAACTGCATTAAACAGGTATTTGAGAGGAACTAGTCCATATTACTTACGGATGATAAGATCAGTAAGGTTGTTGGACCAGTCCCTAGATATTGCTACAGAACTGTCTCTCTGTACAGAAGATGCTTTGCTATCCTGATAAACAGGTGAACAGAGAACCTGATGTTAAAGGTGTACCTTTCCCTGTGGAAAGTGTATGTTTTGTGACTATATAGATAGCAGTACAGATGATTTTATACATCCCGTTACAGGTAGGACCCATAGATTTACTGTTAAGGCTGATTGTGGTATTAAACATATAGTTTACCTGGCTTGATGTCTTTGTTGCTAACGATTTTACGTCTGCAAGACAGATCGGTTGCTAAGGGAACGCATTAGGCAACACATATATAGTGTATGTAACAGCAGCACTATTAGTGCTTTTGTTAAATATATCAATAATACCACACAGCAACATGATTTTAAGTTTAGAGTTATCGAGGTTATTAGGGAGACTGCAAGGTTGGGCAATATAGAAAATAAGACTGAGGGAGCAGAACTTTGATGGATATTACGTCTGAGAACCGATAAGGGAGCAGGGCTCAATGAGATAGTCTGCATTAAACCAATATTAAAAGCGAGAGGGATACTTAGATGAAATGTAGAGGTAGGCATTCGTGCAGAAATGTTTTTAGTTATGTAAATTTGTTTTTACTGTTGCTTTAAGATTTGCCTAGATGATGATGTCATTACGGAGATATGCACTAGGTATGGAAGTCATTGTATTGGTGGATTGTAAAGTAAGTGATTTTACTGGATGTTTTTAATTTAAACTTTTGTATAAACGATGTTGTGACGACCGTGCCCTGGCCCAGCAATCAAGGAGCCTCAATCCTCACCACTAACACCAGGGAGGTCGTCTCCTAGAAGAGAAAAGGATAACTAATACACACAGTAAAGTACAATTTCCCTTAAGTGTACACAGAGATCACAGTCAGTCTGGGGCTGGTTGCTTCCTTGCTCACCAGGTCCCCAATACGACTCCCCACTGGCACAGCTATAGGGTCCAGGTCTAAGCCTAACTGGACAAGCTAAAACCTCCAGTACCCCCCCTGTCCAACCAGTGCTTCGTGTCCCTGCCAAGTAACTGACACAACACACACACACTTTGAGATAAGTATTTATACAACTTCACAGACACTCCTGGGAGAAAGGCTGACACCGATTCTCCAACTGTGCCCCTTACCCAGACTATACGGTAGTAATTACTGCCACCACCCAGTTAATATCAGCTACTAAAAGGCCCTTAAAAGGGTGTCCAATTATTACTGTGCAATATTAATATCCAATGGTAGTATGACTAACAGTCAAGGCTTACTTTAGAGTGGCCTATTACAATAACCTCTATAAATATGCAATGTGCTCTAGAGCTTATCTCTAAACAAATCATCCACAGGTAGAAGGTTTTAAAAATATTTAGTAATCTTCTTCTTCTTTTGGGTTTTCCCAGTCAGGGGTCGCCACAGCGGATTATCTGTCCGCTCATGATTGGCAGTGGAATTTTTACAGTGTCGAGTTGCCAACCTGATGCCCAACCTTCCACAGAAGGCACACACATGATCACACCTAGGGACAGTTTAGAGTGTTCAATCCACCTGCAGCATGTCTTTGGGATGTGGGAGGAAACCAGAGCACCTGGAGGAAACCCAAGTGACCACAGGGAGGACATGCAGACTCCACACAGAAGGCACCCCAGCTGAGAATCGAACCGGAGAACCTCTTGCTGTGAGGCGGCAACACTAACCGCTGCACCACCTTGGCCGCTAAAACACAAGACAAAACTACTACACCACAGAGATATTTAAGAGTTCAGAGATCACACAGAAACTTAAAATAATACTGTAGGACAGGTCTGATTTCAAAGAAAAATATCTAATTAGTCTTTACTAACTTTAACTATTCCTACAAGAAATCACAGTGCTAAAACTTACATGTGAGCATAAGGCAGAGTGCTAGTAAGTTAGATGTCCAAAGTCAAAATGCTCCCAGTCTCTTCTGAGTAAATAGTATTTAAACATTACTAACAAACGTGTTTGCTGGGTCCCTCCCCAAATTACATCATTTTTGACACCTAGGTTTTTCCCAGGCAAACAAACTGCATTATGTAGCAATCTAACACCTGCACAGAAACGTACAACAATAGAAGACATTTCACATGTCTATTCTAACAGAAACTAAAGCACATCTAAATTCTGGTCATAAACTTTAGCCTTAAAACAATGGGCATGAAACCTTCATCCAGCTGCAGTGGAGCCGAATTCTAACATGAAAGGGTCACAGCATGCTTCACTGAGCCAGTAGAGTGCTATGTTGTCACATATTTTGCAGTTTCACATTTCACAGTATTCTTTACACTCAAGAAACATGCCTGTAGTTTTCATTTATTATCAAGAAAACATGCCTGTATTTTACATTTATTTATACAGTTGATAGAATTATGTATCAAATTATATTTGACTAGGCTGGCAGCCTTTGCCTATCTCTCCCCAATCGTCACCCCCCCCCCCACCCCCCAGGGAACTCAAGCAAGTTTTTCAAGTGCCCCTTGAGAAACCTCGCTTGAGAGTGTCAGGTCTATCTGGGTGAACCTCACCCCATTCCCTGTCTTGAGAGCCCATCTGCATTGGCATTGCTACTCCCACTGCGGTTCTGCACTGACATATATGCTTGCAACCCCAGACTCCATCTTAGCAACTTGGCATTTTGCTGACTGGCTCTGTTTAACCATGTTAGAGGGTTGTGATCTGTCATCACAGTGAATTTTCTTCCATACAGATGAGGCTGAAGTTTTTGTAGTGCCCACACTATCGCTAGACATTCCTTTTCTACTGCTACGTAGCATTCCTCCTTGGGTTGGAGCCTACGACTGAGATAAACCACTGGGTGCTCTTCTCCCTCTGAAGAAATCTAGCTAAGTACAGCCCCCAACCCATAGTTTGAAGCATCCACCTGCACAACAAATTCTTTGCTATAGTCTGGACTGGCTAACACAGGGGGTCCTCCCAAAGCTTTCTCAAGCTTCTGAAATGCCTGCTCACATGCTGGTGTCCTCATTACCTTATCTGGCCTGTTCTTCCTTGTCAGGTCTGTGAAGGAAGCAGCTATGGTACTATAATTGGGAACAAACTTTCTGTAGTACCCTGCTGTCCCTAAGAATGCCCTCACCTGCTTTTTGGTAACAGGTGCAGGCTATGCCTGAATAGCTTCCACTTTGGCAGTTTCTGGCCTTATCTTACCACTTCCCACTCTATGTCCTAGGTAGGAGACCTCTGCCATTCCCACCTGACATTTGCTCGGCTTAATGGTCAACCCTGCCCTCTGTAGTCTGCCCAGCACCTCCCTGACATGCTGAAGGTGCTCTTGCTAGGAATGGCTGTAGATAGCAATATCATCCATGTAAGTAAGGGCAAACCCTCCTGCTCCTGCTAAGATATGATCTACCAGCCTCTGGAAAGTCGCTGGGGCATTCTTCATCCCAAAGGGCATCTTTGCAAACTCATACAAGCCAAAAGGAGTCACAAAGGTTGACTTCTCTCTAGCACTGGGAGTCAAGGGCACCTGCCAGTAACCCTTGGTAAGATCAATGGTTGTAAGATACTTAGCTCCACCCAGCTGCTCTAGGGCCTCCTCTGTCCTAGGCATGGGTAAGCATCTGACTCTGTGTGATTATTTAATTTCCTGTAATCCACACAGAACCTGGTGCTGCCATCTTTCTTTGGCACCAACATCACTGGTGAGGCCCAGGGACTGTTGGACTCTTGAATCACCCCTAGTTCCAACATCTCCTGTACCTCTTCCCTCAGAGTCTGTTTAACTCTCTCAGACACCCTGTAAGGAGCCTGCATCCACCTGGTGCTGCACCAGGTGGGTGCTCCCTGGTTTCCCGGTGAACATACCCCAAACTTCTGCAACACTGCTCAAATTTCTCGAACCTGGGTAGGAGATAACTGCTGGGAAATTGCTACCCCTTCCACCGAGGTGTCAGCCTGAGCCTCACTGAGGAGATCAGTTACAAGATCTCTCAGACTCCTCCTGCAATCCACTGCAAACGCTCAGCACAAGGGCCTCCCTATCATGGTAAGGTTTCATCATATTAACATGGTACAATTTGTGCCCCTGGCATCTGCCTAGTACTTCGACCATGCAGGTAACATCACTTACCTTTCTTACCACCTTGTAGGGTCCCTCCCAAGCTGCTTGCAACTTGTTGTGTCCGACAGGAATGAGAACCATCACCTGCTGCCTACAGCATACTCTCTAGCTCGAGCATCCCTGTCATACTACACCTTTTTCTGTTGTTGGGCTTTTGCCAAGTTCTCCTGGGCCAGGCCCATGAGTTCCCTGAGCCTTGTCCTAAGGTTCAGGACATATGCCACAACAGACTCCTTGTGAGACTCGCACTCACCTTCCCACTCATCTCGAATTAAATCTAGAGGTCCCGTCACCCTATGCCCATACAGCAACTCAAAGGGTGTAAAACCTGTGGATTCCTGGGGAACCTCTCTGTAAGCAAACAACAGATGAGGCAAATATTTGTCCCACTCCCTCTTAAACTGATCTGCAAATGCCCGTAGCATGGACTTGATTGTAAAGTTTAACCTGTCAACAAGACCATTAGTCTGGGGATGGTAGGGGGTGGTCTTCATGTGCTTCACCCCACAGGACTTCCACAGACAAGCCAGCAGGTCTGACATAAAGTTGGCACCTCTGTCAGACAGTATTTCCTTTGGGAAACCTACCCTGCTGAAAATCTCTACCAAAGAATTTGCCACCTTCTTGGCCTCAATGGAGGACAAAGCCACTGCCTCAGGGTATCGTGTATCATAATCTACAATCACTAGGATATATTTTTTCCCTGTGGAACTTGGGATACTCAGAGGACCCACAATATCCATAGCTACCCTCTGAAATGGCTCCTCAATCACAGGCAAAGGCATCAAAGGAGCTCTCACCTTGTCTCCTGCCTTGCCTACCTTTTGGCACTGCTTACAGGTCCTGCAGTACCCTGTTACATCTCTGGAAATTCCAGGCCAGTAGAAGTTTTGCATAATATGCCTTTTTGTACGTTTTATGCCCATATGATCTGCAAAGGGAATATCATGATCTATGGCTAGAAGAACGAGATGGTAAGCTCTAGGCACTACCAACTGCTGTATTCTCTCACCTTCTAGTCCTCCCTCAGGGGTCCACTCTCTGTACAGTAACCTTTTTGTTCCAGTGTACAGATTCCACCTGCCCTTGAGAATCAGGTGCTTCCCTAGCTACCTGCCTCAGGCCTTGCAATGTAGGGTCTGAGAGCTGAGCCTGTCTCAAGTCTCTCCTTGTAACCCTTCCCAGCTCCCCTTCCACAGGAAGTCTGGCATCCTCTGACACTGGTGCCTCACTGTCAGCCTGGGTACTACTACTCACCTCTACCTTTGCAGGTTCCCTGTCCAAGGGAAGATCAGTACCCACAAGCAGCTGTGGCTCACATTCAGTCTCACTGCTACAGCATAGCTCACTCCCTGCAGTAACCACCTCAGCAGTCCTGGCTGCAAGTAGGCAGTCTGTCTGGGTCTCCCCCAGGCTACCAGACTCATATGCTTGTCTCCTAGCCTCACTGCATGTAACTGCATAAGTACATCTAAATCCTTCCCTCTCAGGACATCTGCAGGATGGTAGTTCCATACCCTTGTTGTCTCTATTGGCATTTTGTCTTTACCACTTACTGGCTCCCTCACCTTTGGTTCCCCATCTTGCCTCCATGGACACCTGTATGCCACATGGCCCCAACGGTTGCATTCAAAACATTTAACCCTAGCTCCTGGACGTGTACCTGGATTAGTGGCTACCCCTGCTACTGGTAGATTCTGTTGGGGCAGTCTGTGTTGCCCACCATGAGTTACTTTAGTCCCATGAGCAGTACTGGGATTCCCTTTCCTGTGCAGGGCTGCCCTGCTTGCTAGGTATAGGTCTCCCGTCTTCCCCAACTCCTCTGAAGTGGCACACTGTTTATCAGCTAACCAGATCCTCATGTCCTCAGGCAAAGTGCTAAGGGTTTGTTCCCTTACCAAAACGTCTGCCAGCCCTTCAGAAGTGGTGACCTGCCATCCACTCACCCACCTATGAAAATAAGTGCTCAGTTCAGCAGCATATTCACATACATTTTCATCTGACTTGCATCTATGCTCACAAAACTTTTTCCTATACATTTCAGGTGTTAGCTTAAAACATTCTAATAAATGACTTTTTACAGCAGTATAATCAAAACAGTCAATGTCATGCATTTTTGCTAAAGACGTTACATCTTTACCATGGAGTAAGGGGGTTAGGAACCATACCCCAGACCCCTTGGTCAACTTCATACTGTTTACATACTTTCTCAAGCATATGAATGAAGCTATCAAAATGATCCCCTTCTTTAAACTGTGGAAGAAATTTACTGACCTTTTGTGCTTCTGGGGTCCAGTTACTCCCTTCCCCATTACCTCCATGACTCTGGTGAAGAGTCAGCATTTCCCTCTCATGCCTCCTCTGCAATTCATTTTCCTCAGCTTGTAGACTCCTCATTTTCTTGGCTGCTTCTAGTTCCATACGCCTGGCCTCCAACTCAAGTCTCTCTAGCTCCAGCTGGATTTTTTAGTCCACTGCAGAAAGGTTGACCTGTCCATTCGCCGAGGATATTGCTTATCCACTGTCAGTCTGATTGTCCTCCAGGCTGTTGTTCTCTAATGCAGCTGTAACCAAGGCTGCAATCAGGTCTGCTTTTGTCAGGTTTCCATGCACCAGTCCCCTAGCCTGGCACATCTCCACCAGCTGGCTCCTTGTCAGCTTTCCATACTCTTCTGCTGACATGATGCCTGCTCACCATGACTAACACTAAGCTAACAAAAGAAATAAAACAATTGTGATCTGAACTATGAGCATACACTAAGTGGCTGTTTGAGTACAAAACACTTTTAGAGATCACTGTACATAAGCTACAGGAATTCACACTACCCACACCACTACAAGTCAATTAGTATGTGAAGTAGATCCTACCACTACCAAACACTTGTGATGACCGTGCCCTGGCCCAGCAATCAAGGAGCCTCAGTCCTCACCACTAACACCAGGGAGGTCATGTCATAGAAGAGGAAAGGATAACTAATACACACAGTAAAGTACAATTTCCCTTAAGTGCACACAGAGATCACAGTCAGTCTGGGGCTGGTTGCTCCCTTGCTCACCAGGTCCCCAATAAGACTCCTCACTGGCACAGCTATAGGGTCTAGGTCTCAGCCTAACTGGGCAAGCTAAAACCTCCAGTACCCTCTCTGTCCAACCAATGCTTCATGTCCCTGCCAAGTAGCTGACACAACACACACACACACTTTGAGATAAGTATTTATACAACTTCACAGACACTCCTCGGAAAGGCTGACACAGATTCTCCAACTGTGCCCCTTACCCAGACTACATGGTAGTAATTACTGCCACCACCCAGTTAATAATATCAGCTACTAAAAGGCCCTTAAAAGGGTGTCCAATTATTACTGTGCAATATTAATATCCAATGGTAGTATGACTAACAATCAAGACTTACTTTAGAGTGGCCTATTACAATAACCTCTATAAATATGCAATGTACTCCAGAGCTTATCTCTACACAAATCAGCCACAGGTAAAAGGTTTTAAAAATATGTAATAATAAATAATTAAAACACAAGACAAAACTACTACACCACAGAGATATCGAAGAGTTCAGAGATCACACAGAAACTTAAAATAATACAGTAGGACAGGTCTGATTTCAAAGGAAAATACCTAATTAATCTTTACTAGCTTTAACTATTCCTACAAGAAATCACAGTGCTAAAACTTACATGTGAGCATAAGGCAGAGTGCTGGTAAGTTGGATGTCCAAAGTCAAAATGCTCCCAATCTCTTCTGAGTAAATAGTATTTAAACATTACTAACAAACATGTTTGCTGGGTCCCTCCCCAAATTACATCATTTTTGACACCTAGGTTTTTCCAGGCAAACAAACTGCATTATTTAGCAATCTAACACCTTCACAGAAACTTACAACAATAGAAGATATTTCACATGTATATTCTAACAGAAACTAGAGCAATAAAGCACCTTCCACATCTAAATTCTGGTCATAAACTTTACCTTTAAAACAATGGGCATGAAATCTTCATCCAGCCTCAGTGGATCCGAATTCTAACATGAAAGGGTCACACAACATGCTTCACTGGGCCAGTAGAGTGCAATGTTGTCACACATTTTGCAGTTCCACATTTCACAGTATTCTTTACACTCAAGAAACATGCCTGTATTTTACATTTATTATTAAAAAATGCCTGTATTTTACATTTATTTATACAGTTGATAGAATTATGTATCAAATTCTATTTGACTAGGCTGGCAGCCTTTGCCCATCTCTCCCCAATCATCACAGATGTGAGGGAATGTTCTTTTTATGTTAGATGGTCTGAAGAAGCCACATCAATGTGGTGAAGGGGCTTGCCTTTAATAAATTGAAGTTTTTATTATATGGTTACCGTGCTTCGGACTGCCATTTTTATTTGTTCATTCTTTTTCAGCTGCTATATTTAATATACCACAGTATTTTTATATATAATCATATGAGTTATCAAAATTTGTTTCACTGACAGCATTTTGTGTCACTTATTTCATGATTGTTTTTTTTTAAAAAACAAAGCGTGATAAGTTTTCTTTTATTACACTATTATGTGATCTCAGAATTAGTATAGTTAGAGATGCTGGGTGTAAGGAGCGCAGGGAAACTTGTGCCCCCTGCAAAAACAATATTTTGGTTTACTTTTTATTTATATACTTTGTATTTATTCTGTAGTCCTGCAACAGTGTGGTAAACAAGTTTATGGTAGTCTCACCTTTCTTGGAATTAGAATATTTGGAGTTGTGTGCTGGGTGGAGGTGTGTGGCCCCTCCACCCTGTCATAACACTATTGTTTTTAGGCTTTGATGGCTCAGGCAGTTGATATAAGTTTGTCATGAAACTGGGTTCCAGTGAAATCTTGCTTTGATGTATTGATAACTCTTATGAGTGGTTTGGCACCCACTAATTGAAGAAATTATAAAAAAATGACTTTATTAACAAGACTCTAGGTCAGTCTTTAATAACTGGTATTTATTTATTTCTCCTCTTCCTCAAATGCGATTTTACAACTCTCATGAGAAGGTGAGTTTTGCTGCCATTCCTAGGTGGCATCCTGTAGATAGCTTCCAGAAGAGTGGGCCTAAAATATTAAACGCAGCAGTGTTTTCAGAAATTACCCGCCTAACAAAATATAAGATTTTAACCTGGATAACTCAAAAGTTTGGACTAGACTTTTTACAGTGAAGGATGATTTTTTTAACTTGCTGTGTGAGATCCTTCCACCTCCCCAAAGCATGCTGGTTCATTAACCTTACTAAAGTGTCCATATATATTGTGTTTACCCTTCCCCTTTAGGCACGTCATAACTGAAAATGGGTCCAAGATGACTGTTTACTTACCCAGTCCATAAATTAACTGACCTTCTTAGTATGTACTGGATCCCTGATGAAAATGTTGTTGTTGTCCAGTATATTAAAGTTGCATCAAATACCAGTTTTTGAATGTTTCTCTTAATTACTTAGTTGCTATAGCAACAGATTTTGTATTATCATGCATTTACTAAAGGACAAGAAGTATGTGATTTAAATGCCTGTTGTTATTTATTGATGGCAATCTTTTTAAATATCTGCCAGAAAACCAGACATTTCCTGAGGAACAGTCGAAAAGTATGATGCAAAATCATGGACAATTGCAACTCAGCAGCCAAGAAGTAAAGTATCCAACTTACCTCACACAAATGCACACTAGTTCTGAAAAACTAGGCTATTTCAACTGAACAAATGGTGAGGATTTTAAGTTCCTTTCTTCGGCATCTATCCCCCCCCCGCCACGAAGGCTGTGTACACTTCAGACACCTGATTGTGATTAAAATAATATCCACATAATGTACTTTGTTTCCTACAAGAAGCAGCCCCCACAGTGATGTATTGCTTTCCAACTTGCTTCACATAAATCAAATTACCTGCAACACCAGCCCAGAATAATTGAGCAGATGTCAGTGGTCAGTGATGCTTCATCCATTGGTAACCCCTGTACCCAGACAAGCTATGACCATAGCTGATGAAGCCTATGTGCAAAATATGTAATAAGTATAATAGTATAGATGTGTGTGGGTGTGTGCAGTTGTATTGTTTATATATTTATATATGGTATGTATTTATTCTTGTTATAAGAAATATTTACAACTAGAGGACAGGCAGATTAACTCACTGTTATAAAAAAAGGATACAGAAGGTCTTCTACACAACGTAAAGATTCTTGGGATGACCAGTCTATCTTCTAATGGTCATATTTCATACTTGTCTTATTGCCTGTCAAAGCCAGCAAATTACTTTTCTGGCAGAGAAGTTAACTGTAACCAGGAAACAAAGTTTACTTCAGAAATACTGTATAATTGTTGAGTGTAACAAAGAATGTGTAGCTGTATGTATTTTTCTGTGTTTGGATACTGCAGATCTGCTAAAAAGGAGTGCATTACCCACTAACCAACTTCATGGCTTCAAAATATCTCAAAAAGCGTTAATAGTGTGCACAGCTGAGCTGGAAGTAATGATTTACTTTGGTTGCACGTTGGTTAATAGTGTGCACAACTGAGCTGGGAGTAATGATTTACTTTGGTTGCACGTTGGTTAATAGTGTGCACAGCTAAGCTGGGAGTAATGATTTACTTTGGTTGCACGTTGGTTAATAGTGTGCACAGCTGAGCTGGGAGTAATGATTTACTTTGGTTGCACGTTGGTTAATAGTGTGCACAGCTGAGCTGGGAGTAATGATTTACTTTGGTTGCACGTTGGTTAATAGTGTGCACAGCTGAGCTGGGAGTAATGATTTACTTTGGTTGCACGTTGGTTAATAGTGTGCACAGCTGAGCTGGGAATAATTTACTTTGGTTGCACGTTGGTTAATAGTGTGCACAGCTGAGCTGGGAATAATGATTTACTTTGGTTGCACGTTGGTTAATAGTGTGCACAGCTGAGCTGGGAATAATTTACTTTGGTTGCACGTTGGTTAATAGTGTGCACAGCTGAGCTGGGAATAATGATTTACTTTGGTTGCACGTTGGTTAATAGTGTGCACAGCTGAGCTGGGAGTAATGATTTACTTTGGTTGCACGTTGGTTAATAGTGTGCACAGCTGAGCTGGGAGTAATGATTTACTTTGGTTGCATGTTGGTTAATAGTGTGCACAGCTGAGCTGGGAGTAATGATTTACTTTGGTTGCACATTGATTAATAGTGTGCAAAGCTGAGCTGGGAGTAATGATTTACTTTGGTTGCACATTGGTTAATAGTGTGCACAGCTGAGCTGGGAGTAATGATTTACTTTGGTTGCACGTTGGTTAATAGTGTGCACAGCTGAGCTGGGAATAATGATTTACTTTGGTTGCACGTTGGTTAATAGTGTGCACAGCTGAGCTGGGAGTAATGATTTACTTTGGTTGCACATTGCTGCCTTTACATATTGTGCAATACCTCCCCTAGTTTGGTGAGTAGGTAAGATATAGAGCTACTTTTTCTGTATGTAAACATTAGTTAAGAAGATAAAATAAGATTGAGCCATTCTATGTTGACCCCATTTCAAACACACAATACTTCCATTACTCCTGTCTCTTAGCCATCCATTTCCCATATCCTGTTGCTTTCCATGATTTAAAAAAAAATATATCATGCTACTAATACCCTCTGCTGCTCTTTCAAACTGGGTTTAGAGAAGTCACGTATGACACTGGGTTTAGAGAAGTCACATATGACACTGGGTTTAGAGAAGTCACATATGACATTGGGTTTAGAGACACAAAGACTATTGTGGTGGTGAGCAGGACTCCAACAAGACCTATAGTAGCTGGCATTGAAGGCAAGTCGATACCTGCTGAGATTTAATGTAAACAACAACAAAAAAGTGTAAAGTTATGCCCTTGGAGGGAGAAACCTTAATCATGGTCATGACATCATGTGTAAAAGAACAGTAAGATTGAGAGTAATGGTCAACACTTAGCTAAACTTTGTTTTATTTTCATTTAACACTCTGATTGTTGTGAACTATTTCCATCTTTGTCTGGGAAATCTTGTTATAATGTAAAAACTCCTCAACAGAGAGCAGTATTTTGTTGGTTGCATAGCACAATATGTGGATTCCTGAGATGCAAAAGCTACCTTTCCTCTCTACCGGATGCTGGTATCTCCATCCATATGTAGAGTACTGTATTCAGATCCTGTCATTATCTAGCCTTATGTAAAGCATGCCATAAAATATTGGCGGAATCGTGAAGGATAGAGTGATTGGTTGGTGTGTGAGCAGATACTTAAAACTGGGACCCTATGACATTAAGAGAAAAAATAGGATATGATTATGACACACTGCTTCATTTGAGGACTAATCTGGACAGTGAACTTGAAAACGAAGAGAAGTATTAGATGGAATTAGTGGTGGTAGTTGAAAGGGACAAACTTCAGTTAGATATGAGTAAGCAGTGCTTCACAGAGAAGATGGCAGAAATCCATTTATCAAAGATTGCATAAGGAAGCCAAAAGCTGTGATTTTGTGATATGTAGCTTCGCCCAGATCACAATCCATCCACAGTACTAACACATTATCCCTACTGCATTTGGCAAACCATATACTTGAGAAAGCCAATGCTCAATGTAAAGCATAGTAGTTTAGTCTGTCAACAGAATCAACATTCTGTGGTCTAAACTGGAACACTCAGTCTATATACATATGTATGTATGTTTTATATATATGTATATATATATATATATATATATATATATATATATCATCATCTTTCGGCTTTTCCTGTTAGGGGTCACCACAGCAGATCATCTCTTTCCATTTCTTCCTATCCTCTGCATCTTGCTCTGTCACACCAATGGCCTGCATGTCCTCTCTCACCATGTCCATAAACCTTATCTTAGGCATTCCTCTTTTCCTCTTACCTGGCAGCTCCATCCTTAGCATCTTTTCCCCAATATACCCATCATCCCTCCTCAGCACATGTCCAAACCAATACAATCCCGTCTCTCTTGCTTTGTCTCCAAACTGTCCAACATGAGTTTGACCCTCTAATATACTGATTCCTAATCCTATCCATCCTAGTCACACCGAGTGCAAATCTTAACATCTTTAACTCTGCCACATCCAGCTCTGACTCCTGCCTTTTTGTCAATGCCACTGTCTCCAACCCATATAACATAGCTGGTCTCACTACCCTCTTGTAGACTTTCCCTTTCACTCTTACTGGTACCCGTCTGACACAAATCACTCCTGACACTCTTCTCCACCCATTCCACCCTGCCTGTACTCTCTTCTTCACCTCTCTTCCGCACTCACCATTACTCTGAACTGTTGATCCCAGGTAATTAAACTCATCCACCTTTACCAACTCTACTCCCTGCATCCTCACCATTCCTCTACCCTCCCTCTCATTTACACACATATATTCTGTCTTAGCCCTGCTGACCTTAATTCCTCTGCTCTCTAGAGCATATCTCCACCTCTCCAGAGTCTCCTCAACCTGATTCCTACTCTCACTACAGATCACAATGTCATCTGCAAACACAATGTCATCTGCAAACATCATAGTCCACGGGGCCTCCTGTCTGATCTCATCTGTCAACCTGTCCATCACCCCCCCACTGTATTACAGTTTCAGAATTGGTATGTATAATTGGGGGGGGGGGGCTGCAGTGGGGCTTGCCCCTGCAAAAAAAAAGTTTAATTTTGTTCACTTTTCATTGAGCTGAGTTTCAAACAGTTTTGCTTGATGTTTTACTGATTGATATATTGAGTGTCTGTGCATGTCTGTGGGGTGAGGGTAGTTCAAACAGTTTTCCAAAGAAAAATATATTGTGTACAAAAATTCATAAACCTTTTTTTTTTCTTGAAGGTTGTTTGGTATCTTGCTTTGTGATATAGCAAGACCTATTTCCTGTGATCTTAGAATGGGTTGTTTTTCTTTCTGTACAATGACAAAAATAGCCATTTCTAATGTTTTACATTGCTGTCTTTTGTAGTTCCATTTTGATCAAATTAGTTACTAAACTGTCACATGCATACCTTGTATGCATATGCAGAGTCTGCACTGGTGACTAGTTTTTAATTCATCATCGTCAGACAGAAAACTTTTTGTCAAGGTAGGAATGTGCACAACAGTGCTGTACATTCATCATTCTTATTAATGACCTGTGTTGTTAATTTAATTTGCTTTGCCAAGTGCCTCTGTTCTCTAATGAAAGATGGTGTTTTTCACGCAGATGTCTATTTTCCTGCAAAAAACTTTTCATAGCAGCATATAAATTAAAATCCTGCACTTTATGCTTATGATTTGAAGCATCCAGCTGCTGAACCTTGTTGCAGAAGGTGATTTGCTACACTCAACTAAAATAAAAGCATTATTGCAACAAAAATGTTAACACTGGTTTATGGCAAACACTTAAAGCAGAATGCAATGATGCTTCCTAAACCATTGAGCGGCTTTGCATCCTGTAACTAGAGGGAATAGTATGATTATCTGCATATAAAACTGCTTGGGAGATGAATGGAAATGTGCTTCAACAAACAAAAAGTCTCTCTGCAGAATACTTGTGTAACCTGTGATGCATTGTTCAGGCACTGGGACTCAGCTCTAGCTATGGTCCATTACCCCCTTGAGCATGCCTCATTACCACTTATCCGCAGTCTGTTCTCTAGAAAAGCGATGCGCAGTATGTCTACCTGTTTTATGTACAGTGCTCTGTAAATACAGATACAAAAACAATACAGGTATAAGTGTTTACTTTGTTTTCATCTTTTATAATAGCTCTAGTCTTTCCCAGTAGGGAATAATTTGTGGTAGTATATAAACTTTAGAAGAAAAAAGTGAGTAGGTGTGGAAAGTAATTACTACTGATCAAAGGCTAAGAATGGATTCAAGTTACTATTGGATAGTGACTGCGGTGAGAAAGCAGCAAATATTACAATAGTATAACCCTTCATTTTTTTATTTTTCCTGAGGTTACATTCTGCCTCATGAATCTTTTTATGCAGGCAGGATACATACAGAACCGTTTGTCTTTGAAAATGGAGTATTTATTTGAAACTTGGGTATTTGATCCTAGTAACATTGTGTGGTTATAGACAAAGGGCACAGCTGTACTAGAAAGTGTAAATCAGCTCAGTCATTTTAAGGCTATAACCAATAGATTTGATAGTTTAAATGCACTTTTGCTTTTATTTCCATGTAAACATGCATCTCTGATGTAAAAGTGTTATAATTTGGTTTATTTATTTCACAGAAAATGCACCATTAAGATCATAGCACACCAAAGAAATGGTGATAGACTTTTGGGGATGTGACGGTCAGATTACTTCATCAAATTCATGAATTGAGAAAAGTGAAGATTCATATGTAGTTCTGAAAAGAATAGGTAGTAAATTAAGGGTGCAATGTCTGATGTAAAAGAATTCCGAGAAGGATCAGGGCAGTGGATTACAAACAGATGTGCCACAGACATTTATGATGTGTAAGGAGGGTATCTAATGAGATTTAGTGAAGTGAGTCTGAAGATGGCACAAAATGTCCTGGAGTAGATAGTTACTAATTCAATGTTTATGTGGGGTATATTAGTTAGTTTTACGGCCCAACATTGACGTGGGCTAATTGCTCTGACCTAGTGAATATTAAGGAAAGGCACTACCTTTCAGCTGTCATAAGTAAGGGGCATGGGTTATCACTACTCACAACCCCATTTACACAGTGAGATTTAAGTAGGTAATTTATTTATTTATTCTTTGTTGTCCGGGTTAGTCCCACTAGATGTGTAATCTTTCTTCTGGGGAGACCGGTGGTGGTATTTATGCTTCTAGGGAAAATTTGGCCAGGTCATCAGGGAAATTCCCCTACACTTTTCGATAGGTGCTGTAGGTTCTTTTACATCCACCTGAGCTACCACCAACTCAGGCAAATAGGGCCTCTATTTAATATCTCATTTGAAGGATGTTACACTCAGGAGTGCAGCATCCCCACCCTTTATGCTGCAATGTAGTGTCAGTACTGGAAAATTAATCCATGCACCCGGTGAGAAAAGAATCCTCAAACGTCTATTCTTCTAGCACCAAATGCAAGTGTGTTACCTGTTGTGCCACTGAAACTATGGTATTCCTCTTAGAGTTAACGTTATCCTGTATTCATTTAAGAACATAGGGTGGTACATAAGTTGATTAAAAGTAGTTGGGTGTAAGTATAGATACCGGGTCACTTACAGAGGAAACTGAAAAGAAACTTCTCCATAATGGAGTGCAGTTTAGGCAGTTGATACTTTTTTTTTTCCTGGTAGGAATGCTGGCAACATCTCTAACTACAGTTTTTCAGGCAATCATAAAACGTATGCGCTCTGTAAGAAACTGGAGGAGTTAGTTCCATCATAAAACGTATGCGCTCTGTAAGAAACTGGAGGAGTTAGTTCCATCATAAAACGTATGCGCTCTGTAAGAAACTGGAGGAGTTAGTTCTTTTCCCGTTCACATATATGGCAACAACAATGTGCAAGTCATATACGACTGTGAGTTTATCCTTTTTTGATGCCTTTGTTTTGCAGTAATGGATTTCTGAGTACTTCGTGGGTATTGTGCATGAGCACATGTGCAGCAAGTATTGCTAGTGCCAAAGTCCCTGCATTTGAATAGAAACATTTATTCATTTGTGTAGGCAGAGTAGAGTTTCAGTGTGGAACTATGATTGTAATTTGTCGTTCACGTAATTTAGCAAGGCATTTGAAACAGCGCAATGCAAGAAAATAAATTAGTAACTCATGGTAGTCCAGTGGAAGTGTATCCCAGATGTAGTGATGTTAGTAGCTCATCCCGTTTCACATGTCTATCTGATACCGGAAGAACAGATCTGTGTTTTCTAATCACACGCACAGCTGGCTCCACATTCCAGTGCATTCATTGTAGTGCTACATCGTCTGTGTGTATCTGTGTGGGGAGGTGAAATTGTGAATTAAAAACAGAAAATCATTTACAATACCAAAACAATGACATCACCTTCAGATATATGTTATATAGAATACATCCTCATTTTTTTGCAGACTTTCCTCCTCTTCATTTACATCATTTCTCAAAAGCATCTACTGTGTCTCCACCTTCTAGTCTTAAACCTTTCCGTCTGACCCTGTGGCCAGACCGGTTAAGTTGAATTTATTCCATACAATTTTATTAGTAACCTGTCTTCTGGCATCTTTCATCAGTACTGTTTATATTAGCACTTTATATTTATTTAGGCTCAGATAACTGACAGACATCTGAGAGTTAAAATTATATCACAATGAACAAATGAATGTGCATGTGAAGGCACTACAGGATAAGCACAGATTTAACATCTCTACAACTACAGCATGTGTTTTTTCTTTAGCATCCCCTGAATTATTCTGCAGTTTTAGTATGGTATTTCTGGACGTGAACAGCTTCTTTTTGGATTTCATAGATCCTCTTAAAAAAGATTATATTTGAATGCTATAGAAAATGTTTCTCTGTTTTTACTTCAGTCTCCATAATTTCTTTGTCCTGCTATAACTGTCTTGGCATTTGCATGTATAATTTGTCTCCATACCTATCTAACTCCTTTTAAAGCTTTCTGTTTAATTTTCTTGTATGTGTTTAAAAAGTTAACTGTAAGGAATTGCATATGTAATTTGTTCAGCATTCAAAGTAGGCTACAGGATCGGCTCAGGGTGTAGGGCATGAACCTGGACGGATGAAAAAAATGTGGCAGGTGCAACTAATGTAAACACATTTTTTAGGGGTCAGTATTTGACATAGCAGGTTATGGGAAAGTTTTCCTAAAGCAGAAATATTATTGCTATAGTTCTAGGGTTGTGTACCTAGCCCAATGTCAATTCTGCCCAGGTTTCTATATAGGAAGAACAGAAACATCTTTAAAAATCCAAATTTGTCAGCATTTGTATTATATTGGTAAGAACAATACAAAAATGCAATGCTTTGTATAAACATATTATGGACAATGTTGCCCATTGTTTTAAGTTTTATATTTTGGACAATGTTGAGGATATCACTTGTGGGGGGGGGGGGTCCATGGAAAGACGTGCTTGAATGAAAGGAGTTGAGGTAGCAACTGAAATTAGTTTCTACCAATGGTAATGGTCTAAATGACACGACCCCTCTATAGGTTCTGTTTTATGCCTAAAGTCTTTCCAATACCTAAAAATATTTATACAATTTTTTTTAGCAATTGCTTTTATGACTAAGAGGATATTTGATAATAGATTTTATTTCAGATATGTGGTATTTATGAATTTTGCACTGTTTATTTTCACTTGAATATTTACACTGATGTTTTTGTGCTTTTAGATACTTCATGCTTTTTAATGGTTTTAAAGCTGAGCTGATACCTGCCTTTACTTTCTGTCCTGTTTAATAACAGGTCACTTAAAAAACTTCTATAGTTTTACATTTTTTTACTCCAACTGTTCTCAATTAACTTCTTCCATATTGCTGATTTGTTATCTCATGGGATGTTTCCTAAGACTGTTTGCACTAGTGTTTATTATGAGAGACAACTGTTTTGTGCATTCCTTCTGAAGAAGTCCAGTTTGGACAGAAGTGCTAAATGTTTTTAATGTGGTTCTATTAAAGTTCATTGCTTATGTACAAGGTGCAATTTCAAGTTAGGCTGTTTTTTGAAAAGTGCATCATTTCATTTAGAGATCAGAACATGTAATCTGATGGTGATAAGGCAACAACTTTATAATATGGAAAGCAATAAAAAGAAAATAGATATTGTCTTATTCCCATTTCATAGATGCTAAACACGTTTAAATTTTAACATTTGTTTTTTTATTTCTTATGAGCTTCTGTAATATGGCTTCACCATTAGCTCAGAGATAGAAAAAGTGACAGGTTTTACTTTTGGTCACATGACCTGTCATAACTTAACGTAGATAACACAGTAGTCTTACGAAAGTGGAAGAAACTGTTTGTTACGTACATTACAATGACACATAATTGTAATTGTGAAGGTATACATTTTTTCAACATTGTTTCAAATCACTGGTTTAGGATGATTTTTATAAACTTTCCAAAGGTCTTGGTATATAGAAATCTGGAAACTACAGGGACTTGCATTTCACTCAGTTGTGATAAGCTTCAAGGTAAGGTTGAATTCCATAAACCTGTAAAAGTTGTACCATATTTTTAGGAATATCTATTTCACAAGGTAAGTTCACTTTAATAATAGTGTCATAGCACCCTATAGATGGGAGGGTATCATTTTACCAGGAAAATTAAACTGTGCTCATGTGCTTGTGCTGTTTTCATAAAGCTGGTGTCTGACTTGCCGTATAATATGATCACCAGCGGATGTCTTACAGTGAAAGAAAAAATCTGCTAAGGTGATGGAGTGCATCATCAAATTTAGCAGACTTTATAACCAGCTCTCTTGGAGCAGAAGGATGAATCCCTGAGTATCAGCCAGGCAATCTGAGTTTGATTAGCGATTAAAGTTCCTGATGAAGCTGACCATGAGAAGAAAAAAGAGGAAGGGAGGCAGACCAGTGGGAGGGTCCCCAATTTGCATTGGCAATATTTTGACTAAAATGGGAATCACTGTCAATCAAAAATGATTGAGTCTTCCCATTTTGATTAAGTCATATGTACTTATTGCCTGCTGTTTTGTTTCCTTGCATGTCTCTATATAATTCTGCAAAATGCTTGTATGACTTGTGAAATACTAATTTTGATCATGCTGTCAGACAGATGGAAAGGCTGAAAACATGACCTTATTTCCTATTGATGAGTGGCAAATCATAATTTATCAAGCATTTTCTGAATACTCTGTGTCTTTTAGCAAATGAATGATCTACACTGGCATAAAATATAAATACAAATAAGCTTGACCACCTCTACTGAAAAGTAATGCATCTCTTTTATTAATTACTATGCCTTCTTTCATGTTACTGTTTTTTTTCTTTCTTTGTTTTTCAAATGCCTCAATGCCTCATTTTTGATGTAGGTGTGTGGTACTCCAGAATACATTGCCCCTGAAGTGATATTGCGCCAAGGATATGGCAAGCCTGTGGACTGGTGGGCTATGGGAATTATCCTATACGAATTTCTGGTTGGATGTGTTCCTTTCTTTGGGGATACACCCGAAGAGCTGTTTGGACAAGTCATCAGTGGTAAATACATGACTATATTATTTAATATGCAAAAATAGAGATGTTCTGTATAATAGCAACACTTTTTACATAGCTGAATTTGCTATTTGCAATGCACAGAATTATATGAATTACTGTAAATTAAACCTGAAAAGTATGTTTGGAAATTGCATTACTGTTTACAGGTTTCTAGTGGTATGGATCCATATAGAAGAAACTGATTTTCAAAGTATGTGTGATGTGATAGCTGTGAAACACTTGTCAATAGGGATGCAGATATACAGTGTTTTTTGAAACTGTGATGTTGGATTTTGCATACTGTTGTCGGATTATTTGTGACATTTTGAATGTTTTGATGGTGACTTCCAGTAAATGCCATAGTTAGTTACAAGTCTCATGGTCCAGAAGACCACTGAGGAGTGTAGCCAAATGTTCCTAGTTAACCCAGAGCACCTTCTGATTAAACAACTTACTGAGTATCACATAATATGCAAATAGATGCTGTGGGAATCAAACCATGGATGACAGGCAGAAGCTTGTTGACGCAAGTTATCTTTCTGAATATTCAGCAGCAAAATGTGTTTCTCATCTGAGCTGGCCATGTGACTTCACTTTTCCCTGTCAGTGTGTGAAAATGGAAAAATATGATCTTGTTAAAAAGAAGAAAAACAAAACGTTAACAAACAATTAACAAGTGTAGCAGGCTAGCTAAGGTACAGTAATAGCATGCATATTTAACACTAATAATTCAGAAACAACCTAGAGTCATTGGTGAGTAAGCTGTTTTGGTGTATTTATGCAGAGTTTTGGTAGTGTGTCTGTGACAGGCAAATGATCTGTGGGTTTTTATGTGCGTCAGACCCAATGGGTAGATAGACAAGTAGAATGTGGTCTCGCTACATGAAATGTACAGTAGTTATTGTCTGCTGACACTTGTCCCACAGATGTGTGTAACATGCTTTATATCATAATGGTGTGTCTTCTGTATAGGGGGCAAGGAGTGTACATCTGGTGTTTACAGCCTGTAGTAATCTGGCAAAAGAAGATATGGTCAGTTTTTCACAATTTATTGTTTGACTGTTGTGAGGTACCAATAAAAAATGATTTCTAAAGCTTAAGAATTAGGACAGCAATACAGCACATAGTGTAAATCTAAGTGAAACAACCAACCATGGCAACATTACTGTGGAGATGACACTAATTTTTTTTTTTTTTTAAAGCATAGTTTTGTCAGTTCGCAGTATGCTAATGTAAAATACTAATGTGCATATGTTCTGTCATAAATGACTGTTTAGGAGCCTCTGTGTAGTATTTTGGAAATGTTATTGAAGCTGCAATATAATAATGAATTAAAATTAATTGCAAATATGGTGCATCCTTTTGACCTGGGTTTGCACCCAGTGACCTCTGCTTGCAGAGATTTAGCCACACCACTGGGCCAGAAAGTGGCAAGTATATGCATACTTTAATACACCATGTTAGACGAAGGTACAAAATTGAAAGATGGTGTTAAATAGTTATGAACTGGGTGCACAGCTTGCAAGAAATGGGCTTTTGTTAAATAGTAAAGGAATTTCCTGTGGCAGTATTGGGCTGGCAGTAGGGACAGAAATTAGAGTGAAACTGTCACCAAATATTTCTCTTGCATTTGTAAGTAATCATCCTTAGAATTGTTTTTCAGCAGCTTTTACTTTTTCAGAGTTTTGTCTGGGAAACTTCAATGATATTATTTTAGTGGTGTGCATGTGTGAGAAAATTTACTCAGTGATTAGGGCGTGCTGCTCTTAGGTTGATGAGCTGAGAGCTACCTTTAGATTTCCAAAATTTAATTTTAAGTCCGTGGATACAGAGAATTTGTTAGATGCATTTCAGTTTCCCATTTCCTATTTCTTTAGCTTGAGACAAGCATAAGGTACTGATGAATTTGCTGGGAACTCAACTCTGCACCTAGGTGATACAGAAAGAAGGAAGGCTAATGTGAAACTAACTACTTAAGACAGACTACACCTCGAAAGCAGAACACCAATTATACTATTTTTTCTTAAATCAGAATTACTGATGTCATGAAGATTTTTTGTAATAGGTGATGTATATTTTGTTATTCACTGCTGTAAAAGTGTCCCACCATTTTTTGCCTTCTTGATAGGCTAAATGGAATGTTTTTAATTGGTGGTGAACTACAGCTGCCAGAGCTAAAGATCTGTATAACCAAACATAAAGCAGAATTGAATTTGCTACTATCAACAGACTGGTTTTGAAAAGAAAAAAAAAAAAGTATGGCAAAATCACTGACTCTACATGATGCCAAATCTATCACATCCATGTTTAAATCGTTTGTCTTTCTATGTCAGGTCTTTTGGAAAGTTGTAATTTAAAATTCTGGCAACAAGTAAAAAAGCTGTGAAGTGACTCGCACTTTTTAACTGCTGCTTATCTGTACCAAATGTAGCACGAGTCTCTGTTTGCGCAACTTGTATGAAAGATGTGTCTGCTGTCTCTTCAACTTAATAATGCAAACACTGCAAGGCATAGGCTCATAGGTATGTACTAGGCTAATGGCCCTGGAGCCTTTACAAGCCTAGCCCATAGGATTACCCTGGCAACGTGCCACCCGACCTTAGTTTCCAGTGCCTCTGTCGAGTAGAGCAACTGGAGTGATCCCCGGGGTGAAGTTTCTATTTCCCATCCACTTATCAAGATTTCTCTTGAGGGCCAGTTAGGGTTGCCACCTTTTCAAATGCCCAAAGTGGGACATTTTTGGTACAAACTTCAGATTTTGCAGGGTGAAATATACCCATAGCCAGTACAAAAGACGAACTTCACTTTTTTGCCTAAATAAAAGCTTATTCTTGTAGCATTTTAGTTGCTTAGTCTGTTTCTTATAACATTAGGTGTTTCGGATACAGAATAACTGTTTTATGCAACTATTACATAAAATATAGGAAATCATTTTGCCATAAAGTCTCAGGACATTTGCCATTTTTACAATTTTTTTGCAGGACACAACTGCCCAAAGAGGGACTGTCCCTCGCAAAGTGGGACAGGTGGTAACCCTAGGGCCAGTGAGGTGCTCTGTTTGACATGTATGGGAAGTCTATTCCATAGCATGGTCAGTCTCAGGGTTATAAACCTGCCCCTCCATCACGTTCTGTTGATTGTGAAAGTGAGGTTGAGGTCTTTGGAGTGTGTGGTGTGGAGGGATTGGGATTTCTTTAGATGTAGCATTTCTAACAGAGCTGGGTCAGACATGGCTTTATAAGTCAAGCAGAGATTTCCTCTAAGTAGGCGACATGAGACGGAGAATAGTTGGAGTTTTTTTGAGTATGTCCATATAGGACAAGTGTTTAAGGCCTAGGATCCTCTCTGTGAGGTACTTTTGCGGCCTTTCCGGTTGTTGCATGTGTCTAGTGAGGTACATGCCAAATGGGGCATTGTACTCGAAGATTGGCCTAATGAGGGAAGAGTAGAGGGAGACAATGACCTCTTTCTTCCTGGATGCAAAATACTTAGTAATGAGATGTGCCACATAGAAGGACTTGCTGACCACAGTAGCAGTGTGGTGGTCAAAAGACAAGTTGCAGTCAACCTGTGTTCCCAGATCTCTTATAACGCCTCTTCATTGTAGTAGCAATTTGGTAGTTCACGAGACTTTTTTTTTCCCAAAGGATGATGACACATTTCTGGCATTTGAGAGGCTATGGTTCTGACACACCAGTCTCCGGTCTCAGTGAGGCCTTTGGGTGTCAGCACTGCACTTGGGGAGTTAATAATGGCTCCCAACTTGCAATCATCTGCGAACTTTGTCTGCCAGAGTCCCTTCTTGTTGGACTGGACTTCTGAGAAGTAGATACCAAACAGGAAAGGACCCAGGACTGATCCCTGTGGGACTCCAGTTGTGACTGGTCGACAGTCTGAGTTGGAGTTAGCTACTTTCACACTGTGGGTTCTATCTGTGAGCCAGTTTGCAACCCACCTAGTGATATTGGGGTTGATGCCTAGCTTAGTGAGTTTTTCTATGATTCCTGAGTGGGGAATGGTATCAAAGGCCTTGACCAGATCTAGGTAGGCTATATGAACCACCTTGCCTTCATCCACTGCTCTGGTGAATGACTCAAAGAAGTCGACCAGGTTGAGCAGGAATGATCTACCCTTCACAAAACCAAACTGTGTGAAATCCAGAGTTTGGAGATTCTGTATATTCTTGTTTATTAGGTCCATGATGATGCGTTCCAAACTTTGCATATCAGACTTGTCAGGCTAATGGGGTGATAGTTCCCAAGGTCTGTAGTTACTCCTCCTTTGTGGAGAGGGATGACTATAGCAGTGTGTCATTCGGTAGAGACAAAGCCTGAGGTAAGGCTGTGATTGAACAGGGCACACAGGTGAGGTGCCAGTTCACTCTGTAGTTCATGTAGAACACAGCCAGAGATGTTGTCAGGTCCCATAGAAGCTGTATTCCTGGCCTTGGACAGTGCTGTTTTAACCTGTGCCGCAGTAATACTTGGGAGCCTGGCAATCTACCGGTATTGTGATTGGTCGTTAGGGGGGGTGGCACTGAATCTGTTGGCCAGTATATTGGTAATATCTGTTTGCTCGGTATAGGATGTACCATTGTGCAGTAGCTCAGAGCAAATCTGTGTTTTGCCGTGGAGATTCTTTACATAACTCTGGAAGGCCTTGTGGTTGTCTTTAGTATCTGCTGCAATTCTGTTTTCATAGCTAGCTTTAGAGGATTTGATGAGGGATCTCAACTTTTTGTTGAGGCTGATAAGGGAGTTTTTCCAGTCTGGGGACTTCAGCTTATTCCGCATCAGTTTCCTCCTTCTGTCGTAGAGTTTGTTTATGGCAGGAACCACCAGATTGGCTTCTTTTTTATTTTTTTGGAGGAGAGTGTCTTGGTTCTGTTGGGTATGGCGAGATCCATGCATTTGTGTACGTGTTCAGTGCATTGGTGTATGATTCAGCAGTCATGCAACTATTCTCCATTTCCATGGGTGCCGTGAAATTAGCCAACTCTGTTCTTAGGAGGCCAAAGTTAGCTTTGTTGAAGTCTTTCATGGTGGTTACCTTTGTGGGTGGAGGGGGGGACGACGACCAGGATGTGGATTTCCAAGGTGATTAGTTTGTGGTCAAATCTAACCAGGGAGGAGTTTACCATTGGTGTAAAACAACGGTTGCCCATGTTAGTAATGACCAGGTCAAGGATGTTGCTACCTCTACTGGGTGTATGAACGAGCTGGTCCAGGGCACTGGAACTGATGAATTCCAGGAAATGTTGGGCAAGTGTATTGTTACACGAGTAGTTTTCCCAATTAATGGAGGAATAGTTGAAGTTGCCCAGTATGAGTATGTTAGGTCAGACCCTAATATTCCCCAGGGTGCTTAGGAATGTGGAGTGAGTGTCTTGGGACATGGTTGGGGACCTGTAACAGTCTACGACCTGAATCACTGTCTTATGTTAGCTGCACCTGAAGTATCTCTGATGCATTATGTTGGGCTACCAGTCTGGAGGTGTGCACTTCCTTTATGAATATGGAAACACCACCACCTTTGGAGCTTTGGTCCAAGTTCTGGGGCCGAAAGGTGTGGAATGAGTTATAGCCTGGTAGTGCAGGTGTGCCTTCTGCTGCCTTGAACCCATGTCTCTGTTACAGCACAAATGATGTTTTCCATTTTAAGGAGTGCTTTGAATGAGTGCATTTTGAGATTTTGACTTCTAGCATTGAGCAGCATGACCCTCAGATTGCAACTTCATTTTATAATATGAGTAATCACAGCCTCTCTATCAGGGTGGATTTAACCACTCCTGACTGAATGGTATCAAATCCAGGCCTTGCTCACTTTTGTGTGTGAAAAGTGCTAATCACAGGCAAATCTACCCTCACTCCCTGTCTTAGCAAGCACACACCGATATATGCACACAGTTTGGATGTCCTTGTGAAGGCATTACTTAAATCATGGAGTATAAAGTTAAATTTTAGGCCTTTAACTAGGATTTGAACCCAGGAGTATCATCCATTTCTGCTGATATCACTGCCTGGGGATCACCTAAGTGGACATATTTGAGTCACGTAATGACAAAATGTCTTAGCAGTCAAGATATACATATCACTGTGTTAAAAACATTCAGCTTGTTAACACAGATGCACATTTTGTTGAAAATTTCAGACAGAAAATGCCACACGTATTTTTGGGGACACAGTGAAATATAATATGCAAGTAAAAGCTTGCTTTACTGACTACATAAATATAATTGTACCCATCTGCTTTGTGTTTTAAGCATTATGCGCTAATGGAGCCTGGAAACCTCCTATCATTAATTTAGTACCTTAGTATGTGCACAGTAGAATGAGTAATAAACTAAGGATCATGTCCATAATTTGTAGGCCTCATCTATGCAGTAATGCCTGTTTTATCTGGAATGGAGAAAGGCTTTTGTTATTTTCACAAGGGGTACCTGGGAATACACTTGGTATTATGTTGCTGAATGAAGACTTACAACAAAAGAATAAATACAAAAGGTACATCTGAAACCCAACAACTGGAACTGAGTCTGCTTGAATGTTGTTCAAAGCTTTGCTGCCAGTTGTAGATAAATATCATTAAACAGCTGTTGCTATAGTATGTAAACAGCTGTTTTAAATCCTGTAGCAGTCAAAGTAATTTTTATGCCTTTCATTGTACTAAAGCCATTATTTTGTGCTTTAAGAAAAGGATATGCTAGTAGGTGCATTGCTGAATTTGTTTGAATAGCTTGTGGGTTTTATTGTTTTTATTATATTTACTTAGGTACTTGTCAACAAGGTAGATCAGCCTGACATCCCTATTTTCAGCTGTGACCCCATCCAAAAGGCAGAATACTACATCAGAGTATTTCCAATAGTACTGCAGAGAGCAAATGACTTGACCCAGCAGCAACATAGACAGCTTAATCCCTACAGTTTGATGTTTTGACCTGTTTATGTAATTTGAATAGCTGCTGTCATTCCTGATTTTTACTAGATCCACTTAGTTTAGGAACCCTTAGAGAAGCTATTTTCACCAGTGGTTAACCTATCCGGCCTTTTCTTACCTAAGAACTAAGGACATACCTGCTAGATTTGACTGATAAACAGCTAGAGGTTGCCACTAGTGTAGGTGGAAATGTTTAAAGGTAAAACAAGAGAGCTGAAAGGGTGACGTGGAGACAGGCAGCCGCTTAACGGTTTCAATAGATAACATTTGTGCTGATAGAGTTATACATATCTGTAATTGAAACTAATCAGAGTCACTTCACTGGTGTCTATAATATACTGTTGAACTGTTTTGAGTTTACTTTTTCCTGCCACTTCAGTAGCCTTGTCTAACTGAAATAATATGGTCTGCCCTCAATACTGATCAGCATCCTTTATTGGATTAACAATTGCTATATTATTCCGTATAAAATCAACCACAGAAAGTTCTGTCATTTAAGCTACTCACACCCTTTAAGGACATTGTTTTGCGTCCTTTTGTGTTTTTGTGGATGTTAGATTGATTCATACCAAATCCACATGTGGATCGGAAAATACATATGCTGGTCTGTTGGAAGAGTGATTACATTTCTATCTGTTAGCCATTTGTGACTTGGTTTAGAAGCAGAATTTGTCATTAGAAATCCACATATACACACACACACACACACATATGTATATATATATATATATATATATATACATACACACACACACACACACACGCACACATATATATATTTATTTATATATATATATATATATATATATATATATATATATATATATACACACACACACACACACACACACACACACACACGTACATAAACACACATGGATCTACATAAATTAATCGAGCACTACTTATGTCGACATGCATAATGTCAAATCAGATTGATTGACATTATACATCTCAGCATGCTACTACTTATGGACCAAGAATAAACCTGGTGCATGCAAAACTTAAAAAAAAAACCCACAAAAAAAAAAAACAAAGCCCCCCCCCACTAATTATATATATTCTAACTCTGAGACTGACAATTCTCCCAGAAAAGGATATATTCCCCTACCCAGGGATTGTTGAGCTTGCACACCTGTCGACCAAACAATGTTGATTAAACAGATGTTGGCCGAAGTATCATTCAACAAATTTAGGAACCTATAAACATTTTTTTTGGGGGGGTGTACACTCTTGTAAGGAGGATTAGTATCCATTTTTTTTTTTGGGGGGTGGACACTTTTAAGGAGGATTAGTGGAGGCCCCCAAAAATCATATTAATTTATGTTAGGGAGCGGTTAGACACTGATGTGATTAGATACACCTTTTCCCATTTACAAGGAGAAAAAAAATCGTGCCTTCTATTTGCACTGCCCTAAGTAATGCCAATCTAGTTCTACACCTGTGTCTAAGTCCATGCCTTCTGTCTTCATTGTAGTAGCAATTTGCTTTGGGTGTAACAACTACTGCACTACATTAGGATGTTTTAGTAGTAATGGACTGTTTTCAGTAAGAAATTAATGTATTCGTGTAATCAACAAATCATGGGAGGTAAACTTCTGTGAAATGTGCCGGATAGAGAGGCAAAAGGTATTTTATATAAAAATAATAGTTCACTGAACAGAGATAACTTGCTGTTAGATACAAAAAGCTGAATATCTGGAAAGATTAGTTTTGCCAAACTTGGTTGTCATCTACTGAGACGCAAATGGAGCCCACTGTTTTACACTGTGACATTGAATGTATCAAAAAGAATAACGCAACAAGAAAGGATAAAAGCTTCAGAAGAAAGTAACATAAAAAAGAGCTAAAAGATATCAAGATGTGCATTAGCAAACTGCGGTACATTAAAAAAGTAAGGCTTTTAGACTCCTCTGTCCTTTTTAGTGCTGTCTTTTTACAGTTCCATTATAGAACATCACATTTTTCCTTGATAGTTTATTTCTTTCTTATTCTTTCTTATTCAGAGGACCGGAGGGACTTAATGTATTTCACATGTCAAAAAAGAAAAAAAGTACCTTTTATATATGTTTTTCATGCCTCACTGTTATGCTGATAATTGACTACAGATTTCAGACTGTGAGGACATACGTGCTTGATCTGCTTTTCTATGAAATGAGTATAACATTACCAACTCATACTGCAATCTGCATATGAAATAGTTAACCCCAGAATGGGCAGTGATATCTTCGCCAAAGGCTTAATAATTTCTGTTACTGTGATTTTTTTCAAATATTACTTTGACTTTTTGTCATCATAGTATATTTCTCCTTTTGTAGTGGATTACTAATAGGGAAAGAGAACTTCAAAAGTTCTTTACTTTAAGGCAGAATGAGACAGTAAGCCTGACTAGTCTGCTGTTTTACACACCTTAACATTCTACCTCCATCCATCCCTACTTTCCCTGATACTCTCTTACCACATGTTCCTTTCCTAATTGAATGCCTTTATAAATTTCCTGTCTTTTATCCATTTCATTAAGTCTATTCCATGGCTCTACAACTCTTGTATAAAAGTGCTTTTTGAGATCCAGGGAAAGAAAAAGTCAGTACAATGTGCTGCCTCTGCCACCCCCACCTCTCTCTCCCTCTATGTTTCTAATTTAGAACAATCTCTTCATATGTCCTTGTCATGGTCTTCTGCAGCACTGTAGTGCCCCCCTCACCTCCAAGCCTCATATAAGATCATCTCTGTCTTCTGCAGCCTTTGGCCATATTCCTTCTTCTCCATCACCGCAGACCTGTCTAGCAGTTTTCCCTGTGAATTCCTTTAAAGCATACCTGATGTCTTTTTCTTTATATGGCTTCCAGAACTGCATACATTACTCAAGATGTGGTCTGACCAATGCTGTTTATGGTGGAAGTGTTAGCTTTTTGTTTGAATCTGTCCCCCCGGAGGCTGCACTCCATTGTTCTCTTTGCTGTTACAATCACTCTGATCCCAGTTGTCCAGTCCAGGTGTGAGGGTAGGGATGGTCTTTGGTCAAATGGTGCCTTGGGTAACGGGTCACCACAGCACCCCCTACAACACCACCTGGTGCCCCCTTCCTGGTCTACCTGCAGCCTCAAGATTACTGGAAAGGTGCCCCTGCTAGAGCGGTGCCCTAGGCGGCCACCTGTTTGGCCTATGCCTAAGGCTGGCTATGTGATTAACACTGACAGTTCCTTTTCCTACTTTGCTGTCTTTACTTTGACTCCCCCAGCAGGTACCTCACAGCAGGGCTGTTATAATTTAAATGCTGTATTTTGCATTTGTTTGCAGTTGACCCTAACTGCCCCCCAGGTGATCACCCTTAGTCGCTCCCTCAGCACCAGCATAGCTGCTGCACTCATCTTTGTGTCATCAGTAAAGCGGCAGGTCTTGTTACCTGCTCCCTTTGTTATGTCTGAGACGAACACGATAATGACTAATTAACCCACGATCTATGTTCGTTTTACTTAAGTTGCTGAAAATAATGGAACAGTTGCCTAGGGGCAATCTGTAAAATCTAATTTGTTGCATTGATAGTAATAAGTATAAAGAATGCAAAAGCGAATTGAAAGCTGCCAAAAGGAAAATAAAAACAGAGTTCTTGTAGGATAGTGATACCTGTCTATGATTCTTGTAGGCAGTTCACTTCAAAAATGTCTCCACCATCTTTGAGGATCTGAACATTCCTGCTATTGGAAAACCCACTGAAGCACTATGAATGCTGCAGTACTTCCAGCAAATTTCAACATATACCACGCATAAATATTATGTTTGATCTGTAAAATAGTGCTACATTGATCAGGTGGTCACTTCAAAGCATGACGTAAACTCTAACAACTTTTTATTGTCATTTATAGTACTTAACTTTTTATTGACTGCTAAATGGGTTGTCCTACAGAGGATCACATCCTAGTGGAATTAATCGAACCAGAATTAAGAGATAAACAGGGGGGGTAAGTACAATAACTCCTACAGTAGTTCAGAGTTCATTTATATCTTAAATATCGCAGTAATGTAGCACAACACAAGAAACAATTTATTTTTAGTAGAAATTACATTTCAGTTGTTATACTGAATACTAGTGGGTGTACATGATGTTTTAACAGTAGTGCTGTTCATAAAATAGGCTTTTTGTCTAGTCACACACACTGTAAGTGAAAGTGATCCAAACTGCAATACATGCAGATGAGCAGGTAAGTGCCAATAAATATTTTCACCTGCTGATATCACAGTGCCCAGCCTGGCAGTTACACATCCATGATCAAGCTGATCCAGTTGTGTTGCTATAATGTAATTACAGCACAAAGTTAGAATCTTCCCTAAAATATCTTCTACATGTGAACAGGAAGCACATTCACTCCATGTAACTGTAAACAGCATTTCCTATAAATAAGAAGAGCAATCGAAGTACCTGCTATTCCTAATCATATCTCTCAACTGTACACATTTTTGTTCAATATCCTGATTTTTTGCCTCATATATTTGGTCTGTTTCGCATAAAATTGTGGTTTTCTGGCAAATCATTGAGGGTTGAAGTCTGAAAATAAAGACAGACATTTGAGTTGCAGACATTATACGCTTCAGAAAATCCATGCTAATGCAAACATTGTTATTCTACCAACTTTCTAACCTTGTAAGAGCAATATTTTATAAAGTGTCCCTATTTTTGGACCTTTGTCCCCCCATTTTATTATAGCTTTTCCAGATTTCGTGCTCTAAGAGGTTGAGAGGTATGTATTCCTTAATTAGCACACATTCCCTTTCAACACACACAACCAGATGCATAAACATTATGTGTTGCTTTCAACTATTTCCTGTTTACTTCTAGGCATTTATAAAGCCCCCTTTTTCGTATATAGGCAGGCATTTAAATAACTGAACTGCCGCTTATGAAACAGGCCTTTTCTTGGACAATGTAGGTCAGTACTATATTCTATCATGAGAAGATTTGAACATCATTTACTCTGTGCTTAGCATTCTATAGTAGCCACTCGGTGTCCTGTCAGTCTGAGGAAGAGAGGGGTCATTGGAAAGTAGATTCAAATTGGTAGTCTTTATTGTCACATTAGCAGAGGCAGAACATTTGAGAACACAGCTACATATGCAAAAGCGACCAAGCTTTCTCAGATATATTTGGAAGTAACACATTGTTTTACGTGCTTGTTCATTCATCCAGTTGCGCAAAGAATAAATAAACTGAACCATAAGATAATTTTCAGTCATTGCAGATGGAACTTTGGGTTGATGGGACAAAGGGGTCTTCATTAAGGAAGGTCTGACCTGTACTGGAGACTAAAAAGAAAATCTGGAGAATAGTTGCGTGATGGATGAGACTTTCCCCCATCCAAACATATTGATCAAAAAAGCAAAGTAAGTTAAATAGGGGCTGGAAATCCAGTGCATGACCCACATGATAATTCAGTTAAAGTAATTCAGAATCTCATCCAGAGGAGTGATAGATTTGCTCTTACATACTGCTAAGCCATAGGATGGGGTCAGTGGTCACCTGCCAGCACCTTGCAGCTCAGAATGTGGTTAGAATGAGGATCATGTAGCGTTTTCTCTGATTAATTACACTAGTGAAATCATGTCACTTTTCTCTTTCTCAACGGTCATTCTTGTAATATTAAACTGGCTAGAGCTCCCCAACCTTCTATCTCTCAATCAACTATCCTTAGCCCATAAAGTAATCTACCATCCCAAAAACTGCCCTGCCATCTCCTCTTTAGTTAAACCTTATATTAATATCAGATCCCGCAGATCTTCCAACAAACTCTTATTAAAAGTATCCAACTCCCACAACCAACATGGCGACTCCTTCTATTCACACAGAATCGCCAAACTCTGGAACACCCTTCCAGATATAATAACAAAAAATCCAGCACATGACCAGTTCAAATCACTCCTAAAGGAACGCCTTACCAGTCACTGGCTATGTTCCTGCCACTCCCCAGGTTAATCTATTTCCCACTCTCCTTGTTTTTACCTTTTCTTACCTACCTTCTAATCTGTCTATTTGTAAACTTTAATTTAGATACTATCTAGTATTTGCTCATTCTGTATGTAATTGTACATTTCTACTGATTGAACTATATGTTCTGCTACTTGGTTGTTACTGCTACTGTATTTGTACAGTTATATTGTTTGTACTTTGTTTTTACTGCTACTTGGTTGTGTTGCACGACTGTGGAGGTTTCTCCCTGGGTCTCCTCTATTCAACAGGACCTTGCATTGCACTGTTTCTTGATACTGTAATGTGTTTGTTGTTTGTATTATTGCAGATCTTTTCTCCCTGGGTTTCAGCTGAAAATGGGCCTCTGGCCCAGTTGGACATGCCCAGCCAACAAATGTAATAAATAAATAAATGTTTGAGACTTTCTGGAATTTTCTGTTTTTAGTATAATTCAGCACAAGTTGTCCACTTTCCATGCTTCCTAAATTCACTTCCTTAGAGTCCACTATTTCAGTGACTGTTCCCTCCTCTTCAGTTCTTTTAGTCAGTTCAGCTCCATAATAATAACTGTCTTTTCAGGCGGAATTGATATTTCTACTCTGCTTTGCAGAATATTCAGATTGCAGGTTTCTTGGTGAATCCCTTCCCATCCTACCAGTTCTGCTTTTACACGTTGCTCTGTTATACTAGGCTCCAATACTTTAATGTATAGGTTCCACTGTCTTATACGTACTGTACTTGAAAGCTTGGAAAAGCCGAAAGACACAACAACAACTTGAAAGCTTCTGTTAACCCTCTTTTTATACTGCATTCCATAGTTTTTAAGCAAACCTGCTCTTAGTAATAGGTTTATATTGACATGTCTGTTTAAGTGATGTATGTTCATATTTCTGAGTTCCTAGCCAAATGTTTGCACCTTTACAGTTTTCTAACAGTATTCCTTGATCTTTGTTGAATTCATGCACCCTAATGAATGTATCTGGTGAGTTGTTCCTCCTCCATTTTTTTTTCGAAATAATGCAGAGCACATCTTCAAGCTTATTTGCATGCTGGTTCATCTTCCCACACTGATAGGGTGGTGTATCAAAGTAACTACCTCCTTCCTATTGCCTCCATAACTCTTTAAAGTAGTGAAAATTTTCCCCTGCCATTATGTCATTCAGTTGAAAGAAAAAAACAGACACTGTTGAGTAAGTAATCCTGTGCTTTTTAAAGGGCAGTCAGAGAGATAGCAGGAGCTGACCAGCCTAGCTTAGCTACGGTAGAGTGATATATTGCTTCAAAAGAGTTGGGAACCTGCACAAGAGGGCAGGCTACCTTTGCAAACTCTGTATTTTTGCCTGAGTAATGGGATGCTGCTTTTTACCTCCTTGAATGCATACTAGTGCAGCTACTTTGGTAGTGAGGGGTTTCTTTTAACCTACATACTGTCCCTGTAGAAAGACTGATGCTGCCTGAGTACAGTATTCTTTTCTGCTCCCTGACATTAAGATATTGCACTTAATTTAGTAGTAGGACAGCAGCAGAATCCAGTTTCAACCATCCTAGCAGATACATTATTGCATCCCATATGCATAAAACCACTAGTTAGTAGCATGGTGTGTCAGTGTTACTGTCATTAGTACAAAATCTAGCTATTTGATTATTTTCACATTTAAAACTGGGTACGTCTATAGCCATTTTTTTGTGCGTTACCAACAGCTGACATGGGTTTCACTACAGCTCTAGATTGATCAGTTTTATTCATAATTTCATAGTATAACAACCTTTCTACTAAAATAGCAAACTTTCATATTCATTAATGCCAATCTGACACACACACACACACACACACACACACAGTGTGTGTTGTAGCTTGTAAGGGTGGAGGAGGTGTAGCTCAAATGGCAAAAGTCTCCATAACTGCCAGAATTACCGTGTACGAGGATGCCATGCCATGCTGTATAGATGAACACCAGGAGAGTGCAGCTAGTGTGTGTGTGGCGGGGGGTTACATAAAACAGAAGTGTAAAATGTACTTTATTTCATATATTGTAACGTGTCTTGAAAGACAAAATTATTTTAACTGTAGGGAAAAAGTAAATAGCGGTAAATATTCACAAATAATTATTTACAAATAACAGAAAAGGCATATAATTAAAATCTGTTATATAGCAACTTTGTAATTTTGAATAGTTTTATATGCTTGAATTTATTGAAACAATAGTGCCTGCTGGGAAAGCAAATAAAAATACTTAATAGCAGCATCTGTTTTTATGTAGTAGCCCCAAGTAGGAAAAAGCCCCCAACTTCAGTAGTCTAGGAAAAAGATTCCCAGACTTCATCCAGGGCAGCAGTGTGGGTGTTTCACAGAGAGCATGCACAAAGTTTTCAGAAAATGTATTTTGAACAAAAATGTAGAACGTAGCACCACAGCAAACCAATAAAATGCAGATGGCAAAGAGCAGTGTAAAATCCAAATAGACTTTTATTCGAACACAGGTGAGCGCTTTTGAGATAAAATCCCTTCTTCAGACTATACCAAATGTATTATGTTTAAAACACTGCAAAAAAGATTTTGTGTGGTGAAGGGATGTACATTTTCCTTTGTTTGGTAATGGATGTTGTAGCTACTAGATTGCATTATTACTTGTATAACAAAACGTCATTTTTTTAACTAGATTGCAATGTTTCTGGTATAGCAAAACCCATTATTTTTCTGTCATCACTTTTATGTATACATTATCTGTGTAGTAATTTGCATTGGTACTGGTCCTCAAAATCTATATTGTAACTGCAACTATGTATGTACCAGGCAAGGTTTTGCTTCATTTTCAAACAAGATTTGTAGCAAGTTATTTTATTTCATAATGCTATTAATTTACTTATGTCAAAAATCTGGGTTCATATTATGTTATTGAAACTTTAAAAGTTCAAATGCTATATGGTCAAATCCATTATGTTCAAACTTTTAAAATCTTGAAAATGACAGAAAAAAAATAAAAAACAGAAAAAGCCTACCTAATGGTTGTAAGCAGGGGGGCAAGTCCCCCTGTACTCTCCCCAAACACCCCGCTCTTTAAATATGCCAACTCCAAGACCACACTACAGTGCAGTAAAGGGAAATCTTCCCCTTCAGTACTGAACAGAGATCTCCGTTAACACGTACAAACTTTTAAACGTTCGAACATATGGGTTCGACTATATAGCATTCGAACTTTTAAAAGTTCAACAACGTAATAGGAAACCCAAAACTCTCATCTTGCCTCTGGCCTGGGTCACTCTAGAAAAAGGGTCTTCAGTCCAGTTTACTTAGATGGTCAACAAATGTAAATAAAATTAAAAATAAGACATTTGCAATAACATGCTACTAAGAAAATGCTTCAGTCAGTCAGCTTTAATAGTATGTGATTTATGTCATAAGTATCACACAATCACAGTAAAAGTCTATGGACAGCAATCTCCATTTGAGGGGTTAATTTAGCACTGCAAGATGCTTGCTGCTTGTATGTCCATTCATGCATGCACAGACTATGTTACACAAAGTGGCAGAATCAGTAAAGCGAAAGTTATGAAGAATCCGCTATTTGTTGTTTATGTAAGGTGTTTGTTACATTTCAAAGCATACTGCTTTCCTGTGGCAGCTTCCCCCTTTTTATAGTGTTAGAAGAGATTGTTTTTGACCCTTAGCTATCAGGTTTTGGTGTCTGATGTTTGCAAACAGTGGAAAGGTATCCAAAGGTATGGCATGTTGCTCTCGATGTAATTTTGAGCTTACAATGCTGCAGAAACTTTACCACAAAATTTAAACAGTAGACAGTGCATAGTACTTGAAAGAGTCCATCATTAAATATGCCTCTCACATCTGACTCATGGTCACTCTCTGTAAAAGCAGCTTTACTGTATCAAGGTTAAAGTCACTTATCAATTTCATGGAGCAGTAATTCTAGAATGTTTTCAACATTGTGGGAGCATTTGCTATGTGCTAAGCAATTTA
This sequence comes from Protopterus annectens, assembly GCF_019279795.1. Taxonomy (NCBI): domain Eukaryota; kingdom Metazoa; phylum Chordata; order Ceratodontiformes; family Protopteridae; genus Protopterus; species Protopterus annectens. The sequence continues at coordinate 60,518,841 of NC_056730.1, read as the reverse complement.
TGAATTCTTCTGCACAGTTTGGAGATTGCAACCAAGACAGTGTTAGTATTGTACGGCAAAGTGCAACCAAGACAGTGTTAGTATTGTACGGCAAAGTGCAACCAAGACAGTGTTAGTATTGTACGGCAAAGTGCAACCAAGACAGTGTTAGTATTGTACGGCAAAGTGCAACCAAGACAGTGTTAGTATTGTACGGCAAAGTGCAACCAAGACAGTGTTAGTATTGTACGGCAAAGTGCAACCAAGACAGTGTTAGTATTGTACGACAAAGTGCAACCAAGACAGTGTTAGTATTGTACGGCAAAGTGCAGGCCTTGTTATTTGATGTGAAAGAGAATGGTGAAAAAATCAGATACAATTTCAAAGCATGCTACGTGGTAAAGGCACATCAAAGCATGCTACGTGGTAAAAAGTCCGGTAAAGGCACTTCAAAGCATGCTACGTGGTAAAAAGTCCGGTAAAGGCACTTCAAAGCATGCTACGTGGTAAAAAGTCCGGTAAAGGCACTTCAAAGCATGCTATGTGGTAAAAAGTCCGGTAAAGGCACTTCAAAGCATGCTATGTGGTAAAAAGTCCGGTAAAGGCACTTCAAAGCATGCTACGTGGTAAAAAGTCCGGTAAAGGCACTTCAAAGCATGCTACGTGGTAAAAAGTCCAGTAAAGGCACTTCAAAGCATGCTACGTGGTAAAAAGTCCAGTAAAGGCACTTCAAAGCATGCTATGTGGTAAAAAGTCCGGTAAAGGCACTTCAAAGCATGCTACGTGGTAAAAAGTCCGGTAAAGGCACTTCAAAGCATGCTACGTGGTAAAAAGTCCGGTAAAGGCACTTCAAAGCATGCTACGTGGTAAAAAGTCCGGTAAAGGCACTTCAAAGCATGCTACGTGGTAAAAAGTCCGGTAAAGGCACTTCAAAGCATGCTACGTGGTAAAAAGTCCGGTAAAGGCACTTCAAAGCATGCTACGTGGTAAAGGCACTTCAAAGCATGCTATGTGGTAAAAAGTCCGGTAAAGGCACTTCAAAGCATGCTACGTGGTAAAAAGTCCGGTAAAGGCACTTCAAAGCATGCTACGTGGTAAAAAGTCCGGTAACAGCACTTCAAAGCATGCTATGTGGTAAAAAGTCCGGTAAAGGCACTTCAAAGCATGCTATGTCGTAAAAAGTCCGGTAACAGCACTTCAAAGCATGCTATGTGGTGTAACGTCCGGTAAAGGCACTTCAAAGCATGCTACATGGTAAAAAGTCCGGTAACAGCACTTCAAAGCATGCTATGTGGTAAAAAGTCCGGTAACAGCACTTCAAAGCATGCTACGTGGTAAAAAGTCCGGTAACAGCACTTCAAAGCATGCTACGTGGTAAAAAGTCCGGTAAAGGCACTTCAAAGCATGCTACGTGGTAAAAAGTCCGGTAAAGGCACTTCAAAGCATGCTACGTGGTAAAAAGTCCGGTAAAGGCACTTCAAAGCATGCTACATGGTAAAAAGTCCGGTAAAGGCACTTCAAAGCATGCTACGTGGTAAAAAGTCCAGTAAAGGCACTTCAAAGCATGCTATGTGGTAAAAAGTCCAGTAAAGGCACTTCAAAGCATGCTATGTGGTAAAAAGTCCGGTAAAGGCACTTCAAAGCATGCTATGTGGTAAAAAGTCCAGTAACAGCACTTCAAAGCATGCTGAATGGTAAAAAGTCCGGTAAAGGCACTTCAAACCATGCTATGTGGTAAAAAGTCAGGTAACAGCACTTCAAACCATGCTATGTGGTAAAAAGTCCAGTAACAGCACTTCAAACCATGCTATGTGGTAAAACTTCTGGTAGCAGCATTTCAAAACATGCTGAATGGTAAAGAGTCCGGTAAAGACACTTCAAAGCATGCTATGTGGTAAAAAGTCCGGTAGCAGCATTTCAAAACATGCTGAATGGTAAAGAGTCCGGTAAAGGCACTTCAAAGCATGCTACATGGTAAAAAGTCAGATAGCAGAGCTTCAAAGCATGCTATGTGGTAAAAAGTCTGGTAGCAGCACTTCAAAACATGCTGAATGGTAAAAAGTCCGGTAAAAGCACTTCAAAGCTATGTGGTAAAAAGTCAGGTAACAGCATTTCAAAACATGCTGAATGGTAAAGTGTCCAGTAAAGGCACTTCAAAGCATGCTATTTGCTAAAAAGTCCGGTAGCAGCTTTTCAAAACATGCTGAATGTTAAAGACATTTCAAAGCATGCTACATGGTAAAAAGTCCGGTAGCAGCTTTTCAAAACATGCTGAATGGTAAAGAGTCCGCTAAAGGCACTTCAAAGCATGCTACATGGTAAAAAGTCAGGTAACAGCACTTCAACGCATGCTGAATGGTAAAAAGTCAGGTAGCAGAGCTTCAAAGCATGCTGCACAGTAAAAAGTTGGGTAACAGCACTTCAAAGCATGGTGCACTGTAAAAAGTCAGGTAACAGCACTTCAAAGCATGCTGCATAGTAAAAAGTCGGATAAAAGCACTTCAAAGCATGCTGAATGGTAAAGAGTCCGGTAAAGGCACTTCAAAGCATGCTACATGATTAAAAGTTAGGTAGCAGAGCTTCAAAGCATGCTGCACAGTAAAAAGTCCGAAATACCCCAAAAGTTCCTCACCAAGAGGATAAAGGGTCTCAAACATATGTCATATGCTGCCCGGCTGAAAAAACTCCAGCTCTATTCAGTCGCATACCGCCTACTCAGAGGTGATCTATGCCTGATGTACAAGGCCATGTTCAATCCAGAATTAATGGACATGCTCCACCTCAGAAAATCCAAATCCATCAGAGCCACAAGAGCAAGAGATTTGAACCTCAACACAGAAATAAATAGGACGTGCTGGAGGGACAGATTCATAACCCAGAGGCTCCCTACACTCTGGAACAGAATCCCAGTCCTTGTTAGGCAGAGCCCCTCACTAACTCTCTTCAAGAGAAATCTTGACAAGTGGATGGGAGATCGTAGGTTTACCCCGGGGGTCATCTCTGTGTCACTACTAGACAGAGGCACAGTAAACTAAACCCTAAATGGGCATAGTATTCTCATCCCAAGGGGTGGCGAAAGCACATACACTCTGGCTAGGCTTATAAATGCCCTAGGGCAGATAGCCTAGTATGAACCTATGAACCTAAGTCAGGTAACAGCACTTCAAAGCATGCTGAATAGTAAAAAGTTGGGTAACAGCACTTCAAAGCATGGTGCACTGTAAAAAGTCAGGTAACAGCACTTCAAAGCATGGTGCACTGTAAAAAGTCAGGTAACAGCACTTCAAAGCATGCTGCATAGTAAAAAGTCGGGTAACATCACTTCAATGCATGCTACATGGTAAAAAGTCGGATAACAGCACTTCAAAGCATACTGCATAGTAAAAAGTACGGTAAAAGCACTTCAAAGCATGCTGCACGTTAAAAGTCGGGTAACTTCACTTCAATGCATGCTACATGATAAAAAGTCGGGTAACAGCACTTCAAAGCATGCTGCATAGTAAAAAGTCGGGTAAAAGCACTTCAAAGCATGCTGCATGTTAAAAGTCGGGTAACATCACTTCAATGCATGCTACATGGTAAAAGGTCGGGTAACAGCACTTCAAAGCATGCTACATGGTAAAAAGTTGGGTAACATCACTTCAAAGCATGCTGCAGTGCTTCTGCTGCCTAAAGATTTTGGGGTGGAAGTACAGCTGGACTAACAATACTGTCAATGTTATCTGAATTACACATTTTGCATGAATTCTAACCAACATTTGCCATCTGCTTCTTGTTTTCTGCTGTGGTTGTTAGAGCAAGAAGATAGTCTGTGAAGATGACTGCTAGGGAGCACCTGTTAAAAAAAAAGTATAGAGCTGTTGAAGTTTCATAGGCTGTGAGATATTCAGCAGATGGAATCCCACTGCTGCTAACCAGTTTATCCCACAGCTGCCAGTGCTAGCAGCTGTGTTGTGAGCAAATGATTCAAGTCCCATCAATGTCAGTTAGCGTGCTGCAGAGAGTGCAACTGTGTATACCACTGATGCCAAATAAAAGTAAAGAGTTGAGGTGTAACCCACTGCCCCTATGCCCCAGGGTAGCAGCACTCCACCACTGCTTTCTTAATTACTTACTATGTCTGAGAAAAAGGGTCTGCAGTGTCTCCTCGAAACAAAGATGCTGTAAACAATATTACTTGTACATAACTTTACAAAACCTGCATAAATGTTACAAAAAGTTTACAAGGAGACAAGCATCTTCATTATGTTTGTGGGGGGTTGACTCCCATTACTTAAAGATCTCACTTCAACATCAGTCCATCTTGGAGGAAGAGGCATCATTCAGTGAAAATCAAATTTAAAAAAAAGTGGGATGCTGTAATCTTGGAATCTGTTACAAAAAATACTCATTTGAGCTTACAGTTATTAGTCTTGAACAAAAATGATCAAGGAAAAAATTAAGAATGCCTTGAGCACATGACGGTGAGAGCATTAGCTCACCACTGCACCAAACAGGTATGTCATCGTGTGTCTGAAATGCTGACACTAACTTTCTAGATAAGCGGTTTATTAAAAATGATTTAAGAGAGACTGATGATCACTAAAGACTGGCACATTTTCTAACTAGAAATTATAATTATGTGCTTTGTTTTTCCTTTATCATTGCACATAAAAACAAAACAGATTAAGAAAGGCTGATCTTAAGAATGTGTGCTTGCAATCTCCTTCCTGACAGAATATAACGAGATGTATATAACTGCACTTTCCTTTTTCCATTTCTTACAATACTGTGAACTGTGCCACGTGGTTATTAATTACCTTTTCTGTTACTGTTATTGCATTTTTCTTTTATATTGTATATATTATTATGAATCATGACTTGTAGCGACTGCATACATATTACATTTTTAATTTTACATACCCATTAAGTTTTTCTTCCAGTTGTCTCTAGTTATTTAGTTATCTGTAAAGTGCTACTTAAATCTGTTAAATTAACTTGAAATGGCTTGTATATACCATTGTAACTGTAAGTACTCTTCTTGGCTTGGAGCTCCTTTGCCTGGTCCTCCTCTGAAAATGGAGCATAGGATCATAGGCGTTTACTAGGCTATCTACCTCGAGGTCATTTCAAGCCTAGCCATTTCACCCCAATATAATACCACTAGTCAATACCCAAGATTACATTTAGTAATGAATGCCGATGTCCAGGACGGTTGTGGGTACTATCCCCAGTAAGATTTACTTCAATAGTTGATAAATATGCCTGACCTGTGTATAAAACTAAAAGGATTAAAAACATTATCACTGCTTTTATCTTTCTAGCCATATCTATAACCAAGAGCTTCAATTTTCTCAGTTTTTGTATAATCTTTTGTTTAGACTCTTCCTACATATCCTTACAGATTCCTTTTTCATCCATACACTTAACACTTCATCTTATTATGTTCTCATGATTAGGAGTATCTGTGGGTAAATAACTTACTGCTATGACCTTTTCCTTACCTTAATTGATTTTATGTCATAAAACCTGAATCTGTCTTGAAATGCTCAACACCGAAACATCATTTTCTTTTTTTATCAAATACAAAATAATGTAATTTGGAAATAAAGTTAACTTTTCTTGACTACCATACCAGCTATATCCTTGACTTTTTGAGCCTCTTATTTTATTTGCTAGTGGCTAAAAATATAAAGCAAATAAAATGTGAACAGGATATCTCTGTCCAGTTCCTCTGCTCAAACCCATCTTATTAGGGAGAAACCCTCCCACCTTAATTACTGACCCAAACCCTTCATATATTCTCCCAATTAATCTTATTATTGTATCACTGAACACAAATGTTTCCACTGTCCTCCTCATAAAATGCCAACAAACTCTTTGAATGCTTTTCTGCATCAGAAACCAACAGTAGCTGTATTTTCTTACATTCTCCGTACCTCTGAATCATCATTGTTCTATTAAAGTTTTGCCTGCTCCTCAACAAATTCAAATGAATCCATAACTATCAATATATTTCAATGCTGGCAACACCTCTGACATTTTCTTAGCTAGTAGAAACAAATACTTTGTACTCATGGTTTAAAATTGAAACGGGTCTATATTAAAGCTTGGTCTGAAGGGTGTTTACTCTCCTTGGGTTCTACAGTCATCACAACTTTCCTCTAAGATGCTGGTACCTACCTTCTTATATTAAAGAAACCTTCCAGATCTGTATCACTTTCTTCCCTGGTAACTTCCACAGGGATATACTCTGTTCTTGCAGACTTCCTTGTTCATCAATTATACTGTTTCTACCTCATCTCTTCCTACCTTAACTGTTAATTGTTCAGCCTCATATTTCTCTAAGCGTGGCATAACCAAGTTTTCCATAAAAATTTTTTGAGCATTGTCTTAGTTTACAGATTCCTCCACTAAATACAATTTTTATAAAATTTCCAAAATATCTCGAATACCTCTGTAGGAACTCTGGTTATTATTTTTCTTTTCATAGGCTCCCTAAGTTTGGTGACATCCCTTCTGCCTTCTTCTGTGCAAGTCAGTCTGCTAAAAGTTTCTATGATTTGGAGTTATCAAAAATATTTGCTTAACATGCATGTTATCTAGATATTCCCTTATATTTTCTTCAGCACTCTGCAATTGTGCCTCCTCTTGTTCAATGGTTATGTTGCCCAGGCAGGTATGACCCTAGCCCTCAGCAGCATCCTACCATCACCCAGAATGATACCACAGTACAAGCAGAAAATGATTGATTTCAACAATTGGCTAAGTTTCTGGTATCATTCTAAGGGGATCCAGTATCTCTCTGCCTAGGATGACATGATTGACAGACCTCTATGCTTTGCCAGAGATGGCCTGCATCTGTCACCCTCCGGATACTGGCCAAGGCTCTTGCCACCCCTATAGTGCCTTTTTTAAGTGGTGTTCCAAAGACAAAATTGCCACCGTAACAGCTACAAACAAATGCCATCTGAGGGTCATGCTGCTCAATGCTAGAAGTCTAAATATTAAAATCCACTTGCTCGAAGCACTCCTTAAAATGGATAACATCAACATTTGTGCCATAACAGAGACCTGGTTCAAGGCAGAAGAAAGCACCCCTGCACTACCAGGCTATAACTCATTCTACAACTTTCGACCTCAGAACTTGGACTAAAGCTCCAAATGCGGTGGTGTTTCCATATTCATAAAGGAAGTGCACATCTCCAGACTGGTAGCCCAACATAATGCATCTATGATACTTCAGGTGCAACTAACACTGGGTAAGACAGCAATTCAGGTAGTAGCCTGCTATAGGTCCCCAACCATGTTCCAAGACTCACACTCCGTGTTCCTAAGCACCCTGGAGAATATTGAGGTCCAACCTAACACTCTCATAATGAGCGACTTCAACTACCCCTCCATTAACTGGGAAAACATGTACCAATACACTTGCCCAACATTTCCTGGAATTCATTAATTCCAATGCCCTGGATTAGCTCGTTCTTACCCCCACTAGAGGTAGCAACGCCCTTGACCTGGTCATTACTAACATGGGCAACCCTTGCTTGTACACCAGTAGTCAACTCCTCCCTGGTTAGATAGAACTGCAAACTAATCACCATGGAAATACACCCCCCCCCCCCCACTGCAAAGGTAACCACCATGAAAAACTTCTCCAAAGGTAACTTTGGGCAACTAAAAACAGAGGTGGATAACTTCACTGCACCCATGCAAATGGAGATCAGTTGCATGGCCACCAAATCATACACCAGTGCACTGTACGAACACGTACACAAATGCATGGATCTCGCCATACCCAGTAGAACCAAGACGCTGTCCTCCAAAAAAGGAAACCAATCTGGTGGTCCCCTGCCATAAACAAAACTCTACCACAGGAGGAGGAAACTGATGCGGAATAAGGTGAAGTCCCAAGACTGGGAAAAACTCCCTTATCAGCCTCAACAAAAAGTTGAGATCCCTCATCAAATCCTCTAAAGCTAGCTATAGAAACAGAATTGCAGCAGATAGTAAAGACAACCACAAGGCCTTCTATAGTTATGTAAAGAATCTCCATGGCAATACCCAGATTTGTTCAGAGCTACTGCACAATGGTACCTCTTATACCGAGCCAAAAAGATATTGCCAATATACTGGCCGACAGAGTTAGTGCCATCTTTACCCCTCCCCCCCCCAAGGGACCAGTCACAATAACAGTAGATTGCCAGGCACCCAGTATTACTGCTGCACAGGTTAAAACAGCACTGGACAAGGCCAAGAATACAGCTTCTATGGGACCTGACAATATCCCTGGCTGTGTTCTACATGAACTACAGAGTAAACTGGCACCTCACCTGTGTGTCTTGTTCAATCACAGCCTCACCTCAGGTTTTGTCCCTACCAAATGGTGCACTGCTACCGTCATCCCTCTCCACAAAGGAGGAGCGACTACAGACCCTGGGATCTATTGCCCCATTAGCCTGATGAGTCTGATATGCAGAGCTATGGAATGCATCATCATGGACCTAATAAACAAGGATATAGGAAATCTCCAAACTCTGGATCCCACACAGTTTGGTTTTGTGATGGGTAGATCATGCCTGCTCAATGTGGTCAACTTCTTTGAGTCAGTCACCAGACTTGGGGGTGAAGGCAAGGTGGTTCATACAGCCTACCTTGATCTGCCCCACTCAGGAGTCATAGAAAAACTCACTAAGCAAGGCATCAACCCCTATATCACTAGGTGGGTTGTAAACTGGCTCACAGGTAGAACCCACAGTGTGAAAGTAGCCGACTCCAAGTCAGACTGCCGACCAGTCACGAGTGGAGTCCCACAGGGTTTGGTCCTGGATCCTTTCCTGTTTGGTATCTACTTCTCTGAAGTACAGGCCAACATGAAGGGACTTTGGCTGACAAAGTTTGTAGATGATTGCAAGTTGGGAGCTATTATTAACTCCCCAAGTGATGTTGATATCCTACAGGAAGGCCTCACTGAGACCAACGACTGGTGTCAGAACCATGGCCTTAAGCTCAATGCCAAAAAATGTGTCATCATCCCCTCTGGGAAAAACCTGTTTCCTATGAATTACCACATCAATGGTAGTCCACTGAACACAGAAGGCATTATAAAAGATCTGGGAACACAGATTGACAACATCCTCTCTTTTGACCACCATATTTCCACTGTGGTCAGAAAGGCCTTCTATGTGGCACATCTCATTACTAAGGGTTTTGCATCCAGGAAGAAAGATGTCATTGTCTCCCACTACTCTTCCCTCATTAGGCCAATCATCGAGTACAATGCCCGATTTGGCATGTACTTCACTAAACACCTGCAACAACTGGAGAGGCAGCAAAGTACCTCACAAAGAGGATCATAGACCTTAAACATTTGTGCTATATGGACAGACTAAAGAAAGTCCGACTATTCTCCGTCTCATATCGCCTACTGTGAGACGATCTCTGCTTGATTTACAAAGCCATGTCTGACCCAGCTCTGTTAGAAATGCTACATCTGAAGAAATCCCAGTCCCTCCACACCACACACTCCAGAGACCTCAACCTCATTACCACAATCAACAGAACATGCTGGAGGGACAGGTTCATAACCCAGAGACTGCTCATACTATGGAATAGTCCTCCCATACATGTCAAGCAGAGCACCTCACTGGCCGTCTTCAAGAGAAATCTTGATGAGTGGAGGGGAAATAGAAAATTCACTCCAGGGATCACTCCAGTGGCTTTACTCGTCAGAGACACTGGGAACTAAGGTTGGGTGGCACAATGCCAGGGTAATCCTGTGGGCTAGGCTTGTAAAGGCTCCAGGGCCATTAACCTAGTACACAACTATACACCTATGAGATTCTCTTTACTCTGTAAAACTTTAACCTTTGTTATCCCCTCTAAAAATTTCCTGTTATTTCTTTCCTGTATCTGTTTCTCTTATTTGTACTGTTTTTTTAAACTGCATTATAAAAATAAATCACTAAAGGTGATGGACACAGTTGGCAGTTCTCAGAATAAATGGTTCCTGTTCACTTCATGTTTATTCCAGCTGACAAACTCTGCACAGTACATTCTTAATTTTTGTATAAACTGCTTGGTCTTGTAGGAGAAGTCCATGGTCTGTATCCCATGCGTGGTAGCTGGCTAGATCTCACTCTTCAGAGTGTGTATTAGCAAAGAAGTTAGATGTAATGACAAGTAGTTTTACTATATGCATTGAGTATGTAGTTTAAAATGTCATAAGCAATGTGGTTTTACTAAAGATTTTTTTGTCATGATAGATCACATATCATCAGTTACATACATTTGCACTGAATAACCAGTGATACAGATATTTCTATTTTTCTAATTCACCTGAAATGTGTAGCAAGTCCTAGGCTGCTGTTGCTTAAATGCAGCATGCTTTAGTCATAAAGTGATTCTCTGATTACCCATTTAATCCACTACACCGTTGTGGGGAGCTGACGCCTGCCTTAGCATTTAATGAGAACAAAGCAAGGACGCTATTAAGGCCCAAGGGAGGGGTACTCTTAACCCATTCTAAGATGCACACGTATGGGCAGTACTAGTAAATCTATTTCAGATCTGTGGGATGAGGTAGAAAACAGGAGCACCGAGTGAACACCCATATAGGTACAAGGCGGATTTGCAGACTACTGCAGCTAAGAAAAACATGGGAAGGTAACTTTGAGGCAGCAATGGCAACTGCTGCAATACTGTGCCGCCTATTGTGTTTTGCATTTTCACATAGGTTCATCGGGGATTACTAGCCTAATGGCTCAATAGCCTAGCCAGTTTTACCTAGATTTTACCCAGTTTTCTATCTCTAGGGGGAAAGATAAGGGTCAGCAAGCAGGGTTTTGACAATTTTTAGAAACTGCATCTGTCCATAAGGGACATCAGTGCCACCACAGTAGTGAATTTGCACTTTCCCATCCATTGGTCCAGATTGCACTTGATGATGGTCAGGGAAGGACTCTGCTTCTTATGAATAGGAAACCTATTCCAGAGAAGGGGTAACCTTTGGGACACACATCTGTCTCCCCAGCATTAGCTATTGATGTCAGATTTCAGGCTTAGATCTTTGACGTGGATAAGCCTCATTCAGTTAGTTTTGTGAATATGCAACATTTCCATCAGGTCTCACCAACAGTCCCTCTTTTCTCATTTGTTTAAGGGGTGCAAGTGTTGCATTAACTGTCACCACTTTCATCTGTTCAGTCACTCTTCTGCCTTCGATAGTCATGCCTGCTTGTCTCAGGTCTTTTCTTATACAGTCACATCCACCCATGTCTTGGCCTGGTATACTCTCCTCCTATTGCCTTCTTCCTGATGTCTTGGCTGGGTGTACTCTCCTCCTCTTGCCTTCTTCCTGATGTCTTGGCCGGGTTTACTCTCCTCCTCTTGCCTTCTTCCTGATGTCTTGGCCGGGTGTACTCTCCTCCTCTTGCCTTTTTCCTGTCTGTCACAAATGTCTTTACCAGATTATCTTCTGCGTTCCTGCACGTTACCAAACCACCACAATTTGTTGTTCTTGACCTTTTGAATAATTAGGGCCTACTTTGTCTTTTGCTCTGATGCCTTTGATTCTTCATCTGTCCCACAATGTGCATTCTATCACCTATTTCAAGCACTGCATCTCTATCATCTAAGGCTTTCTCAACTGCTCTGCCGAAATTTCCATGCCATAAAGACTCACTGGTCACATCACTGTTTTGTACATCTTAATTTTCAACTTCTTTTGCATTCTTCTATCACATTATCCGTAATACTTTGTTCTAGTTTCTCAAAACAAAGTATTTATAAATATATGATGTAGTGCTAATGAAATACTTTGAGGTCCCTCCTTGGTGGGTATATGTTTGGAATCGCACCGTCTTTGGTTCTAGTTTGGCAGCACCCCCTTTCCCAAAGGTCTCGTGTTTGGGAGTGTTCATGCCCCACACAGCATAGGCTGACATCACATGCTGTACTGTTAAGAATGTGCTGCACTTCTAAGCACAAAAGTTCCTTCCCACTCACAGAATTTGGTCTCAGTCCTAGTTCTCATCAGTGAAAAGTTGCAATGTTTAGTGCCTTAAGCCAACCCTATTAGAATTCCTAGTGTCTGCCAGATAATTAGCCAGTTAGAAGTACAATGTCATTAGAGGGAGGCAGTAGAGGCTTTGAATGAGGCTAGGTTTCTCTTCCTTTCTCTTTCTTGTTGTAGAGGGGGGATGGGCAACTTGTATTCTGTCCTGAACTTCCGTGATTCAGTGACTACATTCAGCACTTGTAATTCAGAACGAATACGTTGCAGGAAGACATGTCTCTGCTTGTGCAGGGTGCTGGCAGTGGTGGTAGCAAAGTGAAAAAGATAAAGGTAATGGGACAGAAGTGAAAAGGGGGCAGCAAGAATAGAACATGAGAAAGCAAAGAAACAACACTTGAGTTGGTCCAGAAAGAAATAAATGCATCAAGGAAAGTAACTGTAAAAGAGCAAGAGACAGCAAAAACAAATGGGAAGATTAGAGTTAACAGTAAAGAACAAAGGGCCCAGCCAGGAATATGCATGTCATAGGCCAGAAAGTGAAGTATCTAAGAGGACTGGGATAAATTGGTTAAAAGCATAGGAAAGGATAAATGAAAACAAAGAATCTGCTTTTAATGCATTCGCTGGTTTATTAGGGATATGTGGAAATGCTTGCTGGCAACAGCACAATGACAGGACTGAAGAAGGAAAGAAATACCATGCAAAATCATCCACTGAAAAAACAAATGTACCCCTGAACTGCTGTTACGTCCCCCACAGTTATGAGCTAGATAGTGCAACAGTTTAAAAAAATAAGAGCTTGTGGGGTCCCTTTCTTGCAATGTGCTGGCATCCCATCCTGAAATAATTTCCCTTTCTCACATCCACTGAGGACTAGCTCCAGCTGCCCCACAGTCAAAAATGAATGAATGGATAGCTAATTGTTGTTATATATATTTTGGTAGCTTGTTTGTGTGCTCCTGTATACAATTCTCTCTTTTTTTAAATATGTCATCACCTTCAGTTGGAAATTGCGTTGGAAGCATTTTATATGGTCTAATAAATGTTTCCTGTGTACGATCCCCTGTGTTTTCAAGTTTTATGCTCCCTTTCCTTATGTGTTAAACATTTATAGTGTATTTATTACTTTTTCCTTCATAACTTTGCATTCAGTGCCAAATTAGATGTCCTTATCATTTTTCTGTTTGGTCTTTGTTACCGCTGTTTGTTTATGTTGCACCATTCTTGTGTTTTTCTTGGATGTGACGTGGCAGTTATCGTAGATAGTGTAGCTAAGACTTGTAAACCTGTTGTGGACTTTGAAATCGATGTCTTTCTGCAAATGTTTTAAAGTTGATCTTTTTTCTGAATCTTGCCATCATGTATTCTTAAATTTAAGCATACTTATGTTACCATTTTTGATTGAAAACTATTCACATCATTTTCATTTTGGCATGAAGTTTTCATTTCTTCCTAAAAATGGCATCACTATTCTGAAAGAAATCTAAGACCGACTATCTGCCATCTTTATAAACTGTGCTTTTGACTGAATCATTGGTTGATGAAAATCTTACTCTTAAACATAGCAATATCTCCACACTTGACTTGCACAAACGCAAATGGGTTTAAGTGAAATTATTACATGATTCATCAGAAACAGCTGTTTGAAATCTCATGCTTATAAAGTATCACTTTGTCAATCACACATACCTGTTGACTGTAATAGCTGCTATCCCAGCTAGGAAAGGCTTGGAAATTAACTTTCTTTTTTGTATTTACGAGACTTTGGCCATTGGTCCTCTTTTGGCATCTTACTGACTCACTCATTGTCCCATCCTGCCACACCCTGTATTACCCCATTTGGGGCTCTCTCCTTTCCTCGGGCTAGGAGAATAATGTTACAATACTCTCATCATGTTATGCTGAAGCAGTACAGATCAGAGCTGAGTGACTGTTGGCTTTGATGTATATCTGGTTTGGAGTTTTCAAGGGCCTAATTCCCTCCTCCCTTGTCTGACAGAGAGGCAGTGCAGTGCCGACTTCACAAAACCCAATGTAACTGTATGCACCCACATGCACTAATGCCGGCTGCAGAGCAAAGCATTTCTAGGGTGAGCTTGTACCTCTGAATCTACCCCTTCCAGCACAGAGTTCTGTGGGCTTCCTCCTGGTGGCATTGTGTAATAATAGGCCTACTTCAACTGCAACATCTAGTACTGGTAAATCGGCATTGGTCCTTTACTGCTGTCACTTCCTACTGCCCCTGGGCTTTATTCATGCATGACTTGGAGCTGTAGGTTATAACTGTGTTAATATGAAAGATTATTTTCCTCTTCAGATTTTACAGTTATTCATAGGTTATTTTCCTCCAGTATGAGTTACTTGAAATCCTCTTGATAAGTTTAGTACATTCTGGTATCCTGTAGATAGGGCATTTTGTATATAATGGCCAAGCAAATTCCCGAATAACAACATTAAGCATAAGGTATTATTTTGCTGTAGGTCATAAACTACTGATAGGTGAGGTTAGAGGTTTGTTCATGGACATGAAATCTTTCTATTCTTGTTTATATGCACGTGCTTTTTACCTTGATAATCCAATTTTCAGTTTCATCTTGGTCAGTGAAAAGCAGAGCAGACTGTTAGAAGGCTGAATTTGCTGTCAGGCTTGAATTTCAAATGGTCTAGAGTAAAAAAAAATCATTCAAATAAATCTTTGTTTCACTCTATTATGAGTAAAACTGGGTTTATCAGTTTGCATACACTATTGAAGTATTTCATTTTTTTAATCCTGTTTGTTTTGAGCACTAATTTATTTTGATTTTTCCTAAAAAAATGGTAAAAGGCTGATGTTGAATGCATTTTCTAACATATCAACATTTCTATAGATGTTTCTACTGTATTGGGATATTTTGGTCCATTTTCAAACATGCATGTATTTATAATTTATAGCTGTGGAAAAAAAATCATCATAAGACAGTTGTAGATCAGACAAAATACTGGTAATAATTTTTCCTGCTGTAGAATACAGAGATGTTATTTTAACACATTCTGATGGGTTTTTTTATATTTATATTCTTTATTGTAGATTAACTTATGTTTCCTTCTGATGAATTGCTTTAGCTTTGCATTCTTCTGGCAATTATGTGTATATAAAAGACTGTCTCTGTTGATAGCATTCATTATTTTCAAGTCAGATTTATGCTTTGATTTGTAGTTTCCTGAGCAGGGCAGGTTTCCTGTTTAAATTGCATGATTTTCTTGTATATTGTTTAGGTTCACACTCATTTTTGTGTATATTCAAAATTCCAGTCTTGCATAATTTTATTAGTGTAGCACAGTCGTACCACTTATATTTATTCTTAGTAGTGGAAGTAGTACTACTCTCTTTGATTATCTTCTTAGCTTACAGTGGTTAACACCAATTTTCGTCTTGCCTTTTATTTTCATTTTACTCAAATTGTCTTTCTTTGCTTTTAAATTAGGTAACATGTCTAAGTGAAATAAAGGCTTCACTGTTTTGTGTAGCACACTTATTTTTTTTTCTTGCATTCCATTGCTCTGTATCTGCTTGCTTTTTACCATATCATACCTAACATTTGGTTAGCAGCCTGTGATACATGGATATGTTTTCTAATCTGAATGCCCAAATATGTATATGTTTTGGTGCATATGGATATGTAATAAATGTAAATGTTATTCAGTTGGTGATTACCTACTTAAATCTGTATGGGGTCACAAAGAAGACAAAACCTATCCTGCCACTAAGCGGGTATAAATACCCACACACACGATTTGTCTCATGGCATGCACACTTAGAGACGATGTTAATTCGACTATGGCATGGCATTTGGATATAAAAAGAACAACCAGAACAAAATGTCTTGGATACCGTAAGAAGGAGATAGAGACGGTACAGAGAATCAAACTGGGGACCCAAGTGCAGTGAGGCAGCAAACAAGAGCTACTCTGGCACTGTCCACACACACACGCACGCATATACATACATCCACACACACACCTACACACACACACACACAAACATTATTTTAATGTGTATTTTTCAATAATGAGAAAACCTTGCAATTGTTTTATTCAAAACAAAATAATTTGCACTGAGTACTAAGTTGGGATGTCTGTTATCTACTTCTTATTTAACAACTTCCATGGAAGTGTAAACGTTTGCTTATATTTAGACCTTTGCTGCGCTAATAAATGTTTTGTTAAATAGCCCATTGATACTTTGTCCAACATGTTGTATACACATCAACTTTAAATTTAGCTTCTGTCTGTGAATCATTAGATTTTCTGTTTTGCAGTATAGTATTTTTAATGGCTATCACTACCCTCTCACCCAGAGGATAATTTAATGTATTGTAGAACATGTCTGAATGACGCAGTGTTGTTAGTCAGAATTTGGACTTAGGGTATCATTCCAGGTAAGGGTTACTCTTGAGACCTACTTTCCATGTTTAATGCTGTCTATTTTATCATTTTGCATTATTCACTTTTGAACAACCAGGTAAAACTCATTAGGCACAAGTACTTATTTTCATGAGTGACCGAGGAGCTTTGCTTTCATTTTGTGATTCCCTTAGAATCACATTGCATACAATATGATACTGTGGGACTCAAAGCCATGACTACAGACAGACACTATACATCTTAGCTCAGTGAGTAACATTGCTGTTAAGTTAAAATGGATATAAGCATTGTATTAGTTTTAATGTTATTCCATTTTTTTCTGTTTATCTCCCTTCTTTTAAATAATCACCGCTGTATTTTATTCACAACAGCTATTTAAAATCTTTAATGCCTAACCTTCAACTTTTCTGTGACCTTCAAAACAAATCAGGAGCAAGAAAATGTACTTAGCTAAGTAAAAAATTAATTAGAACAAGTTCTGCGTAAATAAGAGTTGACAACTGCAGTAAAAATATGGCTAAACAATTATTTAATATTCACAGGCTTAATATATTCCCTGTTGCTTGCAGGCATAACACTAAATCTGTCTGTAAGACTTGTGACCTTGAGTAGCCATAGTAAACTTTCAGGTGGGAAAGTCAGTTATAGCTCTTAAAAATTATGAATAATCACTACTTTAAAGCACTGTTATTACTGTCAGTCACATTGTAATTCTCATTCTTTATGTTTTCTTTTTAGTATCCTTTAGGCAAACTCATCTGCAAGAACGATTTCTTCATGATATAATTTTTTATGTGATTTTGATGACAAAAGTGCCAGATGGCTTAGATACTAGAAATGTGATGAACTGTAGGACATGCTTTTAGGAGTTGCTTTTACTGACTAATAAATCAAAGGCAATTTTAAGTTCAGATGAGCCAAGAATTCTCTGAATGAAAATATATTGTTAGGGGTCCAGGGCATCAATGACTGAAATTAATACATTTGTCATATAGGCCATAAACATTGCTCACACAAATTAGAAGAGGGTTTTCTGTTAGGGTGCATGTCCCTCCACATTTCCCCATCATACATTGGGGATCGGTCTCCTGTAACCCAAATTTAATATCTGTAGCATTAAAGTTGTTGCACTTTGGGAAAAGGAGATTTTTCTGTGCAGACATCAATTCGATTAACTACAGCATTTGGGATACATTGTATCTCTGTTCTGCACACCAGTATTGAAGATGAGTATCACTTTTTATCCCAAATCAAAGTCTTACTGCCAGTTTAAATAACTTTAATGTGGATATCTGTAATTCCCTAAACTCTACTAATAAGTGAGGCAAACCAAATGAGATGTGTTCCTGGTTTAAGTTTTATGAAAAACATATTTAAAAGCTCAGAGATAACAGGAATTTATTGAGGGGTTTATATTGATTTCTTGATTGAAAAGAGAGACATGCTTTGACAGTCAGTACTCTGGCCGATTAGGTAATGACAAGCAACCATTCCATCACTTGAGGTAACCTGAAGTCCTATTGCAAAAGAAAAGGTACTGAATCACGCATTTAAAAGGATGAACATAAACAGTGTTAATATCTGCAAATCAGGAAGAGTGGAAAATAAAGCCCCACTGCATACATCTGTGGTCATACTTGAGGAAATCATTTGCTAAGGGGCAAAAAAAAACATATCTGTTTATCTTGTGCATTCCTCCCACCAATGAGAACATACATTTGCTAGCTATAAAAATAAAAAAATGATAGGGTAGGTTGCAACATATAACTGAAAGATATTGAATGCATTAATTGTGTTTTTGTACTAGAAGTTTTTCTGTACACAGAAAATTAACCTTCTGAGAGTAAGTACTCAGAACAACTTTTAATTGCATGCAATTACAGAAACTAGTCTGTTGCTAGTGTGTTCTTACCTTGCAGTTGTGGCCATTGTTTGCTGTTACATCGCTGTTCACCAAATACTTAATATTATGATGGAAAAATCATCCAGGGACACACTCCTGTCAATCTGACTGTAAAGCTTATGAACAAAAACGAATGTGGGATAAAAAAGGAAATTTAAAAAAGTAGGGAGTAAATGAGAACTAGGTATATACTGAAAGGGTATTGCATATTTAAGGGTAGCCTCCTGTGTTGCAGTTTAGCCTTCTAGTTTCATTCTGCAGAAAGTTTCCCTGACAAAAATGTATTTGGGAATTAGTTTTACTGTAATGTTATTGTCATGAAGCGCTGTATTTAACAACTCATTGTGTTTAGTATCCAATACCCTTTCCTTTTCCTATTACACTCCATCTTCCTGTGTTTCTAATCCAAGTTGTATTTTAATATTAATTGAGTTAAAGTATCTTTCAATAGCAACAAATATATGGGTATCATCGTGGTGTCTTATACGTAGTACCTTTTCTTGCTGCCTTAGTTGACATGGAAGTTTCTAGCCATTTCTTATGTTTCTTTGCACTTTGACAACCTTTAGCCTGTACTGCAGCAAGATGGCATACCTGTAAATGTGATATCAGTTTCTGATACCTGTAGTTAATGTAGTATTAGTTTCTGATACTTGTAATTACTGTGATAAAGGGAAGATCAAAAATCTCCTTGACAGGTTAAATGTAGTAGCTAAGGGGGTTTTAAACACTGAGATGTGTGGCCATTCTCCACAATGCTTCTATATTAATACAAATTATCAAGGTCCCTTGATGAACAAAATTGTTGGTAACAAGCATGGTGGCATTTAAAACTGTGCTATGCAGAGAATTGTTTATTTGGCTACATGTACCTCGTGTGTTTCATTTTATGTAGGCAAAACTAAAAATGCCTTGAACAAGTGTATTTACCAACACTTGTACAGTGTAAAATGTAAAGACATGGAGTGCTTTAGCCAGACACTCGCGTATTTGTTCAGAGTTTAACAACTTTGTTTTCTTAAGTTTGGAACAAATACAGGTCAAACCATATGGGGGGGAATGGCTAAACAAACTCTTGCACCAGGAAACGTATTGGGAAATTAGACTTAATACAGCCAATTCTCCATGACATTTCAGTTTCAAGAGAAGTGAAAAAAATTAGCTTGTATAGTGTGATAATAGTCCCCTGGACTTTTGAATTTTTACTGGGGATATGATCCCAACTAAATGTTGCATGTGCCCTTTAAGAAACCAGTGGTGATGTCATCCTTTTTTATTGAGTGCTGCAGGGGTGTGTCTTTGCTCATGTAGTTCAAAATGAATGAGTTTTAGTTGAAAGCCGCAGTTCTGGTGATGTCTTTGTAAGTAGACAAAAGTGCTTAACTTTGACTTTGTATTTTGGTTAAATAAAACTGTTTTTAGAGTTCCTGTGATCGGCTGACTACCTGGTTGTTCTTGTATTACTCTGAAATTTTGTCTGTCGGGCACACTTGTAAGCATGTACCTAGCCTGACTACACTGACCTTTTCCTGCTGCTTTGCTGTCATGTCTGACTTATGCCTAGAAACAGATCAAGCTGCCTTCTGTCCATATGATTCATCAGGCAACACAGGATGCTCATTCCCACACCTCTCAGTGGAAACCTTCAGTACCTCGGCTACTATTTGGTCCTTATTCATCTGAGTCACAGTAACGGCTTTATCCCTCTGCTGCAAATAGTTAATTTAATCCACGTCTGTTTTTGGTTTGAGAAAACTTTCCATTTGGATGCCAGATGAAGACATTTTTACACACAAAAATAATAGCAATGTGTATGTTGTTTGGCAATTCAGCATGATTATGGCTTGCTAATTGCCCAAGAGATCTCCTTCATTCAATTTATTGAGCCACTTTTGTGGCCCAGTGGTTAGGGATGTTATTTTGTGTATGCAATTTTCTGAGTTGAGTTTGATCCAAGTAATTAGAGAAATGGAGAATGATTTGTCATCCTGCACTTAGCACAGAGCAAAAAGATTATCAAATGTTAGAGGGCTACTTCCTGTAGTCCAGGATTTGACTCCCTCAGCCTTCATGTACCTGCTGTGTGACTTTGAGTGAGTCACAAAACCAGACTGTGCTCTGGGGCAAGTGGACTAGGCTCCACAGTGGTCTCCTAGACCGTAAGCCTAGTAACTACCTATGAAACCCATGAATTAACTTATCTTATAGGATGGACTACTTTCATTTGTTGTATTTTATTCAATGTCATGTTCAGGGTTGACATAAAGAGTAAGGTGATTACCTCACAAACACAAGGTACAGGGTTGGATTCTTACCTTAGAAAGGAATATTGGCTAGGCTTAAAATGGTCCACAGTGAACCTAGCATACTACAGCATCCCAGGATGCCTTCTAAATAGCATGAAATGTCACCCATCATGCCCTCTGGAATTGCTATGAAATGGTATCCTCCAAACAGGCTTTGTGCCTAATGAATGGAGAATAGCAACAGTCATCCCTCTCCACAAAGGTGGGCCATCTACAGACTCTGGAATCTACAGACCCATAAGTCTCACTGGTCTCTTATGTAAAGCCAAGGAAAGAATTATCATGGAAATGATCAATAATGACATATGAAACATGAAGAGACTGGACCCAACCCAGTTTGGTTTTGTCAAGGGCAGGTCGTGCCTATTCAGTCTGGTGAACTTCTTTGAGAAGGTCACCAAAGCAATGGATGAGGGCAAAACAGTTCAGTCTTCCTACCTTGACCTGGCCAAGTCATGTGACACAACACCCCACTCAGGCATTGTTGACAAACTCAAGAGGTTAGGTATAAACCCTTTTACCACTTGTGGATAGCCAGATGGCTCACAGACAGGACCCAGGAAGTTAGATTTGGGGAGTCCACCTCTCCAAAGAGACCAGTCATAAGTGGAGTCCTTCAGGGATTGGTCCTGGGATCACTTCTTTTTTGGCATTTACTTTTCTGAAGTCAGGGCCAATGTCAAGGGCCACTGGCTGGACAAATTTGCAAATAAATGAATGAAAATTAGTAGCAATCATAAAATCCCCCTCAGACATTAAAGTACTCCAGGAAGGGCTGACACTGACAAATAACTTATGTCAAAGCTGTGGAATAAAAATAAATGCCAAGAAATGCATAATAGCATCCTTCTGGAAGTCATCCATCCTTGTTAATTAGCATATTGATAACACACCTCTTAGAATCGACCCAGGAGTCAGGGACTCTGGGACACACACACACAGACTGCAATCTATCCTGTGACCATCGTGTATCTGCAGCAGTGAAGAAATCATTCAGTGCTGTGCAACTCCTAAAGAAAGGTATGGCATCTTGGTCCAATGAGGTCATTGCTCCACTATATGCGGTATTCATCAGACTAATCATTGAGTACAGTGTTCCCTTTAATATGTAAGTAACCAGGCATGTTGAAGAATTGGAATGTCCACAGAGGTTCCTCACTAAAAGAATACAGGGAGACAGTAGCATGTCCTATGCAGGCTGCCTTAAAGTCCTATCCTTGTATCCTGTCTCCTACAGGCTGTTGAGGAGAGATCTATGCCTGGCATACAAGGCATTGTCAAACCCCACCCTTATGGACATCTTGCATATCCACAAAACAAACAGCACCAAAATTACCCATTCTAAAGACTTAAACCTTGCTTGTGATATAAATAGGACCTGCTGGAGAGATGAGTATGTATCCCAGAACCCCCATTTCTCTGGAACAGTCTCTCCATTCATGTAAAGCAGAGTTCCTCCCTAACCCATTTCAAGTGTAACTTTGACATTTGGATGGGGAACAAAAATTTCATCCCTGGTTTGCCACATTTGTCTCTAATGGATCCAGGAAACCTATTAATAGTTAATCTCCCAGGCCTCTGCTTGTAAACGGTTCATCTCCCAAGCCCCTGCTTACACATATCAAGGGTACCAGTCTGAGATTTGGTTTGCATGGCTAGGCTTAAAAGGCCCTAGTAGTTGTTAGCCTAGTACACAACTATGCATGTGAGAGTAAGTAGAGGGCCTATTTTTAATGGTTTATGAAAGCTGTGTAGTAGAAATACCAAATGATCAGTGCCTCTATCTCTCTTATTCTTTCGCTGTTCATTCTGTGTGGAAGAACTGCAGTCATTCATTCATTCTTCTTCTTTCGGCTTTTCCCGGTTAGGGGTCGCCACAGTGGATCACCTGTCCGCTCATGATTGGCAGTGGAGTTTTACAGTGTTGAGTTGCCCAACCTTCCACAGAAGGCACACACATGCACGCGCTCACGCTTAGGGCCAATTTAGTGTGTCCAATCCACCTACAGCATGTCTTTGGGATGTGTGAGGAAACCGGAGCACCCGGAGGAAACCCACGCGACCACAGGGACGACATGCAGACTCCGCACAGAAGGCACCCCAGCTGAGGACCAAACCGGAGAACCTCTTGCTGTGAGGCGGCAATGCTAACCACTGCAGCTGCCCTAACTACAGTCATTCATTGTACAGTGTTGTTCAATCAGCAAGAAGAGTGTGATATCAAGACTGCATTATGCATTCACTGGTGTAGATAATGCAGCCCCCTGGCTCCGTAAACATTGTAGGGTTAGTAGTGCTGCCCAGCCTGAATTCTGGGGCCTTGCCTTATACTTACATATGTATATGATATGTAAGCATGTGCTGATATATATGGACAGACTAGTATATGTACACATGCATGCCATGCACACACACATATGTGTAGATGTAGCATGTCTATATCCATTGATACATGAAAACACAATTTCTGCAAGAGACAAAAACGCAGTTATAAAATTTCAAGTAAGTACCAAGCATCTGATGGAGTGAGTAATACTTCATCCATTTAAAGTCTCTTTGCAGTTGCTCTGTGGGATACTGAATGCTGATGTTATGTGAATGGCACTTTATATGTTTTTGGAAGCTGCAACCCTTTTGGCCCATTTGGAGCCCATTACCTGACAGATGAGTACTATTATTTTATGAACAAATAGTACAGCTCTCATAGCGATGTAGTATAGCTGAATCATTTTATTGAAGACAGCAAAAAATGTACAATCACTTCCTTTGCACAGAATATTAGAAGCTGGAAACATGGTTAGAAGGTAAAAGAATCAAGATTTATCTGCATATTATTAATACTGTACTTAACGGTAGCGGTAGTGTACTGTTATTTTTATAACAGCTGTTATTTCATTTAAAATGTGGTAACCTTTTGAATCTAAAGCTATCAAATGATGCAAACTGTTGTTCTGGAGCTCTTGGCAAAGCACAGCGGTAATTACCCAGAGTCCCTTGTTCTCTTACCTGCTGTTTCCAGTGACATTGCATTGCTTACATACTCCCAGTCCTAAACTACAATACAATAAAGTTTGTCATTATGGTAAGTTTGCCAGTTATTTTTCTCCTCCTGGTTGTGTTTCAGGCTATGATGCATTGGGCAGCTTATGGCAGATGGCTAAATGTTCAAAAGTGCCACAGAGGGATGTTAATATACATTTCACATTTAACTGTCCTTGGCTGTTTTGCAGAATAAGCTTTAAAGGATTATTAACTAACCTTTAGCCTTGAATCCTGTCTCTGAATCAGCAAATGTACATGTTGAGGATGAACAAGAGGACGCGGTCCTTAATAACAATTATTCTTGCCAGTTAGAAAATATAAATACATGTTCCATTTTCTGCTGTACTCCAAATGTAGCTCAGAAGGCCAGAGAATTGGCTGTTTTGTTAAAGTGAGCAGTTAACACTTGGCTTCACTGCCATTGCCTTGGGTACAGCTGCATATTCATGTGTTAATTCCAAATCTGATTAAAGCCACATTGCATGCTGCTGGCTACACAAACGCAGAAAGAGGCTCACCGTGGCCTCATAACTTTCCTTGTCAGATACTCGCTCCTGTTTCTCTCCACAGTGTTAGATATCTAGAGGAGTTATGTATGTTTTGCTGTTTCACTTAAAAGGGCCTAGCTGTGCATTTATTTAAAACATTTATTTTATGTATTTATGTAAATATTTATCCTTAAAGGAAGAGCCTGTGAGCTGCTCATATCGCTTAACTTGTACAGCTTGACTTTGTAGTTTGTAGGCAGGAACAGGACTGCTGCTTTTTCTCTTCTAATATTTTCAGTATTTATTTTATACCTTGCCACTGTCTCACTCAAATTTAAATATTTAAGCTAGATGTGAGGCTTGTGTGATTCTATAGTGAAGCAACTGAACAATAGCTTCTGTGTGTTTGTTCATTGTAGACACTGAGCATTAATTTGTATGAGAGTGTGCAGAGACAAACTTCTGACCTCTGGAAGTCACACAGATTTCCCTTCGAGAATAAAACAGAATGAAGAAATCAAAAGTATGTGTGTTTATACTGGATTGTTAGCTTGTCTTCCGATTAAAACAGTAACCACATAATGACAGTGGAATATGATACTTTCCTGATTTCAGAAATTCCTTCAGATGTTTGCTTTTATATAAATTCAGTATGAATATATTCACAGGAAAGACAGTGTCCGTCTGTCTAAATGTCCATCCATCAGATTTTAAGCCCCCATGCAGCTGTTCAACTCATTCTGTTTTACTCAGTGTCGGCAGATTGTTATAACCTAAAGCTTCTATAGGAGTGTCGTTACTCCAGGGCAGAATGGCGTACTTAAGTGTTAATGAGCTGGGTTCAGGAATGGAGTCTGTGGAAAGATGAACTCGGGTCATTTTACAGAAGCGTACTATATGCAGTAAGATGCGACATATTGTGAGAATTTTTTTGAAGAAACTTCTTCCTCAGATATACCAACTACCACTTAATAAACCGCCATGCTTTCACGAGTCCATATAGATGACACAATAAGAATTAATTGCTTCTTTTCTGTGTTAATTAGCTAAGCACTGAGGGAGAGTACTTTCAGAAGAGAATGAATAACTATAGTTCTGCAAAATGACTTCACTGATTTTTACAGCAACATTGTAGGTGTGCTGTTTATTTTTTAAATGTGTTATGATGACAGTATATTTGCATACTGAAATTGGTCAACATGTAGTTAGTTCCTTATGTAGAATTAGTTACAGATTAATGACACTAAAATTCATAAGTTAAAAAAAAACAGGTAGTGCTGTAACAGTCAAGGTCACAAGTTAAAGCATATAGATATTTTGGGGAATATGTAGATGCTCATTATTTATACTCCATGCTCCCAGGTATGCAGCTCCTTAAAGATGTAGATCTTGCTGGGCTTTTATTTCTTTTGCCAGCTGATATTTGGTGCAGTGTGCCATTATGCCATGATTTCTGCACTCCATTCCTGTTGTGGGAGTTACTGGTGTGAATGAATCTTTGAATCTTCCAGTCAACTGGCATGTCCACCTGCCCTCTCACAGATTGGGGAACATCTGCTCCCCTTCAGATTGTCTGGGGACAGCCGAGTGCCTCATGCTAATCAGGGCAAAGCTCCAGAACTACTTTGTGTTTAGTTGACTCATTTATCAGTTTTCAGCCACAGACTTACAGCAACGTTCAAGGCCAGTCAGTCGACACAGGAAGAATTGTGTAGGCAGCTATGTTTTACCTGTATATGATAATATGTCAGCCATAAGTAGCAGATTATCCACTCTCAGTGCTGGTAGTTAGAAGTCAGAGTGTAAAGCTAATGTTAAGTTGTGCAGTGTACCAGAAAGGGAGGAGATGGCTTCAGTTTGGCTTATGATGGTTTGTAATAGTCAGTGCAGTCTTGTCAGGAGCATTTTTAGTGCTGAAATGTCTTATGCTCTTTCGTCCAATTTATCATTTCAGAGATCCTTTTTCTGACAGCATTAAATTGCCCTTGTGACTTTAGCCCAGTGATTTAAATATTTTACTTATTATTTGCTGGGTAACAGATGAGAGACACTGATGCAAAACAACCTTTTTAGATACAGATTTGCCCATAGAAGTTGGGACGTAAAATCACCGTATTGCAAGCAATCCATTTCTTGTATATCTTCAGATTTTATTTATATCGTTATTTTTTAGGAAATAAAGATAAGGGCGTGGGTTAGGTGAGTGTGCGATAGTGATGGACCTTAGAGTTAGGGTTTGGGTTAAGGTAAGTGGATAAATAGTAGTGTATGTATAGTTTAGTGTAGGGTTAGTTGTAGGATTATAAGTGTATTTGTGTGGATAGATGTTTTTTTAGGTGTGCTTGTGTTGTGTGCATGTGTTTTGGAATTGCAAATTTTTTCCCCAAGGAAAATATTTGCTGTTCTGAATGTTCGATGATATGTGGTTTAGATATTTTAGGTTCGATGAAATAGCGTTCGCTATTTTCATCTTTCGATAATGTGATATAAACGCTAAGGAGATATATACACAGGTGCATGCATACATTTTATTTTTCTCATTTGCCATTAAATTTTCTTGGAGGGCACATTCTCATGAACGCTTTTAACAGTAGTGTTATAAATATAAGAGTTCTATGACATTCTGTAGATTTTGTTGCAACAGTTTACATTGATGTGGAGTTTGGTTCTTGGTATCCATCAATTAATTTATGGATTCTATGACTGGAATGTATGCAGTGTGGTCTGTGAGCATGCATGCATGCATGATGTCTTGAGAGGTAAAGTGAATTTTCTTCATAGATATCAGTGGCCCATTGGGATTTCATGACCCAGCTGTTTAACTGGAAGGGGAATCTTTTTATTTGCCTTACCCATGACCTACTTTTCTCTGTTAGCACTGCTTTGAACAATAATACTTAATTTTTCAAACTCACTTGTGCTGAGCCCACTTTTTCTCTAAAAGAAGGCGTTTGTGTGTGATTACTGTTTTGTTTCTCTACTTCCTCTTTGTAGGAAAAAAAAGCATTCCTTAACATTGTCCTTGTTTTACCAACTTCTTTTTTGAGATTGCTAATGTTGTAAAGATCTAAAAGATGAACAAGGATTTTTGTTAATTCTTGCCCACTGCTTGAAAGTATCTGCTTTGCCCAAATCCACCCCCATGCATAAACACACACACACACCCACCCCTTGGCATATATTTTATACTCCTTTAATGTCTCTACAATTTATTTCTTCTGCATTCTCTGTTAATTTCCTCTGGACATTTTGCATCGTGTGTCCTTGCAATGTCCAGAGTTGCAGCCGTTGCCATTTTACTCCCTTGCCACATTGCTTCTCTGCTTAATCTCTTATAAATACCTGAGGTGTCCTTCCATTGCCGCTGTTCTAGGACCTCATTGCCACATCTCATGTTACTCTTGACTTTTATTTCCACACAAGTTAGGTAGCACTTCTTTATATTGAATATGAACTGCCATTTCATTTATGGTTCTTCCACCTTTGCCAACTCCATTTTTGTTGTTTGTACTTTTTTTTTATGTCAGCTGTGATTAAACATCTGGGGCCTTCCTTCCTGGTTTAAGAATTATGTTCAGCCTCCCCACCAACTGACATTTGGTTACTTTTTCCTGGAAATTCCCATGCTTCAGGAAGGTTGCACCCAGCTCTGGGGCAAGCTGTGAAGTCACACACTAGGATGGCCCTTTGAAATGGTTACTGAGGCTATAGATGAAGGGCATACAGTCCACACTGCTTATCTGGACCTTGATAAGACCTATGACCCTATTCCCATGCTAGAATTATTGAAAAACATTCCCAGTCAACATTAATCCATACTTAGTACACTGGATAACTGATTGGCTGTTTGATAAAACCTATACTGTGAAGGTCAGGGGTATTTGCTCTAGATGGAGAAACATCTACAGAAGCATCTCACAGGGCTCTGGCCAAGCCCCCTGTTCTTTGGCATTTGATGTGAAATCTAATGTCAAGAGACTGTGAATGACCATATTTGCCAGTGATTACAAACTGAGGACAGTTCCCATATTGATACTCAAATTGTCATGCAAGAGCTGGGCCACACACAAGTCTGATGCGTTAGTCATTGGCTCACCCTCACCAAAATCAAATGCAGTATCATTTCTTCAGTAAGTCGACCAATGTCACCATGTACCATATAGATAATTTTCCTCATAAATGTAACCCAGACAACAAAGATTGGGGCACCTATGTTATTAAACTCTTTTATGACTTCTTTCTGCTTTTCCTGGTTAGGGGTCGCCACAGCATATCACCTGTCCGCTCATGATTGGCAGTGGAGTTTTACGGTTTTGAGTTGCCAGCCCGGCACCCCACCTTACACAGAAGGCACACACATGCACACACACATGCCTAGGGCCAATTTATAGTATCCAGTCCACCTACAGCATGTGCTTGGGATGTGGGAGGAAACCAGAGCACCCGGAGGAAACCCACGTGACCACAGGGAGCACATTCAGACTCCGCACAGAAGGCACCCCAGCCGAGGATCGAACCGGATAACCTCTTGCTGTGAGGCAGCAATTCTAACCGCTGCGCCACCACAGCCGCCTAAACTCTCTTATGACTGTGGTTTGAAAATCCTTCTAAATTGTACAATGTATCCTTTGTGGTATCTCTTCAAGGTCCAGAGAAGATATAGCCCTACTTTATTATCTCTTATTAGTTTCGTCAATAAATATAATGCATTTGTCAGCATGCATCTCACAGAATACCTAAACTAACTTGCGAGAGCTCATTGTTTGCTGACCACAGAGATAGCTGATCTCAGTGCTATTAGCTAGTTAGAGAGAATTAAAGCTCTGTCCCACTACTCAGCCCTGTATAAACTCTCAACAGTGATCTCTCGCTCTGCCTTTTCATGCTCTGAATGACCTCACACACTTTGAACTACTTTACCTAAATAGAACCAGCGATAAAGCAGACACGCATTCTAGAGGTCTAAAGCTATATGAATGATTCCGTCTGGCACAACAGGGATCTTACCCCAATCTAGCCCCTTTGCTGAAATAGGTTCCCCTTACATATTAAGCAGAGTACTTTCCTAGCAACATTTAAAACCACTCTGAATGATTGGTTGGGTGATTGCAAGTTTTCACCTGGAATATGGTGGTCACAGTTGTGCTCCCATCAATTTGGGTGGCATGGCTGAGCTTCCTGATTTATTTTCTCCTTGACTGTAAGCATGGCAAGAACATTTGAACTTAAGACCCTTTAGCCTTATGATAGTGCTAAGCTCAATGTAGACCTGTCTTGCCCATGCACTGCCCGTAGCAGGTATATCTCTGGTTGCCAGTTTTCCCTTGTTCATCATCTAGTATTTACCCATGTGGTGCTTCTCTCCTTCATGAGAGTGTAACACTGTTGCAATGGGGTGGTAGAACCCCCCCCCCTTCCACTCAGGCTCATTTAAAGAGTTTGATGACCCAGAAACCTTTGCCTTTGAGATGGATAAGGATAATGATGTTCTGAGTTTACATCTCCCCTCTGATTTACCTCTGTTTTGGGGAAACAAGACTCATGCAGTTGTCTTTGTTTAGGCCCCTGGCCTCAATTTCTGCAGCCTAGAATTGATGAAACGCATGTTTGGGAAAAGAAGATGGTGGCACCATGAGAATTTCTACCTATGGAGATGGTCATTAAGGATGCCATTACTGCAGCATAGATGTACACAAATTTACTCTTGTACCCCCCAAGAAATCAGACAGCCTTTACAAGCACCTTGCTTAGTGGCTCAAATGCCAAAGCAGGCATATTTGTGAAAACTCTTGTGAGCTCTTCATCTCCCATCGATTACAATATTTTTCCAACTTGTCAGAAAACAGTCCAAAACTCTGGAAAGATATGGCAAATTAGTGTATTCTTCTGCTATGGTTTGTATTATGACCCTGAACAACTCATCTCATCTGTCCAAATTTAACTCTTCTGTTTTTTTATATAAGGCTTTGGGAAAGTTTGGTGGCCTCTTCTATCTAGGCTTGTGGAGGAAGTGCTGAAGAGACTGCTTGCATTTTCATTCGTGTGTTTGTATTGGGGGGCTGCTATTTTGGCTGCCGTAATTTCAGTGCAGCCATTGTCACAGCTATGGCATATGCTTGAGCAGGACAATGCAGCTGAGACTGTTGCCCCTTAAGGAAGACCTCAGGAATAACATTTTGGATGTCCAGCTTAAAAGGAAAATTTCACTTTGTTCAGGTCTTGTAAGACCTGGTGTATGTCTTTTTAAGGAGATGGAAAGAGTGTATGACATTTGATTCCCCATCTGTGCTCCTCTCCTCCACTGCCAACCCCCAAACAGGAGGATAGTTTGCAGCAGACCAAGGAAAGCACTAAAGCATTATATGATATTCTCTTCAGGTGCCATTTGAGTGGCACTGCTACACTGACATAAAGCAGGTATAGCATGGCAGTTCTCCAAGTTCACCATGGTTTTGAGAACCATTAACAATAACTAGTAGTGTCTGAGCTGTATCCTTCCCCTTGAAAGGGCTCTGTCAAGAGAGCAAAGTGTCTCAGCAGAGTTAATGGGACAGGTCCAGACTCTAATTCTTTATGAGGGGCTTAGAGGTTGTCCCATATTCAGAATGGTGTTGTTGTGTGGCCTGCTGCACCTTTGACCCCAGCAGAAGTGTTGCAGTATTGCATATGACAGCTGGTATTGGGCTGTAGAGACTGCTCTGTGGAGCTAGGATATACTGATCAAGTGTGATAACACAGAATGGGACTAGGAAGGGGAGCTATCAGGCAGGGTCATATGGGTTAAAAAAAAAAAGTTTAAACTTTCTATGGAAAAACATATAATGGTGCTCTTGATAATGTGATTGTGTCATAAATATTGGTAAACCTCATCTGTGATGCAGTAATGTATCCAGTGACTTTTAGAAACAGAGTACCTTCTTCACCACGATGGACCAGTGATATGGTATATCTAGACTAGCGATGGTTTTGTCAGTGAAGGCCAGCCTCTAGGCTGTTAGTATGTGATATTAGTAACCTCAGGAGTAAAGGTTAATAGGTCAGTAACATCATGTAGGATGTGAGGAGGTGATAACTTGGGTGCTTGACTAATGAGCTATAACATCTCTTGATTTTTAGTGATGTGATGCCTGTCGTGATTAAAATCCAAACTTCCACGAGTAAGGTAGTTTATGCTGTTTACTGTTTGAAAAGTGTTTTAATTACTTGATATTTCATTTTGGGAAAAAAAAACATTCACACTGAAATGCTACACTCTCTGCATCCAAGATATATGCCTTAAGACTACAGAGCTGTCTGATTTGCAGTACAGACAGAGATGGAGTTTATCTTATGTTCATTGTTGCAGTTGTTGATATACTTTAATAGAAATGTTACCTATTAGCAAACAGTTGTAAAATGGTACTGGAATTTCTCATGCTTGTATTTAAAAAAATGATTTACTATGAAGCTTAAAACCCAGTTTCAGTATCCTGATTCACCAGTTCTGTAAAATAACTGGTTGTTGTGCTACCTGTTTACACTTCACTTTCATTACTGAGGCAGATTTGAATTTGTGCATTGTATATACCCACACTGAAGAGAGAGGTGAAAAGCATGGCTATATAATCACTGTCTGCCATCTACTGGCTAGATGACAAAATTACAAGGAGCCTTTATATGTTTTCATTGTTTGGTTATTTATATGATTTTCTAAACTAATTATTTTAATTGGTCCCTTTGTTAATTACAGCCAGACTCTTCTGGCCCTATTTTCCATTTGCTAACACCCTCTTTTAGAGTTAGATGTTTGCCCTTCAGCTATGTGCTTTGGCCTTCCAGTCTGTTAGTGTTACAGCACCAAGCACACACTACACACATATTGTCATGGCAGCTGTATGAAATTATTTTTGTGGGTAATGAGCAGTATCCCTGAGTGCTAAATCTATCCAGCAGGTGTATTAATTGCAAAGGGAAACTACAGAGGTGTCTACTCAAAGAATGTTCACCTAAAAAAGTTCATCCTGAACCTCGAGAGTTTTCCTTTGTTTTATCCAGTACTTGAGCTGGAAGAAAGGCAGTAAAATCAGCTTTGCTTAGAATGCAGACAGGAAAGCTTGGCAGGCATATTTCTTATGTTCAGCTGGTCCTAGATGCATTGTCTCATTAGATGCAGGTTTTAAGAAACAAGATTTTGTTTTAGCATTGGACAGGATGTTTGAGCTGTTAATACAACAAAGAATGCACTACACATCTTCTCCCTGACTCAAGAAATGATGCTTCAACAACAAAGTTAGATTCATGTATGCACGCTAGTAGCATAGTATTATTAGCAAACTTGTTGGACTGTTAAGTACAGTATGTGATATTCCACACTTGAAAGCTTGCACTTTTTTTTTTTTTTACCCAGACATAATTACTTAACATCTTTTCCTATGCAGTCTTCAGATGATTTCTTAACCAAGACGTATGTCACAGTGCTTTTTTGCTTTCTTGGATTTGGTGGGATTAGAACTTTGTTTTTGTATATGGTTTCAACTCAGACACAACTAATTATTGTTCTGTCCTGTTTTCTATAGTTTACCTTATGATTGTCAGCTTAAGTTGTTAAACCTCCGATGAGCTGGAATATTTTTCCTTTTCTATCAGTAAATAAAAGGAAAAATATTCCAGCATCTTGTGGAGAGTGTCTTGAATCCAACCAGTGAGTTTTTAGCTTAAGTTGTTAGATTTTCATATTTTCTATTAAAAATTCAGCTCACTTATATCCTCATTGTATGTTCAGATACTTGTGTTTGTTTATATAGGTTTATTTGCTTGTTTTGTTTCAAAGCATGGTATAGAAATTATGTCTTTGTAACATCCATACTGAATGGAGTACTAGAAAATATATGCCGCGGTGGTGCAGCGGTAGCATTGTCACCTCACAGCAAGAGGGTCTCCTGTTTGATTCTTGGCTGGAGAGCCTTCTGTGTGGAGTCTGCATGTCCTCCCTGCAGTCGAGTGGCATTCGAAAGAAATGCGTGAATGGGCATGCTTTCGTTGAAGGTTGGGCATTGGGCTGACACTTTGGCACTGTAAAAATCAACTGCCAATCATTAACAGACCAGAGTTCCACTGTGGTGACCCCTAACCGGGAAAGGCCGAAAGAATATATATATATATATATATATATATATATATAGTATTGTGCTGATCCACTATGCTCTTATTTTAGACATAGCTTAGGTTCAGAACAAAATTTGTTATACTTTGTCTTGTACATTAATTAAAGTGCATTGCTACACTTAACATGCATCTGTGTTTTTTGGGTAAATTTATTTCTGGCTGAACTCCCAATGCTAAAGCTCTAACTGATTTGAAAACAAAATGAAAACTAGAATATTTTTGATGATTTAGTTTCATGGTTGTCTCTGTTTTTGTGTATGATCACACCCACAAAATTATGTCAAACTAGGTACTAGCAATGATTTACACTCACAAGCAAAGCACTCTGGGTTGTCAAACACCATACTTTAGTAGAACAGTTGCTTACATTACAGTTTCACTAATAAATCATTACGTATACTAATTTTCAGTGAAGAGTTTTCCACCTGCGTGACAATGGTGACAATAAGCCTCCCTTGCAGCTTCACTTTGCATGAAAAATTAGTAGATTATACACTCATGTTGCTAGTGAGACAGTGTAGGTTCAGTCCTTCATGATGTAATGTCAGGAGCTTTCAGAATCATGAAGACTTTCAAGGGCCAATGCTTATCAACATAATTAATTTCAAAAATAAAATACTTTTCTGTATCCGTATAGTCTGAATCTAGTTTATGTATTGTTGTTTAAGAGGAGTTTGATCACTTATTGAAGCACCATTTAAATCTGTATGCTAGGTTATGTAGTGGTTCTTTTGGAAATCAGAATCTCCTTTGTAGATATTCCTGTGCTTTTGGCCTGGTTACTGTGAAAGAATGCTTACTAGAGTGGAGTATTTTTTCCAAATCCAATAGAGAGGGTGTATTTTGTGGCTATCTGAAGCACTGTCTGCTTGCATATGTAGCTGGGATTGTCATTTATTTATATGTTCATAAAGCCTGTGAACACCTTTTATGCGTATGGATTCTGTAATAATGCATGACTGGTATTTCTTTTCCCTCAGATGATATCAATTGGCCTGAAAAGGATGAAGCTCCACCCCCAGATGCACAAGATTTAATCACAACATTGCTAAAACAGAACCCAATGGAACGGTTAGGAACAGGTACAGTTAAGCATGTTGTGTTACTCTCTTAGGTTATGGTTTGCTTATTCACGCACAGTCTGTATTATTAAATGTCCATCCTTATCGCTGTTGCAGTATTCTTCACTCTTGAGATGTCCTGCCAGGGATAGCCTAGTGTCCAGACAGTATTCCAAAAGCCTTTACACCTTCCAGGCATAGTACATCATGCATATTTCCTATGTGCAAGGTATAAGGTACATATGTGGCATAAAGATGTCTAATCCTCAGAAATTCTTTCTTACAAATCTGAGTATTACCTCTGAATAAGCTCTGTACACCATTCACTGAGCTGGTTCATCTAATGAGCTTTCTAAAGATAAGTGCCTTTGATGATTTCATTTGTATTCTCAAAATCCACTCCCACCAATAGCTGGCCATGCAGCAACATTTTTATACTTCTAACCAGGAGCACTGGTCATGCAAAGTCTTGCCTCTGCATTAGAAGGATGACATGTAGTCTACAAGTCAAGCCTTCCACATACAGTACAAAGTTTTACACAATCCAGTGGGCATAAAATTGTTCCTTACTTAAAAATTTCCTGCTGCATCATATCACTTTGCTGTTGTCCTGGTAATTGTAAATGTTACACATTTTTACTGTGCTTAGCATGCACTTTATCTTTCTTTTTTACTTTAGTTTTTCTTGAATCTTCATTGAAAAATGTCAGTCCCTTGCTATGCCTCCCTGGCCATCAAAGCATGTACCAGTACACCAAAATTTGCTGTTTATAGTACAACAGAAGTGATTTTTTTTAAAGGTGTTTGTTTCACTGGGATTTGTCCTTGTCAATATTATGACTTTGTATTTTTGGAGAGTACTGTATTTTGCTGTTGTTTTAGCAAAGGCCCTTTCTATTTGGAGAGAATTTTAAGTTCTTCCTTTCTTGGTAAGTAACTAAGCTAGCAAATGGTGCTAAGTCCCTGTCTTAGGGTTGGTAGAGTCATCATGGAATGTAATACTACTACAGAACAGAATATGTAGTGGGAGCAAAAGACTGAAGAAACTGAGGCAGAAATTACACTGGGAGTATGACAAGTGTCATGTTTTGTTTCACCAGTTCCAAAGGAACTATCCTACTAAGTCAGCTTTTGTTAGAAGGCAGTTTTATCTTCTTCCTAAAGGTAAAAAAGGTGGTAGGAGGGCTCCCCCAGCTAAATCTGCTCAGATTACTTCTGCTCAGAAGCCACCCTTTCATGATAAACCAGGTGCTCTATGACTGCCAGACTCTTCAGCCACATTCCTCTTTCTCTGTCTCTTCCTTTTTGGTTAAGAATAACCCAAGATTCTTGGATTCTTTCTATCATTTGCAAAGGGTATTTTATGGTTTGGAATCTGCCCCCCCCCCCCCCCCCCCTTGGTCATTCCTCAGCCACCTGAAGAACAGTTTTGCTTCTTTCCAGAGGTTCATCATGATCTTTTGACTCTGGGAACTATTCAAGACGTTCCAGCTGCTCAAAGGGGGAAAGAGTTTTATTCAAGAATGTTTTTGGTCCCCAGGAAAGGTGGTACTTGGAGACCCATTCTAGATCTTTCTCACCTGAATACCTTTTTGAAGGTTCCTTCCTTTTGAATGTTATCTCTTCAGACTCTGTTCCCTTTACTGCTTCCTTGGGCTTTTCTGGTTTCTATGGATCTCAAGGATGCTTTCCTCCATATCCCTATTCATCCCCTTTCATAGGTTCATAGGTTGGTACTAGGCTATTGGCCCTAGGGCCTATACAAGCCTAGCTATAACAATTCCCTCGCTATTTCTACCCACACTATTTACTTCCATGGATCCCTGTCTAGCAGGGTGACTGACTGGGGGGTTGGCATAATGGTTAAGGTGTTTACCTTACAAACACAAAGTGCAGGGTGTGATTCTCACATGGGGTAACTGGCTAGGCTTAAAATGACCCCCAAGGGCAGTTAGCCTGGTACTAATCTATGAACCCCCGGGGTAAATTTCCTTTCTCCCATCCAATCATCAAGGTTCCTTTTGAAGAGGGCCAAAAAGGCGCTCTGCTTGACATGTATGGGCAGTCTATTCCAGAATCTGGGGAGTCTCTGGGTCAGGAACCTATCCTTCCAGCATGTTTTGTTTCTCTGTTGCTTCCTGGCATTTTCAGTTCTCTGTTTTGCCCTTTGGCCTGTCTACCACCTAAAGAGTATTCAACAAATGCTTGGCTCCTATGATTGATTTTTGCAGGATTCAGGGGATCTAAATATTTCCTTACTTGGATGATCTCCTGTTTCAGGCATCCTCTCCAGAGATCTTGTTGCAAAATCTTCATTGTGCCATTTACCTTCTGCAAAGCCTGGGGTTCACAATAAACTTCAAAAAGTCTTTTCTGATGCCTTCTGAAGACTATGTTTTTCTGGGGTATAAGATTCAGACAGTGCATATGCTGGCATCTCTGCCGTCTCCCAAGATCTTGACTCTCACTTCCTTCTTTCATACTCTTCTTTCTCTGACCTCTATCACAGCCAGGGAGTTTTTGAGGCATCTGGAATTTATGACATCTACCTTTCCTCTGCTCTCTCCAGCCAAACTTCACATGAGAAATGCTCAGGGGTTCCTGAAATCATTTTGGCTTCAGCGTGCACTTCCTCTAGAATTTCTAGTTTCTTTTCTTTTCTTCCCTACCTAAAGAAGGAACTTCACTGGTGGATTCATTAGTTGTCTCTAAACCCAGGGCTCTCCTTTCATCTCAGGAGCTGTTCACAAGATGCCTCAGATGTAGGATGGGGAGCAGCATTTGGCTTCCTAAAGTTGCAGGGGATTTGGTTTCCTGTACAGTAGAAGTAGCACATCAGTGTCAAACAGATGAGTCTCTTCTGCTGGCTCTTCAGTTTTTTCATCTTCTTTTCTCCTGTGATCTCTCAAGGTGTTTACAGACAACACCACAAAGATATGTGGTATGTTAACAAACAGGGGAGAACAAGATCTTATCTTCC
Source organism: Protopterus annectens (assembly GCF_019279795.1). Lineage (NCBI taxonomy): Eukaryota > Metazoa > Chordata > Ceratodontiformes > Protopteridae > Protopterus > Protopterus annectens. The sequence goes on along the minus strand of NC_056730.1, from coordinate 60,481,539 downwards.
TTGCTGGTTGGCAGTCCTGGATATTGGTCCAGTATCAAGTCACTCTTCAGGCAGTTTTACATTCCCTCAGGTTAGAACATTGTGGCAGACACTCTGAGCAGATCCTTAATTCAGTCCCTTGAATGGATGCTTTACAGGGATATGTTTCTGGACTTTGTCCACCAGTTGGGTACTCCTCACACAGATCTGTTTGCCTCCCCTCTGGACAGACAACTGCCCCTATTTTTGTGCCAGAGTCCCAGTTCATCTGGTTTTGAAGGTAGATGCCCTTTCTTTTTCTTGGAAGGGGGTGTCCCTTTATGATTTCCTTCCCCTTCCCCTGATTCCAACAGTCCTGTTCAAAATTCAACAGGATGTTCCCAAAGTCTTGTTGGTGACTCCCTGTGGGCCTTGATGGCATCAGTTTCCTCCTCTTCTGCATTTAGCCAAGGGCAATCATCACAAGTTACCTCACAGGGTGGACCTACTCACACAAGACAAAGGATCTGTCATCCATCCCCACTTGTCCACTCTTCTACTGACACTGTGGGTGATTGGATTTTGATTCCACAGACACCTTTTTTTGGAGGATGTACTTAGGGTCCTGCAGGAAGTCAGGAAATCTGATACTAGGAAATCCTACTTATCCATATGGAAGAGGGTTTTCTATTTGGGGTCTTTCACGTAACCTGGATCCACTTTCTGTGGCTGTTCATTTGATTCTCTCTTATCTGTGTGACTTGCTCAATGCTGGGTTGGCTTATTCCTTGGTTAAGGCCCACTTATCAGCTATTTCTGCTTATCTGCCTTTATCTCCTCCTTCTGCTTCTAGGTTTGAAGCTAAACATTTTCTTAAAGATGTCCTTCATATTAGGCCTCCCAGAAAGCCTGTTTCTCCTCCTCCCTGGGGTCTTAATTTTGTGTTGGAGAAGCTGACTCTGGCTCATTTTGAGACTGTAGCTTCAGCTTTCTTGCATCATTGCTCTTGGAAGACTGTACTGTTTTTAGCCCTTACTTCTGCCAGACAGATGTCTGAGATTCAAGACCTTATGGCTTGTCCTTTTTTGGTGTTTCATAAGGACAAGGTGTCCTTGCATACTAATCCTTTTGTTTTATACCCAAGGTTGGGTATACAATGAGTTGTCTCTTAATCAGTCTGCTCACTTACCCACTTTTTTTCCTTTTTTTGCAGTCTGCCAGAGAGGAGGTGCCGGGCACATTGGATGCACATAGACAGTTCGGATTTTATTTGGATAGGTCTAAGAGTATTAGGAAGTCTGAGCTCCTTGTTTCCTTTCATCCCAGGTCCTTGGAATTAGCTGTATCCAAGCAGACTATTTCTTATTGGATTTCTAAAGCTATTTCTATTTTAGTTATGTTTTTCATGGTAAGAGACCTTCTTCTGCTGTAAAGGCTCTTTCCACTAGAGCTGTGGCTTCTTCTGGTGCTTTTTTTAAGGGTTTGGATACTAACTCTATTCTTGAGGCAGCTACCTGCACTTATGTGCGTACTTTTACCAAGCACTACAAGTTGTATGGAATTTCCAGAGCTAGATCTTGTTTTGGTAGGGCCATCCTTCAGGGCTTCCTAGAGAGCTCTGCTGGTACTTCCTACTCCCAAATGTCTTCCTGAGGTGTGGCACTCTCCCTCATGTTATGAGTACTGCATCAGTGAAATGGAAGGACATAGTAGAGTTGTGTAAAATATTAGCATAGTAGTAGATGTTCTTATCTTCACTCTTGCAATATTTAGTCCCTCCCTCCTCCCCCTGGTCCTTTGCTCTTCTGGATGTACAGTCACCCCTTGCTTTTCCCTGGATTGTTATAAGTTCTGAGGATGGTACATCCGGATATCACCTTTATGACTTATGTTATGCAAGGAGCATACTTGTGATGTACGGCGCAACTTAAGGCTACATAAAGGCTTTGGTATACTGGACGAATGTCAAGCTGCCATTGGCGAGGGATCCCTCATATTATGAATACTGCAACAGTGAAGAGAAGGGCATCTACCATTATGGTAAGATTTTACACAGCTGTACTTTCTGTAGATTCTGAACGTCTGCCTTATATTGTAGAAACTTCAACAGGGACAAGAGTGCAAATTAGTACAAACTAGAGTTGGTTGCTGTATGGCTCACGTGACAGTTTGTGTTTAAATATTGTCTCAGCTTTCCTCTGTGGTAATGTTCTCACTTATCCCATTAATGCCCACAGCACATATGTACCTTGTCTTTCTATGGTGCTAACAGTATGTCAGTGTTTTTTGCAGATATTTGAATGGCACCAGAAATGCCTCCTCACACCAGGGGCAGCCAGTAACACTAGTTCCAGTTGTATGTGGAAGGATGAGTCCCAGAGCTCACAAACAGGCCTTTGAAATGTCCCAGGTAAAACTGGACTTGACAAGAGAATAGAGACAGAGCAGCCTAGAACATCTGTACATAAAACAAAATCAAACAGTGTAGTGGCTCCATATTTAAATGCTGAATGTTTAAAGTGTCATCCAGTCAAGAAATATTGTGTGCCATATCCCACCATAAACTAAATAAGTCGATATACTAGTTCTTATGGTGTTTACTGGAGTGAGTCTTGGTGGTCATGAATCAGGTAGTCGTCAGAACAATAGATAACCACACCCACAAGCACACCAAGTCAATCCCACCATGACATCACAGATGAGAAAATAAAGATTAAACCACCCCTTCCCCTTCTCCCATGCCTGAGTGGGCAGGAATTGACTTGGAAACACCCCTTAGACAAGCCTGGTTTATGTCCTTGTTCTGTCTGTATACTCAGTCTACTAAACAGAGCTCATCTGCTAAAAAAAGAACTTGAACGAGAACTGAGTACCTGTGTGTTTTTATCACACCATTCTGAGCATTAAAATTTCTTTTATCGCAGCTGGACCATCCAAAGAAAAATCTCCGAATCTTCCAGGGAAACATCAATAAGGACCTTCAGAGGAAGTTCCAGAGCCAAGAGAGGAACCTTGAACAGCCAGGATTCACCCGAGTTTCTCCAGTAAAGTGCATAGCGAGTAGAAAGACAAGAGACAACAAAAAACAATCTCCTATTTTTGTACACATTTCAGGTCTACAGCTGTGTTTCTCTCAAACCATTGCATCACTTCCTCTAAAAGAAAGTATTATATCAGCTTTTCCTTAGTTGTTTCATTTCCCCCCATCAAAAGTAATTAAATCAGTTCTCCCACCTGTAAAGGACAAGGGCTTAATTTTAACTTATCCAGAGAAAATAGGGAGATGGACAGCACTACTGCACAGGATGTCAGCATTCATCTTTTAACTATCTGCATGTAATCCCCTCTTTCTTTTCCCAGCTGCAGTTGGCTACTTCAGTAAAATGGACTTTGATTACTTTTTTGACCTGTTAGCACCAGAAATGCACAAGGTTATATCTTCAAAAAGGTTAATGCATTAACATTCCTTTTATCCCATTTCAGACATTTTACTGACCAAATGTGTTACTAGTAGGAAAGAGAGGAGCAAAGAGCTAAATAGGTTTGTAGGTAAATAGTAGGCTAACTGCCCTGACACGCCATTTTAAGCCTAGCCAGTTACTTAAGGTTAGAATCCAACATTGCACTGAGTGTCTAGGAGGTGGAGACCTTAACCATTATGCCAAACCAATGTCTGCTTAAGATTTACTAGGAACATTTTGCTTAGGTTCAAAGAGATAGATTCTTAGGTAATTACCAAGAGAACTGCCTCTGTGGAACATTTTAAACCTAGCCAGTTTTTTCTTTAAAAGTGAGATTCATACCTTGTACCTTATTTTTATAAAGTAGACACCTTAACCATTATGCCAGTTTTAAATCTTTTTTAACCTGGCATCAGCCTTGACACCTCAGTAGCATTAGAGTTTTCTTCTCTTGTGGGCACTGGGTGGTGCAGTGTGTATCAGCTCAGCAGATGAGCACCAACGCATTTAATGGCTCTAAAGTTAAAAGACAAAGTTTGCACAGTTCAATTAGGAAGGGGTCAGAGCCCATGATGAAAACAAAACCGCAGAATGAGATTGGAATACTCTCTCTGTTTGTGGGCATCCAGTAGTACCATTTACAGGTCCGTGTGCTGGGGTACATTCCATAGGTCACAAATCAGCTGATTGATATATGTCGCATGTAAGAAATGGTCTTAGATTCATCATTCTCCTTCGAGCAGTGGGGTTACACAATGAAGAGCAGCTCAGAAGAAAAGGGTTCACATCTTTGTGAGGAATAGTTGTACCATGTCTAGTAAAACTAAACGGTGTGTGAGTAGTCTACAACTAGTCTGATAAATGCTGTATAAAGATAGGAATCCACCACTTTGGCAGAGCTCTTTCAGTGTCACAGATCATCGGGTGCTTTGCAGATGGTCATTGCTATACGAGTTTTAAATATACATTGCCCTTTTGCACTCTAAGGTCTTTTAACTATTTTTGTCAATTTTTCATTGCTTCCCATAAGTAATGTACAAAGCTGCTGTTGGTGGTCTTTGTGTGGGGAGGGGGGCAGCAATTACCAGTAACGAAGGCAAGCTGATTTCTGTTTCCCCATTTGTGTACAATATTAAGTGCAACTTGAAGGGAGATGGTGCCAGCATGCTTATGGAAAGTGCTAGCAAATGTGTAGTCATCTGCATGTTTCATGAATCGGACACTGCAGTCAGTGGCCCCAAGTCAGGCCCTTGAGGGATTCCACTGATGACAGGCATGGTGAGTACAGGTGATGACAGGGATGGTGAGTACAGGTGTCCTGTTCTTAACCTTTTGTGTCCATCTGTGTAGCCATTTGTGCCTTAAAGTTATTCCAGTTTAATTTACTTGTGAATGGTGACATCTGCGGGAGGCATGGTGTAAACTCAGAAAAGCTTGTTTTAGTAACAGTGGACATGAGTGTCATTCTCCTACGCAAAGGTTCAGGCGTTGGCCTAGTGAAGGGGATGTGGTTTTCATGAAACAGCCTTTTGGCATAATGTATGTTGACCATTTTATATACAACAATATAATTCATCTACGTTGGCTACTAAAGAGTCAAAACTGACAATGGATGCCTCTGTTATGGTTAATATAGATGAAGGGTCATCTTATCTGCCATAGCCATGACCAGAGATATAATATACTTTGTTTAGAGGAAATCCATTGGCAGTACATACACAGCAGAATACACTTTTGAGCTTGCTGTTGTCAAATGTTGACAAAGTAGAGGATGACAGGGTACTTGGATTCCTGAGACCCAGGATTCAGAAACTCAGGATTCTGTGTACATGGTGGTCAAATCTTGGTACAGTAGTGGAATTCATCTATGCAGTGACACAGACTCCGGAGAATTTGTTATGCTATAATAGAGACAAAGACACAACAAATGTATCTTAGAGGGGTGATGTAAATAAACATAAAGGAACTAATCATAGGAAAACTGATATTATGAAGATTAGCAAGGACAAGAGAAAGAGACGGTCATAACAGTTCATTTAAGAAGGAATGTTCAAAAGATGCCATTTAATAAACTTGAAGAAATAGAGCAGAAGAATATGTTTGTGGCCTGGATAAACACGAGGAAAATAAAACTTGTATGTGTCAGCATTTGGGTTGGGAGGGTGGCCTAATGGTTAAGGTGCTCGCCTTGCAAGCACAAGGTGCAAGGTTTGAGTCTCACAAGGGATAATTGGCTAGGCTTAAAATGGCTCGCAAGGGCAGTTAGCTTAGTACTGATCTATGAACCTATGAACCTATGAACATTGCAAACATACCATGGAAATTACGCAAATTTCCCCTGAAAAGTAACAGAATGAGTTAAGCAAAGCAATCACTCAAAAAAAATGGATAAGTGGAGGTAACCACCAAATAAGATTAGACAAACGAGACATTGTAATGGTGCGTTACGAAGAGGAAAGTGAAGGAAGGATGGGTGAGATATTAAAGGTTAAAGGTAGACAACCGAAGAGAGTGAGAGAACCTGGAAACAGAAACATATTTTTAAACTATGAACAAGTTATAATGCTGAGGGCAGATATGAGTAAATAAAGTTGGGCAACTTCTGCCAAAAGTAGAGGTGGCAAATATTACTTAATTTACGAAATTTGGCTGAAGAAGGACTTGCTAAGTAAACAGTCACATAACTAGATGTCATCCTAAATTCTTAAGAGCGCTACTTGAGATATTGACTATACTACGTACAGATTCCAGCGGTCTATTCACGAGGTTGGTGGCACAGTTATGTTGAGGTTTTGCAACATTTACTTCTCCATTTCCTTTCCTTCTTTAAGTCCTGCCTTTGCAGACTGTATGAGTCCTTCTTCTGCCTCTTTATATATGCACTCGGGTTTCCAGTTTTTGGCTATATTCCAAAACATGCTGATGTGTACATTGCCAATGCTGTAAGTACAATCTACATGTGTGTCAGTGTCGACTTCCCAGAAATAGAAACATATAAAAGCACCTGTGCTTAAAACTACAATAGACTGGATAAACCCAAATTATTTTGCCAACTGGAAAGAATTAACAATGGCTATATTAACAAATCAATTTAATCTGTTAAGAAAAGTCTAATAGACAAATCAAACAAACCCTGGTACATACTATGCATAAGTATACAATATAATATAACAAACCCTTCTAAAACACTGATTAATCATTACATCAATTCCTTTAGGAAACTTATCAATGCAAACATAGATCTAAAACATTGGTTTGACCTTTTAACCCCATTTACCATCACTAAGAACTTTCCTCACAAAATATATAGGGAAACAATAACCTCCTGGGAACAAAATGGATTCTTATGCTGGTTTCAATGTGTAAATAAATTAAATGTTTTAGATATACATATGATAAAAACTGCTTGCAATATTCCAGTACAGGACTGGTTAACCTTACAAAGCATTCTAATGTACACTCAAGATTTATGCAGACTAATTAATAATTCCTCATTTAAAGATATTTCCAAATCTAGTAAGTTTTCTGTATGAATTTATATGTAATAGTTGTGAAAAGAAAAATTCCATTTCAAATCTATATAAAGAGTTAATAACATATAAAACAATCCCCAAACCATCATACTGGCAGTTCTTAACAAAAGGTCAGTCATTGCATTTAACAGAAGAAATTAAAACTAACATCTTACTATCAGTTAATTACACCTCTAACACACAGTACTGGAAAATATTTAACTGGAAATACTTACATAGAGCATTTTAACACCAGATGGAATTAAAAAGATCAATACTACTACAAATGGTTTTTGCTGGAGGTGTGAAAAGTCAAATAAAGCAGACTGGATTCATATTTTTTATGAATGTAATAAAATTAAATCATATTGGAATGGGAATCCATCATTTTTTACAAGCGTTATTTGATGAATCCTTTACCTTAACTAAAGTATTGATAATTCTAAATGTAAATGAAGGTCCCTCCCTGAATAAGACAAATATGTATTTGTTATGGACAATACTTGCTATATCTACGAAATGCGTAACCAGAAGGTGGAATTCAAATACACTCCCGACCTTGGAAGAATTCTACACTTTACTGAAGACAACTGCATCGATGGAAATAAAAATCAAAGAACTACGAATCTATCAGAGGCCATTGGTAAATAATCCTTGGAAGAAAGTTGTATCTTTGTTGGACACTCTGCAATAATCAATATTGTGTCTCTGATAACTGATATGTTAATTCTATATTTAATAACATATAGTATATATAACTGAAAGTCAGGCTATTGTAAATATTGTATATAGTTTAAAATATTTAAAAATATATGTAGATGTTATTTTAATTGAAAATAAAAAATGTTTTAAGGAAAAAAAAAAGTCTAACCACTTTAACTGTAACCCTCAGAGAAGTGAGAACCTAAGTGTAAACGGAACATATACTAATTCCAAAATTGCAGGCATCTGACTATTACCTCTGCTTCATTCTCAGAGTTAGTATGCCTAATTTGTGGCAGTGTGGAGAGTACAATAATCCCTCTTCAGAATATTTTAACTATGTAATAGCACGTTTTGTAGTTCACTCTTTGTCGACATTGCATGTAAGTTTTTCAGTTTGTTGAGAATTGCAGTACATAGCCTGTGCTTTTGTCTTGCAGTGGTCTGACATCCATTCAGGATTAGGGGCCTGCCTTATGCCTGTTGTTTATTTTGGTAGGCTGTGGATCCCCCATGGAGATAGTTTGAATTGTAGCATAGGATCCAAAAACTTCATCAGCCTGTAGTGTTCAGACAGACTCTAGTTCTTGTTTGACTGTGTTGTTTGGAGAGGTAGATTCTGCCTAGACTGAGTTTGCTTAGGGGATTCAGTGCCATTCCAACAGAGAAATCTTAGGTGTGCTAGGAGCTCATATTAATTAATTTTAACTATTTTTTGTTGATCCGTTTTGCCCTACTATGCTACTGGTAATTTTTGTGGGAAATGTAAGGTGCTGCTCCTGCTAACTTGGGGCAGTTTAGTCAAGGCAGCAGGGAACTTCCCCTATTCCTTGTTAGAGTGACCATTCCATCTCTCATGCAGTGGCAGCTGGGAGAATGCCACTGAAGGATAAGCAAGTGTGTTGTAAAATATTTGAAACAGCCTAAGCACAGAGGTGAATGCCTGTGTTGTTTTGTAGTTTGTGCAAGCTATGGAGGGATAGTTTTAAAAAAACAGTTTCCTGCTTTTGAAGTAAAACTCAAAATGATGGATGTATAACAACACCACAGTCAGAAGAGTTGCAGGATTATATATTGAGTGAAATGACATAGCAGAGTGAGCCTGAGAGGCAGAAAGACATTTATTGGGATGAGATTATGGATAAAATACAAATAGAAAAATCTGAATCTATATTAAAGGAATGGGTCCAGAAATGAAAATAATTTGCAGAGACAGTAAAGGAACATGCAGAGAATGCTGAGAGAGAGGAAGAGGCGAAAGGTGATGTAACAACGAAACAAATTTGTACTGAAAATTCAAAATAATCCAACTCAAAGCTACTCAACGAATTCCACTGAACTGTAATATTCGATGTAAAAACAATAACACAGATCACAATACATAAAATCCAAAAAACTTTACTAAAACTTAAATAACAGCCGTAAGCTCTTTCATTCTCAATTCAGAACTTCATCAGACGAGGTTGCAACAATTTACAAATCATTAAATAACCTCTTAAAGTCACATGGCTCATTACATGCATTAATGAATTAACCCTTTCTAATTCAAGACAATCTTAAAATTCTCTCTATCATTCATTCCAGTATCAGCACATGCATTTAATCTGATCTGCCAACAGTATTCTTTCCAGTCCAGTTCATCTTCCACATCCTCTCTATAATTAAAATTGTAAACTTTATCAGTCAGAGAGAATTTGAAATTTGTCTTCAACAAACTATTCAGATGTTTCTGGCTTACATGTTTTGCAAGAGCATGACTCGTATCTGTTTTTTTCAATAGCTCTAAGGTGCTCATAGATTCTTTTATGAAATTCCCTTGTTGCTCTGCTAATGCAAGAAGCAGGACACAACCCACATAATATTACATACAGTACATATTTGATTTGCAGTCATATTTATTTTAGAATCTATTTTATAGTTCTTTGCTACTATCCATATCCTATCACTAACTTCAGTATGATCACCGAAACTATAACTCATACATTTGAACATTCAGTTTTCATTTTCTGTTTGTATTTTTCATTTTATTGTTCTTATAAAATGATTTAAATGAATCTGTAACAGTATCTTTCAAGGAAGATGTTGATCTCACTTTTTTCTACAACTTGTTGTACACAAACCTCTTGGTATTGGTTTGGATAATAGTTCCCATCTCTGTTTCCATATCCCTTTTTCTTCCAATTCAAAATTTTTTTGTTCAGCACTTGAACTGCTACTTGGGCCCAGGTTCTTTCCCCAGTCCCTCCATCTTGATGTACTTCAATCTTCTGAAATCCCTATTTCTCAAATCCCTGTTGTCATCCTTGATGTGATACCCTCTGCTGGCTCTCCTGTTGGCTCCAATTCTGACAAATAGGACCTTTTGTATTCTGTCTTACCTCTCAACCTGTCAGAATTTGTAAGAGGGGGTATCCTAAGAATATAGCGGGTGGTGCCATGGAAAGGGGGGTGATGATTGAAAGAAATAATGAAAATATAGTTCTATATCCACACGGTGCTGCACCAGGTGGGTGCTCCCAGATTTCACAGTGAACATGTCCCCAAACTCCTGTAACACTGCTCAGATTTCTTAAATCTGAATTGGTGATAGCCACTGGGACATTGCTGCCCCTTCCACTGAGGTATCAGTCCGAGCCTCACTGAGGAGATCAGTCACCAGATGACCAGCCTCCTCCTGCCACCCACTGCAAATACTCAGCACAAGGGTCTCCCTGATATAAGACTTCATCATATTAACATGGTAAAGTTTGTGCCCCTGCCTAGCAGTTTTACCATGTTGTTAACATCACTGACCTTCCTTACCCCTTTGAAGGGTCCTGCAGCTTATTGTGTCTGACAGGATTGAGCACCATAATCTGCTGTCCCACAGCATACCGTCAGGCTTGAGCATTCCTGTCATACCAGACCTTTTTCTGCTGCTGGGCTCCTGACATGTTCTCTTAGGCCAAGCCCATGAGCATGAAAATAAGTGCTTAGCTCAGCAATTTGATCACATAGATTTTCATTTCCCTGTGTCTGTGCTTGCAGTTTTTTTTGTAAGCTTCAGGTGTTAACTTAAAACATTCCAATAAACATTGTTTAACCTGGTCATAATTTAAACACTCTGTATCACACAATTTAGAGAGAGCAGTTACAGCTTTACCATGGAGTTAAGGGGGTCAGGAACTGTACCCAGAGCCCTTGGTTAACATCATATTGTCTACATACTCTTTCAAATATATGAATAAAACTTTCAAAATTATCACCTTCTTTTTACTGTGGAAAAACTTTACTGACAGTTGTTGCTTCTTGGGTTTGATTATTCCCTTCCCCATTACCCCCATGTTCCTGTCGAAGAGTCAGCATGTCCATTTCATGTTGATGCTGTTTCTCATTTTCTTTGGCCTCAAAATGCCGCAGTCTCTCTGCGTATTCTAATTCCATACATTTTGCCTCCATTTTAAGTTTCTTTAACTCCAGACAGGTTTTTAAGTCCTCTAAGGCAAAGGTGAACTGTCCTGTTTCTGAAGGCTGCACATCCACATTGCCAGACCAGTTGTCTTCCTGGCTGCTGGTCTGTGCTGCAGCTGTGACTAAGGCTGAAACCATTTCCTCTTTAGTCTGGTTGGCATGCACCAGTCCTTTGGATTTGCACACAGCCCATTGGTTCACTGTCAGCTTGCCACAATCCTCTGCTGACATCTTTGCCTGCTTTCCCTAACTAAACTAAGCTAACAAAAATAAATAAAACTGTTGTGAAAATGAAACTGTGTATGTTTACCTTGTGGCTGCTGAGGGTACACACCCTTTTAGTGACAACTCCTTACAGGCTACAGAAGTTCAATTAATATCCACACCACTGCTCACTAGTATGTGACGTTTCTCCCCTGGACCAGTGTTCAAGGAGCCTCAATCCTCGGCACTGACACTATGGGGCAATGTTTACTGAGAAAAAAATACACAGACACAGTATTTTCAGATGCAGCCCTCTGCATCAAGTACAATTTCCCTTAAAAGTATGCAGGGAATTCACACTCTAGTCCTGGGGCTGAGCTTTCTCTTCAGGACCCAAATAAGACTTTCCACTGACCACTAAAGAGCTAAGTTCTTAGCTGGGTGTTCCAAAACAAGTCCTTTACCACCCTGATTGTGAAATCAGTGCTTTAAGTGCCCATGTTCAAAGTAGCTGTCACCCACACAATGAGATTTGGATTTTCACACATACACACCTGGGAAAGGTTGGCATGGCTTTCCCGCTCTGACACCTCCACTCAGACTATAAGGTACATTCATTGCCACTAGAACACCTGAAGCCCGCTACTTTAAGGCTGTTATAAGGGTAACCAATTACACTTAGTAAAATTAATATCTATACAAATAGTAGCGTTAACCAAGCAGCAAAACCTTCAGGAACATGGAGCCACAGTTTCACTAAAAAAATGCGAGTACTGTCAAAAGATTAAATATTTTCTAAATGACCAGCCATTGTGAAAGGTTTAGATATATTTAATAATAAATAATAAAAAAATAAAACATGAAAGTACTGCATATTTATTTACAGTAAACACCAGAGTTTCAATCACAGGAATAAAAAAAACAGCACAGATGAATAGACTCAGATAGAGAAAAAAAATGCATTTAGCTAATTTCACTATATTTTCATAACTGAATGAAGAATTACTGTTGTTTATTTATTTTTTTTTATTTTATTTTGTATTTGTTTACCGGGAGAGTCCGACTAGGCATAAAACCCTTTTTCACTGGAGGCCCCAGGGAGAAAAGCTCCATTGTTAGTAAACTGTTTTGTTAGTAGAAAGAAAATTGTATAATACAATAAAGAAAAAAAATAGTAACAGACATTCATACTGTTCCCTCAGTACTTAATAAAGCAAGGCAAGATGAAGATGGATGAATGTCTTTATCAGGTCCCAAAAACAGAGTATACTTATCACATCTCCCACTAGTACTCAAATACAGTTTCACTGCTGGCTATAGAATGACATCAAATCTGGTCACCTGACTCTGTGGTTTCCACACTACCCCCTTACAAGGAACTGAGCCAGGATCTGGCACTGATGGATCATAATACACGCACAGAACTTTAGCTAAGGTTTATTAACAGCATCTGGAAACAGAAAAACAATTCCAACACTTCCACCCTTCCTATAGAAGCAAGCTATTCTCTGGCAAAATTCAGACCTGTGAGATACAGTCTTTATGGCCTAAACCAAGTCATTTTATTTTAGGTTTTTTTTTCATAAGGTTAGCTGGGCTGAGCTTAATGCCTTCCCTTCCAGTACCCTCTTTTAAAATATATACATCTCATCAGTTATGACAGTATATTCTAACATGCATGTGTATTTCTTTTTTGTGCAGCAGGACCAATTGTTGGTATATTTTTAACAGAAGCAACTCTACAAATACATTTTAACACAAGCAGCTATACAAATCAGTTTGATATTTAAATGCCCTATAATTCTTTACAAAACTCCACCTTGCTATGCTGGCATACGCTACACATGCACTGCCCTACTCTCTCTGGTACAACTGGCACTTCCTCATATTATCAAAGTCACAAATAAAGAAATAGAAAATGTATTCCATAAAATTTTAGGGGACTTTATAATAAATGTGAATTTAATATTGACAAAAGACTTCAACTGTGATTTGAGAGGAAAAAGAAAAAAGAGAGGGAATGATGCAAAAATGTTAGAAGTTATAAAATGTGGCAAGTTAAAAATTTGGAACAATAAATCATAGACATATAGTCAGGGTACATATACAACTGAAATAGATTACTTCATTGTATCAGAAGAATTAAATATTGATGGAGAGCCACTTTCAACAGATTTTTCAGATCATCTAGCTATATGGATATAGGTAAAGAAGAATAAGGAATATATCAGGATGGGAAAAGGGATAAAAAGGGTAAATGAGAGAGAGTGTGGGATGAAGTTGGAAAGAATATAATACAATTATGGAAAGACCTTTTTACTACAAGGGTATTTTATAAAAATTGGTTTGAGTGGTGGCTTAGTTTTATAGAGTGTTTTTTAAGTTTGAGTGTATAAAGACTTATTTCACAGAAAACTTACATTTATATGGAAAAGGTAGACAAAATTGAAAACAAAATTGGAGATCTATAGTATTGAGCAATGCAAACTATAAGAAATTGAATAAGAAAATTCAAAAGAGAATGAAACATAAAATTGAGAAAAAATTATGGAAAGTAATATATTTCGTTTAAAAGGTAAAGAATGTCAGGAATTGTTAGTAGTAAGGGACATTGTGGATGATAGTGTGAAGAGAAAAGATGAAGTTAAGATTATGACAGAAGACTTAAGCCTTTGATACTGTACAACATGCATTTTTGTTGCATATTATGAAGGCATATAATAGTAAAAATTGGGTAATGTATGTAATTCAGCACACAAGAGTAAAGTAAGAATTGTAGTAAACATGGTTGAATGATGAAATAGATATAAAAGTGATATAAGCCAATGACGCCTGGTTCGTAACATTTTATTTGCTGTAGTTATTATTCTCTTGGTTAAAGAAGTAAACATAAAAATGAAAGAAGCAACTTATATCACAAAGATAAAAATCCCAGTTATGCTCATCTAATGCAGATGATATTATAGTAATAATAAACAGAGTTTGGATGAAAGAAGTAATATGTTGCTTGAACAAATGTTTAACAAGAATAGACTTGACCATAAAGAAAAAGAAAAAAGATTGGGTGATACAGTGGGGACTAAAGGGAAATGTGATTAATTGAATACAATTTATGTACTAGGTTTAAGATTTGGAGATAAAAATATAAGTCAAGTACTATGGAAAAGGAAACTAGATGAAATTACGGCACTTTGTATTTTTTGGAAAACATCTAAGCTATATTTGTGGAAAAAGGCTAATTTAGTTAACTCAGTCTTACTGGAGAAGCTAGCTTATTTAGGAAATGTGTATATGTTACCAAAAATATATGAAAAAGAAAATTACAAGTCATTTTTTTTTCATTTATATGGGGTTTAAGACTAAATCGGGTGAAAAGAGGAGTTCTGTATATGTGTAAAGAAGGTAGAGGGCTAGGGTTAATAAATCAGATGGATAAATGAACAAAATGAGCAGTTAGTGGTGAAAGTATTGAAATATAAATATGAAAGTTTTGGAGATATTTTAAAGAGGTTTAACAGAAAAAAACTGTGTATAAATGAAGAAATAAGATATCAAGAAAAAATACTTTTATGGAAAATAAAAACTGAGAAGATTGAAAATGAGAGAAAATTATGCTACAAGAATATAATAGAATATTATTATGTTAACCCATGGGCAGATTTAACAAACAAAATAAGGCTATACATGTAAGAAATGCATGGTGTACAAAAGTAGAATGTCAAAGATTTTTCTCTGGTGGCTGTTCTTTAATAAATTACCAGTAAAAGGAAATATGCCATATAAAAAGATAATTTCACTTATGTTGTATCAAAGAAGAAACTACAGAATGTTTTTTTCCAAATATAGTTGGATAGTGAAATTGTGGGAAAAGATATGATAGGGAAGTTTTTTTAATGATGTAACTAAAGTTGAAGAAATATGGATATTATGTGTGGATGTTACAGATATAAAAGCAGATAATTTGTTAGTAAGGTCGATACAAGACTTTTTAATGTTGTATGGGTTATTTGGAATGAAAGGCTAAATTAAATTGTTTGATAGGAAATAGATACAACAATATTAAGGAAAATCAGATGGTTATGGAAGGAGTAGTGAGGGTCTAACAAGAGAGAGAGAGAGAGAAAGATGTTAGGTTATTTGTGGATATTTATGAAAAAAGATTGCAAATTATATACACAATATAAAATATTAATATGTAAAATTGTAAATAATGTATATAGTATTGTGAAAATGTTTTTAAATGACCCCTACTCTCTCTTGTAAGTGCTGTACAATCTTTTACATCTGCCTGTATTACTACCAACTCAAGCAGACACAGTCTCAGCTTAATGTCTCTGGTGTTAGACTAGACCGAGGCTTGTGACAGCAATGATGAAGAGTCTTTATAAAATAGTGTTGTATACACAGTAGATGGGGATCATACAGTAGCTACCAGAAGGATCATGTCTGAGCGTCTCCTAATTTATATCTTTACAAATGTTATACAGCTGGAATAGACAGCAAAATATTTATGTATATCGCTTTAATATCTGACTAGACATAACCACTGTAGAAAAGGTGAAATGGAAGTGATAAATATAAATTGGAAGAATCATCTTAATGATTGAATCCTTTAGTGCAGAAGGTTTAGTGCTTACATGAAAAGGAGAAAAGTTATTTATTTAGGGTAGAAAAGCTAGTGACTGTGTTTGACTTACTTCAACAAGTAGAATGTTATAGAATTATCACTTTCCATTGAAGGAATAAACTCCTTGCATCTACCTCCTGCTCATTTCTTCAACATGTACATATAACTTTTTCTGACTTCAGGTGTTCTATGCAGTTGTTTGTTTATGCCATTTTTTTATCATTGTGCTGCATTTTTCTCTACCCTTCTTGTTTTTATTGTATTTGCATATATAACTCCTTGCAAATTCTCCCTGTACTGTCTTCCCCAACGACCCTGAGTTATATTAATTACTTGGGATTGCATCAGCCTGGCTTTAATCTTCATGAAATCTGGGATCCACGTGTGCATACAGCAGTCCTGGTGAGGTCATACTATACAGGGGTTTATATCACATAATCGAACTTCCAAAACATCGAACACCATAAGCTCGAACTTGGAAGATCGAAATGTGATAACATCAAAAACTCAGAACAGCAAATTTTTTCCTAGGGAAAAAAAAATTGCTGTTCCGAGAAACACACACACAACACAAGCACACCAAAAACTATTACTAATGTGGGGGGCTTCGCCCCCATACACCCCAACGTGGGGGGCTGTACCCCCCACACCCCCCTACTTAAATATACCAACTCCAAGATCGCACCACAGTGGAGGAAATAGCAAAGCCACGTAAATGGCCCACCACATTCTTACCCTGGGAAAGAATTAGATTTTCAGCGGCTTCAATATTGTCAGTTTTTGAGCTTTCGGATTCAATGTAATAACATTCGAAATTGTGAGGCTTCGACGTTATGATATAAACCCACTATACAGATGTACTGGGGAATGTGTGTTATGTTAAAATTTCTGCTGCAAGTACTTCTCCCACTGGATCCCAGGGTTTCATTAGTCTCTCTGCACTGTTTAGTTGAATTATTAATGTACTGTTTGGGATTTCCTTTCAGCTAATGTGCAAGATATTTCAAGTTTTTTTATGTAGTGGTGACTTGATTTTAGAAAGAAAAATTATTCAGGGCATTGTCTTGTACTAACTGATTTTTTAAGATGCATGATGACTAGAAAGTACTTTTAAGCTGTGGTATGATTTTATAGCAAGCTATCAAGTTACAGGTTGATCAACATTAACCTAAGTGTCAGTGATCTGACAGTTATGGTCTGTAGTGTATGTTCATTAAATAGTGAATGACACCAGATGTGACTTAGAGTCCCAGAAAAGTCAATGCATTAACAGGAAGCTGATATTTGAAACCCCTTTCACCTTTGTGGTATGCCTCCAATTATAAAGTGGCAGGAAATGTATGAAATGTTTGTGTTTGTATGCTCACATGTCTAAACATGTTTAACTTCTTCAGGTGGTGCTTATGAAGTAAAACAACACATGTTTTTCTATGGCCTGGACTGGAATGGTTTGCTGAGGCAGAAGGCAGAGTTTATTCCCCAGCTAGAATCTGAGGATGACACAAGTTATTTTGACAGTAAGTATTTGTGCACCTTACAGAGTTGTTCAGAGACTTGGGTGTGTTTAATTGTGACCAAAATGCCTCGGAAACCACTGCATGCCAACCCCTGGAGGTGAGAGCCAATATGGCTTTGTGATATTAGTTTAGGAACACTGCATCAGTTTCCTCAATATCCAAGACATATGGGTCCATATTAGCTTGGGAGAGGCTAAGGTGGATTCAGTAAATCTGCTATATGAGTAGAGTCCCTGGGAGCAACAGACCATCTGCTGTGGAGAGCAGAAGAGAGTGAAAAAAAAAAACATCCAGACCCCAACAAAAGGTTGACATAGCTAGCAGTTTTAGCAATAATTTTCATAAATGCATCAGAAAATGGCCATTTTGGAATTATGTTGCAGTTATGCACTAAGCTGAGGCTGTGTGTGATGCAACTGTTAACCTGTTTCCAGTGGTCCAGGGATTGATTCCCTCATCATCTGCTGCCTGACTGTGCAACTCTGAGCAAGTCACTTAAGCAGGCACCACTCCTGGGCTGAGGCTGAAAAAGGTCAATGGAAGACAGTGCTCTACCATGATTAACAAATACAAATGAAATAAATAAAATTAAAAAAATGTAGATAGTTCCTTCATAGTTACTGTTTTTCTGTGTAGCTCGCTCTGAGAGGTATCACCACATGGAAACTGAAGGAGAGGATGACACAAATGATGAGGACTTCAATTTAGAAATGCGCCAGTTTTCATCGTGTTCACACAGATTTTCCAAAGTAAGTATTGGTTACTAAAACATTAAGTATCATTATTTTCCAGCTTTGTAATAGTGTTCTACCTTTGCTTATTTTGTGGCTGTCAATTCATTTATATTAATGGCATTTTATTATAAAATACTAATATTGTTTCTGTTATTTATAATGTTAGTTTAAATGGACATAAACATTGACTGGACATAAGGGATCCACAATAAAGCTCACTCCACTCCCCTACCCCCAGTTTCCACCCACCCCCAATACTCCTAAACTTAAGTCCCATAATTCTGCCCACTACTTCAAACCCTTACACGCATTAACCACTGGCAGTCAAGCTACTTCTTTCAAAGTTCTCTTACTCTAATTAATTGCACTGCTCCACCCACTAAACCAGATTCAGCCTATTCCCACACCCTACCTATCCACTTCTTAATCCCCTATTAATCATCCTTCCTGGAGTAACCCTAACTAGTTAGATGCATCCTCTGTGCCTACATACCCAAGTGTACCCTAAACACTTAGTCTCCCAGTCTGTAATCCAGTTGTCTTACCTGCACTACTTCACACACATTTCCCATATGTCTCCCTCTAGTTCAAATGTACATTTCTTATCTCATGCTACCATAGTTATAGTTCTACTACTACATCATACTTCACTCAACTTTATCTTATTTATCTCTAAGCCAACATCCATAACTCCTGACAAATCTGTCTGAAAGCTACTTAATAATATATCCCAGTGTCTGCAAATAACTCTGCTATTCTTCTCCATAGTAAAAATTCACCCAATAAACAATACTATTCTTTATATTATGTTAAAAAGTACTACCCTCTCCCTTCTACTCAATGATAACAGTTCAGGGCAAACACAACCACCATTTCTATACTCTTCCACTATCCAATGCCAGTAATTCTTGTAAATCCCTACATATTGTAACCCTAAACAAAAAAAAGTATTTGTAACAAAACTATTGACCTTCATGCCTGGATAGCTCTAAATAAACCTGATATCATTGTTGCTACTGAGACCTGGCTAAAACCAACTATTAAATATTCAGAATTCATCCCTCCTGGCTGTAATGCAATATGGAGTGATAGACTTCACCAAAATGAGGTGGTGTGGCACTCCATTACCCTAATACCTGCAATATAGTCCTATACAAAGATACCATCCCACAATTCTCTAATGCTGAAATTCTGCTATCCTTCCTAAAATAAATAAGTCAAACATGTATTTATCATAGTCCTATAAATTCCCCCTGACTACTACAAAATATTACATTCTGATACTTAAAGAAATTCTATATTGGGTCTCTAGCATTATTAAAAATGAAACCATCATTCTGGGTAATGTTAATATTAACTGGTTACATTTTTGTTATAAATTTCCATCCTCAGATATAAACCTATTTCATTTCACTCAACATATCACCTTTCCAACAGAGGAGTTCTAAGGATGGTTCCTTCCTAGACTGGATACTGGTTACTGATGCATCTAAAATCTCTTCAGGCAGTACTCTCTCAAATGCAATTAGTGATCACCTCCCAGCCTTTGTTCATAGAACAGCTCCCTCCTCCCATAAGCAGTTTCATTACAAACATGTTAGGAAAATGACCAGTTTTAACCCCAGACATTTATCAACATATTAAAAAAATATGAATTGGAGAAACTTAAAATGTCTTCCTCTAGATGACACACTGGATTACTTCAACACAACCTTTTTAGAAACATTAGAAAGTCTTGCACCCCTAGAGTAAAAAGGGTGAAAAAATCAATGCCCCATGGCAAACTAAAGTTACTAAAAAAATAATACTAACTAGGGATAAACCATGGAAACGCTGGCAAAAACATAAAAAACATTCAGACCTGTTGAGATTCAAACAAGTAAAATGGCAGGTATTCAAAGCCAAAAAAAGACTATTACTTAAAACTTCAAACAAATCATAAGCAAAATCCAAAAAAATCTGGAAATCCACAGGTTCAGTCCTAACCCCTGGCACAAAATGCAACCCATATCCACACCCAGGCAAAACACCAAAACAAATAGCCTGTCTGTTTAACTCACACTTCATAAATTCTATAGCGAACATCACTGCTAACTTTTCATGACTTCACTCTAGGACAAATTATACTGGATTAGCCACATTATCCCATCTCTCCCAGTTCCCTTCCTCAGCAATCTCACTTTCAGACGAGTCGACAATATATCCTTCACCCACATTATCACTTACTCCAGTTCCAATTTCTACTATAAAAATGCTACTTCTCTACCTAAAACCTAACTCTAACGCAGCAGACATGCTACCCACAGAATATCTAAAACTTGCTGCAGAAGCCATTGCCTACCATATTAGTATAGTCATCAACAGATCCTTCCAGAATCATATGTCCCAAAACTGGAAAAAAAAGCATTTATTCTACACCTTCACAAAGGTAGCACCAAGACCAATATCTCAAACTACCGTCCCATAGCCATTTTATCTCCTATCTCTAAGCTCCTTGAAAAATGCATACACATGCGACTTCTAAACTTCTTCCTTAATAACCAAATCCTATCACCAGCTCAACATGGATTCGGACCAGCTCCATAGTACTACAACTGCCTTAATAACCTTCATGGACATAGTCAACAAAGCCTGAGACTCTGGAAAAATTCTTCCAAGTCATCTCTCAAAAAATGGTCTTTCACCTCCCTCTCTTAGCTGGTTTTCTAGTTACCTTGTCAGACAACAGACAGAAGGCAAAGCTCTGTATCTCCATGCCTTCACACCTCTACTGGTGTTCCCCAATTCTCTATATTAGGACCACTCCTTTCCTTTTCAGTGTCTTTATTAATAATATTCACTCCTCATTCAGTCATGTTTTCTCATGCAGTATGCAGATGACTACTATTATATGTTCCGAGTTCTTTATCTACCCAGTATCTTCCCAATATATCCCTTAGATCTGCGAAACACCTTTTGCAAGCTCATAAGCCTAACCTACCTACCTGCAGACCAACTACTTTACTCCTGTGTGGTATCCAGAGCCTGGAATGTCATTCCATTAGCAATTTAACAATTCAGAGTTCTGCTTCATTCAAGCCTTCTTTGCAAGAATACCTCTCTGCTAACTGGATCTGTAGTTGTACTAAGCCTCCTCCCTTCATAACCAGATTGTCATCCTCTTCTCATATATACTCATATTTCAAATTACTCTCTCAATTGAGTCTGAAGATAACTTAACTACTCTTATAGCATAATCCTTTGCATAATGTACCCTTTTTCACTTTAACTATTCTGTAATCTTAAGATTGCATTTAGGCATACCCACTAGACAATTTTATCCTGTATTTTACTGTGCTTTCATTATTATTTGCCTTTGTATATATTTTTATGCAAATTTCCATATAGTCAATTCTGTAAAATGTTATATGCTCTGAAAATGTTCATACCATTAATTCTGTTAAATGTTCTGTGTTTTTATGGGGCTTTTCTCCCCAGGCCTCCACTGAAAATGGGCTGTTAATGGCCCAGGGTACTATCCCGGTAAACAAATGCCAATAAATAAATAAATACACAGACTTCTCTATAAGATAGAACATTGCCCAGCCCATAACACCTTAATACAACAATACTCCCCCAATAGAGTTTTACACCCTAGAGAAAAATCACTATTCACTTTAACCAAAGCATCTAATTCTGGAGTTAGCTTTCTGTATTTAAATAATGATACTTTGAAAATATGTAAACTATGGAACCATATCCTACTACCACTGAAATACATTCTGAATACAAACTCATTTAAAACACAACCAAAGCTTTACTTATCAAATCAATATGATCTGCTCCTGTATATCTCCAGGATAAATAGCACCGTTATCTTCGGCTTGACATATTTTCAAATCATGTCTCTTTGTTGACAGTCTTGTGCCCTAGAACTTGTATTCACTCATACCTGAATAGTTTTGCTAGCATCTTCCAGACGTGCATAATTTTGCGTCACTACTTACCCCCCAGACCTGTGCTTCTAATGTAGCCATTATGATAGCCAGATTTATGTATGGGTCTACTGATTTTTGTCGAATTACATTTGGCCGGAAATTATTTCAGGCAGTTCATGTCACCGAAAATGCATTTCACTGAAATCACATTTGGTCGAATTCCATTTGGTCGAAAATGGAATATAGTCCCTGCCCCACTGCAGTGCGACCCTGGAGTGAGAATATAAAGTTAGGGGGTGTGGGGGACACAGCCCCCTACTGTAGGGGGTGTGGGGGCATAGCCTCCCACATAATTGCAGTGTATTCACTATTATATACTTGTGAATCCATTAAAAATACTTTGAAACATATAACGTCAGTAAAAACAAGTTGCAAAATGTGGGGGGCTACACCCCCTTCAATGTGTGGGCTGTACCTCCCAACTTTATATTCTCACTCCATGGTCGCACTGCAGTGGGGCAGTGGTTATATTCCATTTTCGACCAACTGGAATTCGACCACATGAGCTTTCAATCAAATGTGCTTTCAGTGAAGTGGGCTGCCTGAAATAATTTTCAGCTGAATGTAATTCGACCAAAAGCAGTAGACCCACATATATATATCTATCTATCTATATATATATATATATATATATATATATATATGTATGTATATACACACACACAAACAGACACACACAGTAGAGAGTCGATTATCTGAACTCAGTGGGACCTAGGATAGTAATCAAACATAAATTAACTGGTTAAAAAGCTTCTAAAATGTTTTTGATGAACGTTAAACAAGAAAAATAAAACAAATTTATTGCAAGTACAAAATGGTACAGTTATATTATTGTAGTGCAAGCTAAAAATACACACATGAGCGAATACGTATAACGTTTACATATTCAGACTTTATCATTTTTCCTACCCAAAAACTTTGGAAGGCTGTCTTCTTCAGGTAATTGACATTTTGGATAATTGAGACTCTAATTACTGTGTTTATGAATCTGCTTTATACACCACCTCTTAAGTGCAGTATTACATTTTCTGCCGCCCCTAATTCCTTCCCTCACGTATATTTCTTTGAATTCATAAGCACTAATCACACAATCCATTATATTTTTGACAAACTTACAAATACACCTCCTCAAATGATCAACGTTCAACATCTGCTAATGCACAAGAATCTTTTTTACTGTAAGAGTGCCTTTAGTTTATATGAATGTAATCTCATTAGCAAATGAATGAGTAATTGTTAGTGTGCATTACTTAATGTGTATGTATATTACTGAATGTCTGTTTAAAAGTGTTTATACTGTGTTGGAGCTTTTCTCCTCAGGACTCCACTAAAAAGGAATACCTGAGTTCTACAGATATCCAAGGTATAGATTATCTTTACTTCCTTATTTTAGGTTCAGGAGAGAAAACAGGGAGATGAATAATTTGGCTTACAGTAAACATGGCTAAACGTATTCAGACATACCTGGTAAACAAAAGCAAAAGAAGAAATAAAGACGTGGCCATTTATGACCCATTTGACCCAGAGCATGTACTTGTACAGATAATAAATACATAAAAATAATCATCCTGCATTTCTTTACATCACTATGAGTACATGGATGCTATACTAGTGTGATTGAGGGATCCCTTTTTTCTGCATCTCTGCGATGAACTCTTTGTAGCCCTTACACGTAGGACATGTGGCACTATTAAAGACTTAGTCTGGGGAGTCCCACAAGGTACTGCTGTAAAATACAGAGTTTCCTGCAGTCTTTTAACATAAGGATGAGGATCTGATGCTTTGATGAAAGCCTTGGGGTCTTTGATGATTGAAGGACCTGTAAAAAAAAGTATATTTCATGTCTGCCTAGTGGGGAAGGAAAACATTCATTGACAAGTTGAATGTTACATGAGCAAGCTTTTAATCTTGTCATGGGATAGCCTAGCAGAATATGGACAATAATGAACTGGATGTCCTTAACAGCTGTAAGTGGGACAGGGAAATGCAGTAAGATTTTATTACCAAGCTGCAAAAAATAAACACAGGCATTTAGGAGTAGTATAGCTTTCAGCCTACCATTTTCAGGCGGTGGAACTCTACCTTTCATAATGTGGAACTAATGGAAAAAATGTGAAACACTAACAACTTCAGCTAGGAAGTTCACACCATTGTTAAAATATATTAAGTTCTACATACAAGAAATTCTTTCCATGAATTAATAGCAGTGTTCATTTGAACATCTACTATTATGGTAATTTCAACTTACACAATTGTACTGTTTCTTCATATTGCTCACTGCTGCAGTAGCCTTAGCTATACGGGTAGATTACCATAGCTAACTATATTTGGGAGGAGACCATAGCTAACTATATTTGAGAGGAGACCCTGGAGAATGGTCCTACCAAAACTTGATCTAGACCTAGAGAAGGAATCAAGCTTACAGTGCTTTGTAAAAGTATGTACAGAGGACCTAGTAGCAGCTTTTGAATGCTTTTAGAATCTAGCCTTTTCCAAAAAGCCATAGATGAAGCTAAGACCCTGGTAGAGTGGGCCTTGATCCTGCCTTGAATTGATGTGTTATGATGAGCATAACAAAAGGTAATAGTCTTAGACAACTATTTGGAAATAGTCTGTTTTGACAGAGGTTGTCCCTTCTTTTTAAATTCAAAAGAAACGCACAATTGATCTAAAGATATGAAAGATTTAATTCTGTCCAGAGAGTATCTGAGTTCTACAGATATCCAAGGTATGGATTATCCTTACTTCCTCATTTTTAGGTTCAGGAAAAAAACAGGGAGATGAATAATTTGGCTTAAAGTAAACATGGAGGCCAATTTTGGCATAAAAGATAGATTAGTTCTCAAAGAAACCTTGCCCCTATGGAAAATGAGGTAGGGGTTGACTGGAAGCTACTACATGATAGAGCAAAATTCCTAAAAGGGAAGGCATCTCTGATCAGTGCTAGCAAAAAACTACGATCACTCATAAAAACATCCAAGGCCACTTTCGAGAGAAAAATTGCACAAGCAACAAAATATGATCATAAGGCTTTCTTTAGTTATGTTAGAAACCTGGGTGGCAACTCCCAGATATGCTCAGAGTTGGTCCATAATAACAAAAAATACACTGAACCCTCAGACATTGCCAACATCCTGGCAGACAGGTTCAGTGCAAACTCCCCCCCCCCAAAAGGACAAATATCTATCCCAGCAGAGTGTTGCCTCCCTGACATCTCAGATGCCCAGGTGAGAGCCGCCCTCTCCAAAGCAAAAAACACAGCATCAATGGGACCGGACGGTGTCCTGGGCTGTGTGCTGCATGAACTCCAAGAAGAGCTATACCCTCACATATAGCTGCTATTCAACCTTAGCCTTACTACAGGATATGTACCCAAAGAATGGCGTACAGCAACAGTAGCCCCACTCCACAAAGGAGACGCCTCTATGGACCCTGGAAACTACCGCCCCATAAGCCTGACTAGCCTGGTCTGCAAAGCTATGGAGAGAATCATTATGGAGCTCATAAACAAAGGCATTGGGGACCTACAGACACTGGATCCTACCCAATTCGGCTTTGTCAAGGGCAGATCCTGCCTTCTGAACCTGGTAGATTTCTTTGAAACAGTTACCAAGGCCATTGGTAAGGGTAAGGTGGTCCACACAGCCTACCTAGACCTCGCAAAAGCCTTTGACACAATACCCCACTCGGGCATCGTAGACAAACTCTCCGGCCTAAATATAAACCCCTATGTCATAAGATGGGTTGCAAACTGGCTCAAGAACAGAACCCACATGGTCAGAATTGCTGGAGCCATGTCAGACTCTAAACCAGTTACAAGTGGCGTCCCACAGGGCTCAGTCCTGGGACCTCTCTTATTCAGAATATATTTTTCTGAGGTACAGGCTAACACGGGAGGTCTGTGGCTGACCAAGTTCCCAGATGACTGCAAACTGGGAGCCATAATTGAGACTCCAGCTGACACAAGCATCCTCCAAAAGGGTCTCATAGAGATGGATAACTGATGCCAGAGCCATGGCCTTAAACTAAACGCCAAAAATTGTATAGTTATACCCTTTGGCAAAAACAAAGTGCCCACAAATTACCACATAGGAGGTAATCCATTAAGTACAGAAGAAGTAATTAGGGACCTGGGGACCCAAGTTTATAGTAACCTCTCCTTTGACAACCACATTGCCAAAGTGGTTAGGAAGACCTTCTATATAGCCCTCCTTATCATGAAAGGATTCACATCTAGATCAAGGGAGGTCATTGTGCCCCTTTACTCATCCCTCATCAAGCCCATAATTGAGTACAATACCCCGTTTGGGATGTACCTTACTCGACACCTGCAGCAACTAGAAAGACCCCAAAAGTACCTCACTAAGAGGATCAAGGGACTCAACAAATGCCATATGCTGCTCGGCTAAAGAAACTCCAGCTCTACTCAGTTGCATACTGCCTACTCAGAGGCGATCTATGCCTGACATACAAAACCATGTCCAACCCTGAATTAATGGACATGCTCCACCTCAGAAAATCCAAATCCCTTAGAGCTACACGATCGAGTGAGTTGAACCTCAGCACAGAAATAAATAGAACATGCTGGAGAGACATATTCATAACCCAGAGGCTCCCTTCACTCTGGAATAGAATCCCAGTCCATGCTAGGCAGAGCCCCTCACTGACACTCTTCAAGAAAAATCTTGACGAGTGGATGGGAGATCATAGGTTTACCCCGGGGATCACTTCTGTGTCACTACTAGACAGAGGCACAGTACACACAACCTTAACAAGGGCACAGTAAACTCATTCCAAGGGGTGGCGAAAGCCAAACACACTCTGGCTAGGCTTGTAAATGCCCTAGGGCAGATAGCCTAGTATGAACCTATGAACCATAAGAGCTTGCATCTCAGATGCCCTTCTTTCAAAGGTCAAAACAATCCGTAAAACTGTTTTCCATGTTAACATCCTCATACCAGCCAGATTAGCTGGTTGAAATGGAGCAAGTGTTAACTTCTTGATCTGAAATAGGGGCCACCAGTTTACTTGGAGGCCTCTTATGCAAAACTCTCTTCAAGAACATTTTGTCAAGAGACTGCCTTGAAAGAGGAGGATCCATGTGCAGATGTGCTGAAATGGCCAATGAATGAACCTTGATAGAGGAATAAGAAAGCTCAAAGGATAGTACCTCACTCAAATACTGAAAAAACAGAGTACAATTAGCCTTGAATGGGGGCTGGTTATATTGTTGGCAACAACTAGAAAACCTTTTCCATTTGCTAATATATGATTTTCTAGCAGCAGGCATTCTTGCCTCCATTAGTACCTGTTGCATGTCCTCAGAAAAGAAAGTTGCCTAAAAGGAATTAAGACCCTAACATCCAGGCAGTTCACTGAACATGACTGAGTTGTGGTGTATAAAACACCCTTGCTCTGGTGTGAGTCGATCTATTCTGTGAGGAAGGGTGTGGTAATTTCCCCTGGTCATTTCCAAAAAAAGGGAGTACCATGCTTGCCTGGGCCAGAAGGGAGTCAACACAATGATCTTGGGGTATTCCTTATGAATCTTCAGAAGTACCCTGCGTATTAGTGGAAAGGGTGAAAAGGTATACAGGAATGTTCTGGTCCAATGAAAAGAAAAGTCATCTGTCTTCCAGGCCTTCTTGCATGGAGTCCTGGAACTGAACTTTGCCAGTTGATTTTTCAGAATGAAAGCATAGAGGTCTGCTTGAGGAACTCCCCCCTCAGATGGATCAGATCTTAGATGACCCCTGATCTAGTTTCCATTCATGAAGGCCTGTCCTGGTCCTGCTCAGTTTGTCTGCCACAATTTTGCTTTGACAAAATGTAGGATGCGTGTAGAGTGAGACTGTGCTGTGAAACTATATCCTGAGCTAACATGGCTGGTCTGCAAAGGGGGAACAGCCTGGTTACCCCTTGCTTGTTGAAGTGCACTATAACTGTGATATTGTCTGGAACCCCTTTAGGAGGGCCCAGCAACCAAAGATGGTGCAGAGAGTTGAATGCCTTGGTCATGGCAAACATCTCCTTGACGATTTTTTGATTGCATCTGTTCTTGGTGTCCCACAAACCCTGCACTTTTATCTCTCCCAAAACCACTCGCCAAGCAAAGTCTGAAGTGTATATGGTGACTGACTGTTTTGGGGCAGGGATGGAGAATGTGAGACCTGCATTTAAAGATATCTTTCATCTTCACCAAAATATTTCTCTTTTGATAAGCCCCAATACTGGGATCTGAAAAGATAAAGGGTTTTGATGCTAGGACCAAAGAATTTCAGATACCGCTGTATATTTCTTATGTGGGGTCTTGCCAGGGGGATTGTGAGAATCCTAGATGCCAAGAGACCCAAAAGTCTGAGGTATTCCATCTCAGTGACTGAAGTCCGAGTAGAAAACCTTAGAAATAGACACAGATGGTGAAGAGGAAACAGGTTGTGAAGTGGCATCATTTTGAATGTGGGCACTATTGTAAAAAGATTTAGGAAAGAAAGATCCAGAACTGGTCTCTAAGCATTTTGGCACTAAGAACATCTTTGAATAAAACCCCTTCCCCATCTAGGGAGAAGGAAGTGGTTCTCTCACTCTTTCAGAGACCATATGATGATGAACAAGAGGACACGAGTCTCTGATCTGCCATCTGTAACCTTTTTGAATGATTTGCAGATCTCATCTGTCTGAAACAATCTACTGCCGAAGAGAACAATGGAGATTCAGACTTTCTGGAAGAGCAGCCAGGGTGGGATTGGGTTACAGGGTCTCTTGAATAGTCATTAAGACTTGTTGGACTGTCTCTGGTTTTGGAAGGTTTGCCACCTTTTTCTTAAATGTCTGTTGAGACTGTGTATTCTGTTTTTTTTTTTTTTTTTTTTTTTTTTGCCAAAACTGGATAAGAAGAAAGAAAATCCCTTGGACAGTTTGGAAAATGGGAGCTGAAAAATCTTAGAGATGCACAGGATCATCTTGCCCTTTTCATCACACTTACTGATCACCTCTTTAAAAGTTTGTCCCGACAGTAATTCTTTGTCTAAAGGAGAATTTAAAATCTCATTTTCTAAATCATTTGGGAGGTTCTGAAAATGCAGCCAAGCAAACCTTAAATCTGTACCAGTGGCCATAGCCCTGGAAGAAGTAACAGCAGAATCATACACATACTGCTTACAATGAGTAGTGACATGCAGTAGAATAAACTAAGTTATTTAAAGCGCTTTTTTCTATCACAGGAAAAAACGCTAGATAAAACATTCCTCATATTTTCACAACATGTCAGAACAAACTTTAACTTACGAGTCTGACACTTGAAAATTCTGAAAAGTATACACCTTTTTCCCATACGTATCAATAATTTTTACCATCTTTATTAAAGTAGGATTGGAATTAATTAAGTGCTTAACAGCAGTGGAATCAGCTAAGGCTATAGCTGCTGTGTCAGACTTGGGAATAGTGTATAATCATTTAAAACACTGAACTTTATACATCCTCTCAGCCTTTTTAGTGACAGTTGGCTGAGTATCAGGGAAATTGCAGGCAGTAAGACACACATCGTGTAAAGCAGAGAAGAGGAATGGGTGTAGGTTCTGGAAAATTCTTCTATCACAACTCAGAGTATTTTCTGAGGGACAGAGAAAGATCTGTGGTCTCCCACTGTAAACACTGGAACATTCTAGCAGTAGTCTCGGTGAAAGAGAACCCCCCACAAATGAAGAATCAGAAACTGAGCTTTCCTCTGACTCTGAATCCAAAATGAGGACAAAACCCTGAATCTGTCCCTGCAGCTTCATGTTCAGATTCAGAATCTTGAACCTCTTCAGGAAAAGAAGCATCCCTCTTTCTTTTACCAGAAACTACTCTACAAGAAGGATCAGTAGACTAAATTAAACCCTGAGCCAGTACCAGTAAACTACTCCTAGCCAAAGAAATTTGAGGAGGAGTAGACATATGTTTGATTTCCTGTTTCTTTTTAACAGGAAAATGGGGCCAACTGTGTTACTAACTGGGCATAATATCCTGACATAACAGGGAGTCTGGCCTGTTCCCTCTCCCAGGACTGACAAGAGTGGCTTTCTCTTGCCCCCTGAGGAACAGCTGCATAGGATTTGGCTATTCCCCGATCCATAGGTGCTACACTAGAGTGATTCAGGGTAAAAGATGAGTGATCAGAGGTACAAAAAATGGCCACAGTAGCATCACCTGCCTGCAGTTGAGGTAAATTGCTAGCCTGCTGTGCTGGCAAAGGGTATGTGCTTAACATTTTCTTTTTGTTGCTGGAAGGAGGAATGGCCATTGGACAGGCAGTTTTCCCAGGGTCAAGGTGAGAATGGTGCAACTTTCCAAGGGAAGACTAGCAGCAAATGCCAGTAAAGCTACCGATCGACAGAATTTACTTTTATGACAGAAAAAACAGAGTAAAAAGCACTTTCAAACACTACACCAGCACCACAGTACACACTTGAACACAATTTCTCTGCAGAAAGTATGTTATCAGTTACTTTACACTACTGTAAAACTGACAGAAAAAATGATTGCTCCATTTAAAAGTATAAGTTGCATTCTTGAGACAGTCCATTAAAACACAACACAACTAGCTTTAAAATACCTTTCCTAAAGAGGAAGTAATAAAACATCAGTAAATATAAGGAAATGGAAGGTTTTCTCCGAAAGGGAACTTATCTGCCCAGCAAGGGAAAGCAGAAGCTGACCGTCAGTCCTCAAAGGAGCGTATTCTTTGGTGGCATTAAACTTCTGAAGGGCTGCAAACCCACACATGACTTGTAGTCATTTCATCTCAAGCTTCTTGATAGTTTGTGCACATAGAAGGTGCCCTGAAACTTTGGGAGCTGGTTGACTGCTATATCCTTGGCAGGATATAACCCGTATAGCTAAGGCTAATGCATCAGTTATCAGTATGAAGAACATTTATTATTTCAGATGGATATTTGTTTAGAAATTTTTTAACAATGAATGTGTAACAGACTCCCTTAATGTAGACCTGCATGGAACCTGAATATTTTAGATGAACAAGGAGGATAATCTTCATTATGCGTTATTGTTGAGAGGTTAAAGAAGATGGACAAAAAGGCACTATATGAGCTGCAACTAATCACAGCAGCCATATTGGTGGATGTGCCAGAATATAGTTTCAGGACCTCTTCACTGTGGTCACAGACATTTGAGGCATTGAGAAGGATGACTAAGGAAATGGACAAACTTGGTACCGCATGCTTTGAAAAGAGATGACAAGGTGGAAGGGAAAATATTGGTCACACTAATGAATCATGGTGTAAAGCCTACAAAAATCCAGATGAGCCTAATATGGGAGTGATTAAATGTGCAGCTGAAATGGAAAATGGTGTTAACTATCTTTGCATATGAGGCCGTCAGTATTGTAGATATGGACTGGACCCAACCAAGATATGGACTGGATCCAACCAGAAGCCTTTATACTTTAATTGTCTTTTCCTCAAGTAGTTGGCTTTAGAATCAGCTAGGCAGAAGTTAATGCTCAGTCTTCTACATTACAGATATATAGTCATTTTTATACAGTAGCAAAACGTGTGTAACTGTCTGTGCATCACTTATGCTTACTAACATCAGCACTTTGTTCATTTTCTTGTCTGTCTAAAATGGCAGATGATACCCACATAGGTGCTTTCGCAGGCATTAAGAGGCAGTCTAGCAAAAAGGGCGAGATAAGTATCTCAAAGAGCAGCACCACTGAATTGCATTTAAATATTTGCATCTGGCTATGAGATAAGTATCTCAAAGAGCAGCACGAGCGAATTGCATTTAAATATTTGCATCTGGCTATGAGATAAGTATCTCAAAGAGCAGCACGAGCAAATTGCATTTAAATATTTGCATCTGGCTATGAGATAAGTATCTCAAAGAGCAGCACGAACAAATTGCATTTAAATATTTGCATCTGGCTATGAGATAAGTATCTCAAAGAGCAGCACCACCGAATTGCATTTAAATATTTGCATCTGGCTATGAGATAAGTATCTCAAAGAGCAGCACGAGCAAATTACATTTAAATATTTGCATCTGGCTATGAGATAAGTATCTCAAAGAGCAGCACGAACGAATTGCATTTAAATATTTGCATCTGGCTATGAGATAAGTATCTCAAAGAGCAGCACCACCGAATTGCATTTAAATATTTGCATCTGGCTATGAGATAAGTATCTCAAAGAGCAGCACCACCAAATTGCATTTAAACATTTGCATCTGGCTATGGCTGTATGAAAATACAGTTGGGAATATAACCTAGACAGGCATAAAGGTGATGGCAGAGTTGCATTTATTCTTTTTGGGATCCTATTTGCTGTCGTGTGCTTGTGCATGCATTGCGTGAGATCAGAGAGCAATAACGTTGCAATCATCTAATCACAGCACCTGTGTATAAGCTGCCAAACATTTATATTTGCTATTAAAAAAAAGTACAGTAGACATTCACCAGAAAGCACGCTAAAGTTGCAGTGATTTTTTTTAATGTGTCTGTGCAAAGCCATAATTGCAATCAGGTACACACTTCAGCCACTGATCCCCACTGTATCTTGTAAATTAATTTCCTGTCTAATATGTATCTGTAGACTTTGTTTAAAGTATCATCTGGAAAACCTCAGCATCCGTAATTTGTACATTTCATTGAGAGTGTTTTTTTACATAGGCATAAAGACAATAAAAATAGAATAATAAAAGATAATGAATAAATGTCCAAATAAAGGCAGGTATAAAACATTCTATAGTAGGAAGGTATCACGTCTCAGTGTGGCTTGCAATGATATTTGCTTATGTCTGTTTCATGGATTTGATCATTATAACCAAAACTATGCTTGTTAATTAGATACACTTAGTCCATAGTCCATCCCCTCCCCAATTCAACATTGTAACAAGTCATACTGAGATGAAGAAAAAAGGTTCATCATTTGTTATGACATCAGAGTAGAACAACAGTGCAACAAAGTAGTAGGTATACCACCCAGAATGCTGGCTGTACAAATAGGTGAGGAATGCTATCCACAGACAGCATTCTGGATGCTATACCTACTACTTTGTTGAAGATATAGCATCCAGAATGCTGGCTGTACAAACAGGTGAGGAATGTTATCCACAGTACAATGTAACACCGTGTCTGCATCTGCAGTACAGTGTGTATTGCTATGAGCAGTTTCTGTGAAAACACAGGCACTGTAGGGAATGTTTAAAATGACAAGCAGATGTCACAGGGAGTAATTATCAAGTTGTATTATAATTAAAATGCATTAAAGTGTTCCAATTTCATGTGCGTGAGGGGTGTGGGAGTAGGTCTGTGATAAAGTATCTTATAATGAATAACATCATACATGAATACAACATTTTGTAGATGGGGGAAAAAAAGAAATGTCCTTTGTTGAGAAAACAAGGGGTGAAGTGTAAGAAAGGTTAATAGTTCAGATGAAAATTGTGCAAGATTGTTTTTTTGCAGATCAGATTGCAGAAGAAATAGCCAGGGCTAAAATATATTTAAGAATAAATAAGTAGGGCAAGGGAACAGTGGAGTTTAGGGTGTGGGGCAGCAAACCTGAAGGAAAACCAGTTAAATTTACCTATGGGGCAGAAAAGATGTGCAGTAGAGCCTTACCTGCTGACAGT
Source organism: Protopterus annectens (assembly GCF_019279795.1). Lineage (NCBI taxonomy): Eukaryota > Metazoa > Chordata > Ceratodontiformes > Protopteridae > Protopterus > Protopterus annectens. The sequence goes on along the minus strand of NC_056730.1, from coordinate 60,447,763 downwards.
TACTCTGTATCTGTAAGTTTTCCATTGTAAAAAAAACTATAATTTTAAAGCATTTCTGACATCTCGTTAATTTCTGCTGAGTCTTTAATTATTAACATTGTCCACGGGACCTCATTATCTGAGCACTGCAAAGCTTGTGTTATTAATTGTCATTTCTGTATACTCTGTTATCAGTGATTTACGCTACCATCTGTTAAGGAAAAGTGTCAGCAATGCTGTTATTTTGAATGTCATTATTATTTCTGTATGATTGTAAGTAGCCAAGGTTGAATTTTCTAATTGCTTATACTATAATACGAGGGCTGTCTTTCCTTGATTGCATCTTTAAATAGTATACAAATTTCCAAGCTGACATATCACTAGATACTCAAAACAATAACCTGCACCTTCTGTTCATTATATGGAGATACCTGTGGCTGAAATTTGGAACAGACCTGATTTCAATGTGTGACACTTTAATGTTTCTTTTATGATCTATGATTGTGTTTTGCAGTGAGCCTGATAAGGTGAGTATTATGCATCAAATTATCTATCAAATCAATCATCAGGATTTTATCTAAACCGCTTTATGCATGTGATGCTTATTCATACATATTCAAGTCTACTTTTATCACAAATTTTAAAATACAGTTATCTGTCAAGAATGGAACATGGACAAACTTTATTTCCTATTTTGCAGTGAAATAAAACCTAAAATTCAAACTTAAGATGAAACCTTAGTTTCACTGAGGCAGATAATTGGTAAATGAGTCCATACTTTCTTACCTTATCGTGTCATACAGCAGTTTTACCCAGCTGTAAGGCTATGAATAAGTATCCTACAAAAATCATTTGCAAGTGATATGCAGTTGAGGAAGAAGCCTTTCAGGTATAGTATTTTAAAGGCCTTAAGTAAAATTTGTGAAGGGGGTGCTTTCAGATCTTTCATTAGCAGAATGAATGTAACAATGGACCCACAGCAGAAATGCATTGGACTTCATAAGTTACTTTTCATGGCTTAGCTTCACCTCTTATGATTGAACTTGTATATTTGTGCTGTAATTTCATTTTATTTATCTACAAACAGAGGTGTAGTTAAGTATTTTATGGGAGATAGTGTTGCTAGGTGTCTGTGTTTGGATTGCATCCCTTTTTGCTAACCTTCTGCTTAATTAAAAACTGTGTAGTTAATTGTTACTGCATTGCTGGACAGCACTGCTCTTTTCACTAAAGAAAAATAAAACTGTGGGAGGTTGGCATAATGGTTAAGTGTTATCTTATAGACACAAGGTCAAGGGTTTGATTCTGACATGGAGTAATTGGCTAGGCCTATAATAGCCCACATGGGCAGTTAGCCTAATACTAATCTATGAACCTATGACCTGTAAAAGTATATATGACAGTCTGCTCTAGTTATGCTCCATGTATAAATAGTGGGCACAAAGCATTCTGGCCAGTAAAACCATGTATAAATAGTGGGCACAAAGCATTCAGGCCTGTAAAAACAAAACTCCCACCAATGATTTATGTAACATTTATTTACCCTTTGTTGTTTGCATGTTATTTGGGATATTTGTAGGCACTTCAACGTTTATAGGCAACAGCCTTGGTTTTAAGTTCTTTTTCTAATGTATAGCCAAACAATCTCCTTATGGTAAACTGATGGTCTCAGACAAAGGGCAAAACATGGTGTGTCTGCAGTTGGTGGGATTTGGATTTATTGGTTTGAATGCAAAAGTAAAGATGTAAAAGTAAAAAGAGTAAAGCCATGAGTATTCAGAACACATGCAGCTGAAACTGTGTTATGTCTTTAAGATGTCATTTGTATTTATCCCATGAGCCTTCATTACAGGAAATTTAAGCTATTACACATTGAAGGCTCTAGCATAGCTGGGCCTTTCTAAAAATGATATGTTTCTATATCTGTGTGCATATCTATATATATTAGTGTGTGTATGTGTATATATATATATATATATATATATATATATCTACCTGACATGGTCGACAGTTCATATGGTCGACAGTTTATTTGGTCGACAAGCATTTTAGGTTTTTTTATATTTTATATTTTTATATTTATGTGTGTGTGTATATAGTTATAGTTAGTGCAGTGCAAGCCTGGGGTTTATTCAGTATTCTGTGTGCACTATTTAGTTGGAGATAGATGAGGAAGTGGGGAAGTTCAAAAACCACTTAAGCTTTTTAGTGGAGTGCAGTGATGTGTGTAAAGATGACGTTAGTTGCAAATTTGGCTATTTTTGTTATAACATACTTCTAGCTCATTTTTGAGTGATGACTGTAGTCTGATTAGTAATGGGGCACTATAAAGAAGTGAAGGTAGAAGGAAGGTAGAGGCAAGGATTTGTTTAGTAAGGGAGACAGGAACAGATTGTGTTGCTAGAGAAGACCTATATTTTGTGTGTTTTACTGATGTTATTTTGAATGTGTAGGTAGAATTTTAAATTTTCAGCGATTAAGACCGCCAGCAGTTTTGTACGAGATACTAGTTCTGTTTTACTTTGGTTCAAGGAGTATATGTTAAGTAGAGGTTTGTTAATTGGAATATTTTTTGAATGTGCAAAGATTTATATGTATGTATATTTTTTTGAGATATATATATATATATATATATATATATATATATATATATATATATATATATATGGATCTGCTTCATTTAAATGAAAGTATGTTTAAAGAAATCTGACTTACCAAGCTGATTCCACCGAAACAGCTTTAGAATGAAGGCACGGACTGCCATATTCATTTCCCTGTGAAAAGAACCACTTGGCCACCATGGTAATGAACCAAAACAAAGCAAAAGTAAGCCCACCAAAGTGGAGAGCCCCCCCCCCTCAGCCAACCCGCATGACAGCGTTTTTGCCCCCCAACCCCCCCACTTAAATATACCAACTCCGCGATTGCACAAAACGGAAGAGAGGGCAGTGTTCACCATGCTGGCCAAGAGGTTCCTTTCACAGGGAAAGGAATTTGGCAGCCTGTGCATTTGTTCTAAAGCCATTTCAGTGGAATCAGCTCGGGTAAGCCAGAAAAAATTTTTCCAAAAAAATTTAAA